>NW_026000142.1:19964074-20009954 GCF_001458135.2 Marmota marmota marmota | reverse complement strand
TTCAGTTTCATTTTGTTGCATATGGATTTCCAGTTTTCCCAGCACCATTTGTTGAAGATGCTATCCTTCCTCCATTGCATGCTTTTAGCCCCTTTATCAAATATAAGATAGATGTAGTTTTGTGGATTGGTTTCTGTGTCCTCTATTCTGTACCATTGGTCCACCCGCCTGTTTTGGTACCAGTACCATGCTGTTTTTGTTACTATTGCTCTGTAGTATAGTTTGAAGTCTGGTATCGCTATACTTCCTGATTCACACTTCCTGCTTAGAGTTGTTTTTGCTATTCTGGGTCGTTTATTTTTCCATATGAATTTCATGATTGCTTTCTCTATTTCTACAAGAAATGCCATTGGGATTTTGATTGGCATTGCATTAAACCTATAGAGAACTTTTGGTAATATCGCCATTTTGATGATGTTAGTTCTGCCTATCCATGAACAGGGTATATTTTTCCATCTTCTAAGATCTTCTTCTACTTCTCTTTTTAGGGTTTTGTAGTTTTCATTATATAAATCCTTCACCTCTTTTGTTAGGTTGATTCCCAAGTATTTTATTTTTTTTGAGGATATTGTGAATGGAGTGTTTTTCCTCATTTCCGTTTCAGAAGTTTTGTCGCTGATATACAGAAATGCCTTTGATTTATGCGTGTTGATTTTATATCCTGCCACTTTGCTGAATTCATTTATTAGTTCTAGTAGTTTTTTTGTAGACCCTTTTGGGTCTGCTAGGTATAGAATCATGTCATCAGCAAATAGTGATAATTTAAGTTCTTCCTTTCCTATTTTTATGCCTTTAATTTCTTGTGTCTGTCTAATTGCTCTGGCCAGTGTTTCGAGAACTATATTGAATAGAAGTGGTGATAGAGGGCATCCCTGTCTTGTTCCAGATAAGTATTTACTCTGTTAATTGAATCATATACAGGTTTGTATAAAATGCTACATATATGCATAAACATATATATTACTCATCATATTGTGAATTTAACATGGTTAATGAGAAACTGTTTTTAATCTAAGAAACATATATCCCAAGATAGAATAAGAAGCCATCTCCATGGGGCTGGGGTAGAGCACTTGCCTCACACTGTGAGGCACTGGGTTTGATCCTCAGCACCACATAAAAATATATAAAAATATTGTGTCCATCTACAACTAAAAAAAATTTAAAGTTTTAAGAGCCATCTCTTCTCTTTTTAAGAGATTATGATCCATATGTAAATTATGTAAGAAAATTTTAAATAATTCCTTCATAATTACAACAGAAAAAGTTGTAATAATTTTTCTGAATAGTGAATATATCCACATAGATTTATTTATTAAGTAAATTGATTTAAAATGGAAGATTGATATAGCTAAAAATAATAATATTTACAGAATTATTGAATTTAATGTCATGTTATTTCTCTGTTCACAAAGGTCATGAATTCATTTCAAATTTCCTAGGTCAACAATGTACATTCAATTTTGATATTCAGGATATTAAACTATGATAAATAATATATATATTCTATTTGGGTTATGTTTATATTGAATAAAATATAAAAATAAGTTTTTCTGCTATTACTCTGACAAAGAAATAAGGTTACCTATAAATAAGACATTAAATCTAGGAAATTTTTATCTTTAATAATGAAATAATATGGAAATTTTTTATTTCAAATAATACACTTAAAACTCAAGAATTTCTTCTAAGGAACATCTTTAGAACATTGTTAACTCATTGCAATTTTATGCAAAACAAAGTTTTGAGTGCTGCAATTAAGGAGCTCAAGTAGAAGAAAATAACTGAAAGAATAAATAAATGGATAAAAATTTACAAAGGCATGATTATTCAGTTGAGCAATTGCAATCTTATAACAATTCTTTTAATTTGTTTTGTTAGGATATATATATATGCAAAAGATATTATCACAGACTTGAAAGTATTTTTTATTTTTCACTGGCAAAGTGTATTTCAAAAGTGTCAATGTTAAACATGGGAGATGCTTGGGGTGACAAATGCAAATGTAACTGCCTATATACTGAATTATGCATGTGCAGGTTTTCATTCATTTTGAGTGAATTTAATACAAATTTTAGAAAGCAAATCATTTTATTTCACTTCAGAGTACAATTTGAATATTATTTCTTTCCCTAACACCTTTTATATCTATGTTCACTCACAACTGGTCATTTGCTATAGCCCGGCAAATTGGATTGGTTTTATCATTCTTGATGTTTGTTTTTTCCTGTTAGCTTTTTGTTCTAAGTAATGTTTTTCCTCCATACATGATGACATACATTTGTTCTGATGACATGATACATATATACTGAAATCTTACACTATCCATGCAAAAGAAAAGCCTCCTCAGAACTGTTTCATTTTTTATGTAACTATATCCATGATTTTGAACTCCTGCCCGTTACTCATCATATTGTGAATTTAACATGGTTAATGAGAAACTGTTTTTAATCTAAGAAACATATTTATTAACTTAAATAAATTACCTAAACCAAAATAAAAAGCAAGTTTATATTTTATGGGTTTTTCTTTAGTGTTACCTAGCAAAAGTACCATGTAAAATAATACTAACAATGTGTTAAAGAAAAAGTTAATGAAGGTTTATGTTGTTAATTAGAATTGTACTGGTTCTATCCTGATCATTTCAAGTTCATAAACTTGCTCAGGGGAAACACTGTCTTTAGAATAAATTTGGGTGTAGAATATGGAAAAATTGAGTCTTCTTTTTCACTTTCATTGTATTCTTATCAGAACATATGGACTTTTTATGCATAATGGAATAAATAACTAAAAAAAAACTAAGGTTTCAAAGTGATTACATGGTTATAATAATACTATTAGCAGCTAGATCTGTTCTCATCTTCAAACTATTTCTACACAGGTGTACTTGAAACAATCATGGTTTTTCCAGTTGTGGGAGCGATAGTGCATACACACTGCTAACACTAACACAAGTGCACCTCCTTATCCGTCTTTCTTAGAATATCTACTCTGTTCTGCCAAAGTGCCCCATTCCTCAGATGTGTGGATTCTGGTAGATATGAGTTCAAAGAACTTAAATTCCCCTATAAACAAATATAGGGGTAGAGAGAAAGAGAGGTGGGGGTAGTGAGAAGAGAGAGAGAGAGAGAGAAACTACTTCATAAAATCTAGAAATATCAAGGTTAGAAGTAAACCTATACCAAATTTAGAAATTTAGAAAATGTCATCTCTTCCCTTTTGTTGCAAACCAAAAAATGTGGACATTCTGTGATAAAATATGAAATTATATAGGGAAGATTAAATATGAATATCTGATCAGCGTGAAAACTTTCAGAGAGAATTTAAATGTTTTCAAGTATGTTGAAATTTACTCTTTGGGGCATATATATTTATGATTGTTATGTCTTGTTGGTGTATGGTTCCCTTGAGCAGTATGTAGTGTCCCTCTTTATCCCTTTTGATTAACTTGGGCTTGAAATCTATTTTATTTGATATGAGTATGGACACACCTGCTTGTTTCCGAAGTGCATATGAGTGATATGATTTTTCCCAACCTTTCACCTTCAGCCTATGTATGTCTTTTCCTATCAAATGCATCTCCTGTAGGCAGCATATTGTTGGGTGTTGTTTTGAGATCCATTCTACTAGCCTGTGTCTCTTAATTGGTGAGTTTAAGCCATTAACATTTAGGGTTATTATTGAGATATGGGTTGTTCTTCCAGCCATATTTGTTTATTTCTGTTACTAAACATGGTTTGTTTTCCTCTTTGATTATTTTCCCCCCTTTACTGTCCTACCTCCCAGTGTTGGTTTTCATTGTTATTTTCCATTTCCTCCTCCTGTAATGTTTTGCCGAGGATGTTTTGAAGAGATGGTTTTCTAGCTGCAAATTCTTTTAATTTTTGTTTATCATGGAAGGTTTTAATTTCATCTTCCATTCTGAAGCTTAATTTCGCTGGAAACACAATTCTTGGTTGGAACCCATTTTCTTTCAGTGTTTGAAATATGTTATTCCAGGATCTTGTAGCTTTCAGAGTCTGTGTTGAAAGATCAGCTGTTATCCTGATTGGCTTACCCCTAAATGTAATCTGCTTCCTTTCTCTTGTAGCTTTTAAAATTCTCTCCTTATTCCTGTATGTTGGGCATCTTCATTATAATGTGTCTAGGTGTGGATCTCTTATGATTTTGCACATTCGGCGTCCTGTAGGCTTCTAGGATTTGGGATTCTGTCTCATTCTTCAAGTCTGGGAAGTTTTCTCGTATTATTTCATTGAATAGAGTGCTCATTCTTTTGGTTTGAAACTCTGTCCCTTCCTGTATCCCAATGACTCTTAAATTTGGTCTCTTGATGTTATCCCATATATCTTGGATGTTCTGCTCATGGTTTCTTAACAGTCTTGCTGAGCTGTCTATGTTCTTTTCATGTTGAAATACTTTATCTTCATTGTCTGATGTTCTATNAATCTGTATATGGGGTAAAAATGGGAGCTCATAACCCACTTGAATCAAAGGGTGAAATATGATATATCAAGAACTATGTAATGTTTTGAATAACCAACAATAAAAAATTAAAAAAAAAGAAATTTACTCTTTGGCTACTCTAAGCATCTTAAAGTATGTTTAATATTAGACTAAGTGATTTTCTGCTATGATTTTTCTCTTAGTTTATTTGTAGATTTATATAATGGTAGAATTCATCTTCACTCAATCTTCAAGAGATACTACTTTTTCTTACCATTGTACGAGTTCTCTGATAGTCTGAAAGTTTTCAGTCTGAGGTATTCTATTAGTCATGTTGTTTAGTTGTCGTAACAGCACCAAAATAATTTGTTAATATTATTATATATAGTGATAGTGATGGAAAAACTATCATTAATTGTGTACCTTGTGGTTTACAAAAAAGTTTACATTTTGCCATGTGCAGAATGTAAAATGCAACATTAATTAATATTTACTCTTTATTTTCACTTAATTTTGTTTAGTTGAAAACTTTATATAAATATAATTTGATTAATTAAAAGACGTTTAATATAGAGAATTTTATGGGAAAAATAAAATACTATTTTTTAATTTTAGAATTTTTCTAGGATTAGCTGTTTTTTACACAATTGCAATCATATGGCATATACATTTGATTGTAACTATATAAAAATGCTGTCCTAAAATCTAAACCCTTCATAAGAAAGTCTCATGATTGTTAAGGACATTAAAAATAATTTCCAATAATCACCATTCAAGAACAATAAACTAATGCATGATTTGGGAACATTACTTGCTTATCAATGTAGAAAAGTAGTTGCTAAGGACATTTCCTGACTCTGGGAAAAATGCAGAGAAACAAACTTTCTCACAAATTAATAAGGAGAAAGAAAATGAATGGTCACAGCAGTGCTGGAAAGCACTGTGGAAATGTGTCACAATACTGTAAACACTCATTGCTTAGCCCAATAATTCTACTCCTGGGACACAATCTCAAGAAAGCAATTATTACAAAGAAAATGAAGACAAAATACCCATTTTAGAATCATTTTATACAGAATAATTTAGTAATAGTGCAAATGCTGTATAACGTAGAAATGATTAAATGACTTATGACATATTGCCTCAATTCAATCTTATGCACTGGTTTGAAGTGTTTACCAATAATTTGTTAAAATTATTTTCTATGCTTCTCTTGCACTGATTTTGCTTTATATTCAGGTTAGTTTGGCTCATGATAACAACATCTAGAAGTATACAGTTTCTTTAATCCTTTAATTGTTAAATGAAAGTCAAGACCTTTAATCAGAACAATTCAACCTGTTTCTTCCTGGACTAGTCTACTGTGTCAGGGTGGGATGAAGTAGGAATCCCAGGAGCTCATGACAGATCAATATCCCCACAACTCAAGGCTGCTGTGTAACAGGGACAGTCTAATGGAGGCTAGAGAGACTGCAACCATGGTTTCAGAAGAAAACTTGTCAATATAGGAATTCAGTTGTCATAGCAGATATTAAACAAAGACAAAAGAATAAAAATATGATAGTAGTTCTTAAACATTTTAAACCTAATCAATTTTTCATCTTACCAGAGTCTGGAAAAACTGGTATCATTATCAACATTCTGAAAATGAGAATAGTGAAGCTTATTAGGCTGAATTAATTAATTTGTTGAAAGTTACAGTCATTAGTGTTTGAAACCAGTTTTAACTGTAAATTTTATGTCCATTCTATGGCTCATATTACTTCCTCTTTAGGGATAGCACTAAATAATCATAAAGTGTGATTTGTTTTAAACACATCTCAAATAACTGATCTTTTTTTAATTTTTAAATTAAGCCACTTTTCTACTTTATAGGACATGGGAAGACATACAAATTATATACTTTTTAATGAAATTATAAAATTTATTTTAAAATAATAGGTGTAGAGGATGATGTAAGGTCCCTAGAAAGACTTTGGGAATACTTGTATAATAAAATAACTTATATAGCAGTCATAGGTCCTTGACTGGGTATATTGGCATCCTATAAATGCATAGCTGCAAATTGCTTCCCATCATCTGGAGAGAAGCAATCAACAGAAGAGCACATGAGAACCCTATGAAATTGCTGACATGGAAATATAACTAATGCATATTCCAGAAAATCTTGTAAATGTTCTTATGAACCACATATTTTCTGTCTAAAAAAATTCCAAATTGATACGGAGAACTCATGTTTAGAAGAAAAGTAGAAACACTCTATTATATGGAGGTAAATCACACATAAGATATATGGTTATATATGTGCATGTGTCAATGTATATGCACATATGTAGTGTCTGAATTTGTAGAAGCCACTAGATTCAAAACTTAAATATGTGCTCATGCAAAAAAAACTTACTTCTTAGAGAATATATGACAAACTCCAGCCCTGTCCTGTAGTCATTGTCTTACCTCCAGAAATTGATTTACTGCATTAAGCCCTTCCTTTTTTATAGGTAAACTGATAAAACAGTTCCTTATAGTGTCTAAAATTTTATCTGGTTATGAATTACTGTTATTTAATAATTGAAGCAAATAGCTCTTCCAATAGATTGTGCACATTTTATTTCAAATTGCATATTCATCTATATGCATGGTAATTGATCTAGCAAATATTTAGTTTCTACACCAGCAATGCAGTAGGAAATAAGAAATATGTACTCTTTTTATTTATTGAAGCAAACTATTTGTTGCATAAACCAACAGCAAATTTATTTTATCTGTAAACTCCATCATTATCCCCAGAAGATGGAGAAGGATTATTCTATTTTCTTTCCTTGGTGTATGTGTGTGTACTCAGATAGTACATATATATAAAATATTACTATAGATATATTATACATTAATTGTGCATTATATATAACATATATTATATACATATTTTATATATTATGTAACAAATACACATAGAATGTATATATCTATATATTTTCCATTTCCCAGTTTCTCCATGTATATTATACTTATGATGGTGTATATGTGAGTGTGTGTGTATGTGTGTGTGTATATATCTCTAAAGCCGTATGTAGACACACAGTGTATTTTTATAAAATAATATAGATATGACATTATACTTTAATAGTGTATATATAAATTATATACATTATAAGTTTTTTGAAATATGTAATATATACATAGAATACACATGTCTATATATTCTAGATCTCCTTATATTTTATATATAACATATACCTATACATATATTGTGAGTATGTGAATATATGTGTATGTGTATGTGTGTGTGTATTTCCATTTTCCAATCTCTCAGAGAGAAAAAGGGAAACTTCTCAGGATTTATATTCTTGTCACTTTTATATTTTCACATTTTAAAAAATTTGGTATGATCCAGATATGTCATTTTCTTGTCTAAAAATATCCAGATTGATCTGCATAAAAATTTCAGTTTGTCTTCTAACATAAAGCTTATCCTTCTCCAACCCCCTAATTGTGTCTGATTTTTTACTATCCTTTGTCCGCTTTTCCCCTATTCACTGCCTGCTGCTCATAGGTAGGGTGGTGGCAGAAAATCCTTCTTGGAGAAGAGGTTATTACAGGTGAACATCCCAGAGAAAATGAGCAGCATGAGAGATCATATTAAGTACGTAAACTGGAAGCCCACTGGTCCAAGACAGAATATAGACAGGTTTTCTCTGATGTCATCATGATTTTAGACATGTTTATTAATTGCCAGTACTTATAAAGTTGTGTGATTTTAAGCAATAGAATGGATATCAATTCTTCTGTAAATTAGAAAACCCACTCTCCCTGGGCAAGTGGATTTGCAATGACCAGATGTAGCGCTGACCATAGCTGTCCTCTTTAAGCCTCATCATCATATGCCCTAGGGTCATAAATGGGCCATACCAGCCTCACTTTGCTTAAAGATCTGCTGTTCACTGACATTTGGAATTTGAATACTAGCCTACCAGCATGTGAAGCTGCAAGTTCTTTTTTCTATATTTTAGTTACAATTCTTATATGTAAATATGGCAACATAGTACAGCAAACTTAGATGAGAAAGAAATTTGTTAAAGGATAATTGATAGTTTACAGAAGCTCTAGGAGGAACAGAGAAACTGGCTTGGAAGCCACCTAGTTGAGAACACTCAAGTCAACTGTGTGCTAACCATGGGTTTGTTGCTCTCTGCTAGAGATTAATAGTGGATACCTTGTCATGATGCTTTGTGTGGGTCAGGTGGCTTCTGCCACTGTTACCTGAAAGACCTCCATTTCTCTACAGCTTTCCTCTACCCTCCGGTTATGCCCCATGCCCCCACTCTCATACTATTTTCTTCTAAGTCATCCTAGAAAGGGATCAATGTCTATGTGTGTGTTTTGTATCTCTAAGCAAGGCTGGAGAAACAAGTATGCCTTCTACCTTGGTGAAGTGAAACTCTTAAAATGAAAAATCAACAAAATATCCTGTGTTCAAAAGACATATGGCATTTATAAGAATGATGGTCTCTGTGGCTTGGGAAAAGACATATAGTAAGCTGCTCAGGAAAGATGAAATTTCAAGCAACTTTTCTCTGTCCCAATCTGCTACTTTTTGCTTGCCTCTGAATCTATATTTATTCATTTACTATTTTAAAAAATAGATTTTATTACATGAAGAAAGCTCATATTAACAATTTTTTGCATATTTATTTTCAATAAAACATGATGCTATATAATACTGTGTAATACTTAATAAAATGGAAGACAGTGTACTACCATGTCCCTGAAATGCCCCTTTCTGTTGTTGGGTAGACCTAACCAAGTAAAGGGAACAATAAGAAGGGCTCAGACCAGAATATCCAAATAAATACTACCTTGATGAACATTGACTCTGATTCCCATGTACATTGCAATAGGACAGACTAATTGCATGAACTTTCTTGCACACACCAGGACAAATGCTCCTTGGAATGCTGGTCATACAAGGAAAAAAAGTAGATTAAACCAACTAACAACGTCACTGCTGCTGTTACCTAACTTATAAGCCCCTCTCCCTGTGGTAGTTGGTGTGAATTGAAGGCACTGTGGAGATGATTAGGGGCATGCACCTAGCAGGTCATGACTGGAACAAGCTTTAGAGTAATATAGACACTCTTTTCTGGAGTAACATCATGTGGGATGAGGTGTTTCTTGGCAAAACACCAGGAGGCATGGAAGTGTTGTATGTCCATTTCTGTTGCCAAGCATTTTCAATAAGCCTTATGTCTCTAATGCTGTCTGTGTGTTTTCTTTGGTCTTCCAGCAAGTGATACTCCTGCCCTAGTGCAACTGGGATGAGGGCAAAACAGATATTTATATATGGTAACTATGGTGAACATATCTATCACTTACACAGTTGTTGATATGGTTTGGATGTGAGGTATCCCACAAAAGCTCACATGTGAGACAATGCAAGAAGGTTCAAAAGAGAATTGATTGGATTGTAAAAGGCTTAACCCAATCATTGCATTGATTCCCTGATAGGGATTAGCTGAGTGGTAACTGAAGGCAGGTAAGGTATGGCTAAAGGAGGGGGGGGCACTGAGGGCATGGCCTTAGGGTATATATTTTATAGCTGGCCAGTGGAGTCTCTCTCTCTCTCTGCTTTCTGATCATCATATGAGCTGCTTCCCACTGCTACACTCTTCTGCCATGATGTTCTACCTCTCTTTGAGCCCAGAGGAATGGAATTGGCTTTCTATGGACTGAGACCTCTGAAACTGTGAGACTTCTAAATAAAATTTGATTCCCTTAAAAGTCTTTTTGTCAGGTCTTTTAATCACAGCAGTAAAAATGCTGACTAAAACATTTTTTTTTCTTTTATTATGGCAAAGGCAACTAAAGATCTACCTATCTGACAAATCCAAAATACAGTACAATCTTATTAACTATAGTTTTCATGTTAAACATTAGATTTAAAAGTTGCTCATCCTACATATCTGCTGCTTTATGTCCTTGACCTATATGTTGCCACATTCTTCTCTGTCTCCCACTCTTGGAAAACACTGATATATTTGACTAATTTGTTTATTTTCCACATATGAAGGAGATCATGCAATATTTGTCTCTCTGTGGCTGCCTTATTTCATCTAGCATAACTTTCACTCTATATTTAAAGAAAAAGATAGAAAGCTCTAGTGCTAATTAAATGATCTGAAATGGTAAGACTTTTAGGAACTAGTTTTATATTTGTAATTTTAAAATACCTGCAATTTTTTGGTATATTTTAAAATTTAGAGTCAGGGTCTCACTGTGTGTCTTAGCATCTCGCATTTACTGAGGCTGGCTTTGAACTATCGATCCTTCTGACTCAGTCTCCCGACCTGCTTTGATTACCAGCATATGCTGTCATGCCTGGCTTAAAATATCTGCAATTAAAAACACTCATTAACTATCCAATGCTTCCTTCATATAAGTTTGGGTATAATCAGAAAATATTTAACATTGATGTATAAATAGGTACCTAATGTTCTACTGTTAGTTTAGGGAAGACATTCAACGTTAACAGGGTACCTTCCTTGCTAGCATTGATATCTTATTCTAGGATTACTACTTCATATTGCCCCAATATCTACCCCATAAGTACCACAATGGATTATTTCATCTCACATTGAGGTCTTAGCTTTTCCATTAGAAATTGGATTACACTAAGTGTTTTGGCTTTCTGTATATATGATGACCAGGTAGATTTTATGGGATATAAAATTGTTGAAATAATGAGTGTATGTGTGTGGGTGTGTGTGTTGAAAGAGTGCATACTCTTAATAAGAGGCTTTCAGATCATCAGAATGGTTACAGGGAGCTGGGATGAGAGAGTTTCCATATCCTCAATCATACTACATTTTTTTTTTCACATTGTAATGAGATAAATAAAATGTCCTCCTTCCTTTGCCACGATAAGTAGAGGTATCAATTATCTGAGATGTAATTTAATTTCTTTTGTGTGTCAGGCTAATATAAGAGACACAGACACAGAAAAATAGCCTTAATCAAGAAATCATAAATAATTACATTCACAAGTCCAGTTGAAGTTGCTTTTCCAGACTTTTGTTTGTTATCCAATTATGTAACTTACAAAAGTGGTGATTAGATGAATGAATAAATGATCTTTTCAAAAGAAAGAAGAACTATGATTGACTATCTGACTACTGATCCTGCTCAGAGAGGGCCAGGGAACCACGGGGAGGAGGGAGAGTGGCTCAGAGCAGGAGTCTGAAATGATAATCAGGCCAGAAAAAAAGCACCCAGGAGGGCAAATTAAGTGCCCAGACCATCCACCTCCTTTGCCTTATTTTATTACAAAGTGTGGTGAAGGAAAGAAATGACAGAAAATGAATAGTCTTCCCTCTGAGAATATTAAAGCAAATAGCCCCTGGTAGTTTTTCTTTATTGTTTAATGCAATAAACTTAGTAAAGATGAGAATATTTTTTATCACGGGTCTAATTGTCAGAGCTATGTATGCCATTTTGAAATAAGCAATGGAGATAATATTAGTATGAACTATTCCTTTCTCTCTCTCTCTCTCTCTCTCTCTCTCTCTCTCTCTCTCTCGCACACACACACACACACACACACATTTTTGCAAGCATACACCTGCACACAATCAGCACTGTATACCAATAAAAAGTAACCCTGAGATTTAGGCAGGAAGAAAAGAAATAAAAATAAAGAAAGAAAGGAGAAAAGGAGGGAGGGAGGGAAGATGGAAGGAAGGATGGAAGGAAGGAAGAAGCACACTTAAATGCTTAAAAGTACTAATGTACTTTGCAATGTCTACTACTGTTGTTCATTATGAATTTGACTATATAGCTAAGTTTAAAAGAACAAATGAAAAATTTAAAAAATAAGATTCTAAGGTTTACAGCTATTGTAAAATCTATTTCTATCTTTTCCTACCTTGAATATTTTTCTTTGAATTGCCAATTAATCCTTCATCATATATTCCATTATTTAGCATACGAGTCTGTGTTGATCTGACAATATAATAACAGCTCTGGATTAAGAAAGCCAGCATAGACCACTTGGATAAGAAATTGGAAATTATTCCTTTAAAGTATTTGGAATATACCCACATTCAGAGAAAAATATGTGTACTTAGACTCTCTTGCCTGGTTTAAAAACCTGGTATCATCATCTCCGGAATGTTGGTGTTCAGGGGATGAAAGCTAGAGAAGAGACAGGAACAAGAAAAATACTTGCAGGACAAGACAGTGAATTTGGCTTAGAGAGAACACAGCTTCCTGGGGCAAGGCAGGGAGTTCACCAGCAGAGAAAGTGCTGAACTGTTGCCTTTGCTCAAGCTGCACACTTCCTAATCTTTGCAATAGTTCACAGTAGACACTAGGTCGCCCTTGAAAACACCATTTTTATTTTTTAACCAGCACCAGAATAGCTGGGTTCTTTTTACACCTCTGATTTCTTTGTCTTCTTCTAACCTGCCAAGCTACTCTTTCTTACCTCTACTGAGGTTGTTTTCTTACTCCGTGGGCATTTGGTTGATGTAATTGCCCCTGGGTTAGTTTAGTTAACATTTCTTTTTAAATTTCTAAATCAGCATCTTCTTTAACAACCTTTTTCCCAAGCTCAAGGCACATTGTGCTCCAAACTGTCTATTGGATATGGAGTACTGCTGTTTGGATTTCAGTTGCAAAGTGACTCCTTGACATCTGACATTATTGCTTCTGAAAGCTCAAATGATTTGTGAACTATTCCTTCATTCATTGATTTAAATCTTAAATCCAGTGAGTTTTCAATCTGGCTACATGATTTATTTTTTTAAATGTACATGCCATACCTACTTCTATGCTTTGCATCCACCTGACTTGGGATTCCTTTTGTCATCATTCTAGTTTACTCTCCCTTTTCCCAACAAGTGTCCCCTTATCTTATGTCCATTCTACGGATTAGTCAAACCTTCAAGAAATTACTACATATGCCAAGTGAAGTGGTGCATGCCTGTAATCCCAGCGGCTCAAGAGGCTGAGACAGGAGGATCTTGAGTCTGAAGCCAGCTTCAGCAATTTAGCTAGGCCCTAAGCAACTCAGTGAGACCCTGTCTCTAAATAAAATACAAAATAGGGCTGGGGATGTGGTGCAGTGGTTGAGTGGCCCTGAGTTCAATCCCTGGTACTCCTCCCCCCGCCAAAAATTAAAAAAAAAAAAGAAATTACTACATATATCTTTCTAAATTACCATCCTAATTACATACCCAATTCCCTTTATAAATGTTCAGTGATTTCTTGTTTTATAGTAAATGCTAGCTAAATTTATTCAAGCTCTTGAAAATTTTATATTAATTTGTTATGATATTTAAGGATCCATTTAATGTATTCTGTACCAAAATTATATTACTTGGTTTTCCCTGAACAAGTTTGATGCTTTGTTTTATGCTGTATCCTCTGTTAGACATAGTCTTGATCTTTATGTATTAAAATTATACACATCTTTTAAGTACCATGAAGCATTGTGAGTACCTATTTTTTTAACTCTTGCAGCCATGTGGTCATAACTTCTATCTGCATTGCTGTCGTCTTTTTCTAAGGGTAGATTCATGACACTTTTTTTAGGATAATGACTGTACTACCAGATATAACCTTTCTTATAGTAAATATTGGTAAGTATTCAATGAGAATATCAATAAGATATATTACCAAAGTAATTTATGAGCACAATGAGCTATCATCTTAAAGTGGGGGTTTTACCAGATCATCTCTTCAATCTCTAAAATTGTACTAAGACTCAACAAAAGCAAGAAACTTAAATACAATGCCTTCACATGTCCTAATATAAATAACAAAATACACGTATTTAATATTTTTGTTATTGTTGTATTTTCTTTTCTTTTTTTATTAGTTGCTCAAGACAATATAATATTTAATATTTTTAATAAATACTGCATTACAAAATAACTCTAATAATTATTATGAAATAATGTTGCACAGTAGAATACAAGTACATCAATTGGTAACATCTCAGGAGTGTCTCTAGCTGCCTGAACAGGCAAACTGCTAACTCCTATTCACTCACTCCTGCATTTCATTATTTTTTCACTCTATTGCTTAGTAATTTGGGATAGGATAATCTCCTTAGGATTTTCAATTAAAATTATGAAATGGATTAGTCTTAATTTTATTTTGGCACTTATGATGTTATGGTTTGTATACACTACATCCGTTTTACCTCACCCCAAATCTTATTCGTGTTAATACCCTATACCTCTGAGTCTGACTGGAGATGTTTTGTTGTTTAGAAAACGCTTTAAGATCCTAAGCCTAATAATTATCCATTAAGGACCTTCTGCATAGGAATCAGGTGAGAATGAGAATTGCACAACAGAATGACAAAGTGTCTAAACAGTGATATTCCCAAGTGCACTGATGTTTTCCGAGTATACACTAGCAGAAGCTTCACAAAGAAAGAGCATGGGCTTCCCTTATGCCAGCTATACTTCTTATTCTCAGTATAACCTGGGATACATTGCCAAGCTCTCAGATCAAACATTTTTAGTGTTTTGGTGTTAGGGATTAAATCAAGAGTGTCACACACATTGAGAACTCACTTTACCACTGAACTATACACCCCAGCCCTCAGATTTTTAAATCCCATAATTGAGGATAATAATGACAACCTCATGATATCATTATAATGAATAATAGACATAAGTAAAGTACTCAGAATCATTATGGCTAAACTTCTTTAATGTGTGAAATCAAAGAGATTAAAACTTTCAGATGCATTTTTAAAATAAAATATTTTACCAATTTTTTTTTTGTTTGCTGTTTAAGAAAGTATATTTCTAGTAACTATACCATCCAATGACAGGAATCAATAATCCTACTACATATTTGAAACTGCTTGACTGGAAAGACCTTGCTCATTTCCAATTCTGTATGTATCATAAGCATATGTGGAATCGGGCTAGTACTTAAGATAAAATCACTGAATGAAAGTGAAGAGGACAACTGGGAGATATTAGCTCCAAATTGTTTTTAATAGTTTTATTAAAACAGAATACAACTAAATAGACACAGCTTTCTCTGAAACTTCACATGGGTAAGAAATGTTTAAGAACTTGTGAGAAATAGCTTTATTTGATAATAAAATTTGATTCAAAATAAAGGAAGCAAGAGATGAATTTGAAAAGACTGATTTAGGTAATGCTCTATAATAAATTGCAAAACAATAACAAAAATGTAAGTCTTTTGTTATCTTTAGAGCTTTTAGAATGAGAATAGCCTACACTTATGTTCTGTATAATCTTTCTTTTTTGAAGACTGTCTACTATAATTTGAAGCAATGGTTTTTCTGAATGGATTATTTCTTGAAAAATTCTAGAGCATTTGCTCAAAGAATCTGTATGTAGAAACTTTCCTCTTTATCCAAATGACTGTCATCTGTGGCTCTTTAGGTATTGTCTCAGTGCTACACTGGGCTGTGAGCTTTGTCTTCTTCCTTTTACCTAATCTATTAGAGCAATTTCATATCTTGATTCTGGCTGAGACTTGGCAATTAACTTATAATGATCTATGTATGTTATGAACCTTGTAAGTATGACCGAAACTGTATCTCCCAATTTCAAAAATTACCTTTCTGGATTCTAAGGAGAAAAAAAAAAAAACACCTCACTTTTTTGCATCAATTCTATGCCAAAATCTCATGTATTATTTGATTTTATGTTTTCACTGTTAAATACTGTTTCCCAAGATGGTTTTTCCTGAATGATTAAGACAGTGAACTAGAATGTTACCAAATAAGTTGGTTGAGTTAATTTATTTCATTAACAAATTAACTGTTTGATGGCTTCTAATATGATCATACATGTTGAATTCAACTGAAATATTAACATTTAAATAATATTAAGAATTCCAAACTAAATATGAGGCTATATTCTTCCTTTTAACAAATTTTGTTTAAGATTTTTATGAAATTCTTTCACGATAGTTAGGAGGACATCCTTGAATATCCTTGAAGCGATGATTCAGGAAAAGCTATAAGTGAACAACTCTGAGAAACACAATTCACAAAGTGTTTGCTTTGGAGAGGCATCACCAGATTCTGAGCCAAAAAGAGATAGCTATCAACAGCAGGTTTTTATGAGCAGCCTGAATCAGTAAAATTTGTACTCAGTATGGAACAAACCTTAGGTCACCCATTCTTATTTTCAGCCATCTTTCTTACATTTATAAGTAAGTAATACCAGCTGTAGCACCATCCTTAATTAGGAAAAAATATGATTTCTCCATGTGGCTCATTGCAGCCTCATCATCATCTCCATCTCATTCAACTGCAGATATGTTTTAGTCTAAATACTCTAGGAATGTTCCAGCAATAGTATCAAGCCCAACTGGAAGGATTCTCAATCGTGTACATTAGTTCTGATTGTCATTTCTGTCTAAATCAATTCCATCATTATGAAGTCTGTTTTATACTTATTTATCTCCTTCTATCTTTAACATTAAATATGACTTTACATAGTAACCTCTCAATTAAATAAACGTTTTTTTTTTAGAAATAAGGCATTTCTTCCTATTTTAAGAATTATTATTTCTTCTTCATATAATAAGATCATTATTTTTATTTTCCATGCTGTTTGACTTAAACACATATTTTCTACCTCTTTCTATGATTTGTTTTGATATTTCACATTTTAAAATTTGCCCATGTCCAGATAGCATCATGAACAATATTCTTTAGCTTTGGGGATAACAAAGAAAAATGCCATTACTTTTTCTGGGAGTGAAGTTTGTCTCCAGGTTCTAGAAAAACAGGTGGATAACATGATAGCAGCTGGACCACTACCTATTGATGTCAGAACCCAGGACACTTATGCTTTTCAGGTGTGTTTCCAAGTCTTGTATGTACCTCTTTTAGATGGTCTGAATAAAATATAAAATGGAGCAGAGACATGGTCATAGTCCTACCAGGAGAGGTAATAACCTGGAATAATGAATAAAGAAATTTAGAGCAAATATCAGGATTTTAGAAATATGAATCACTGGGAGATTGAAAACTGCTCAGGTACCTCCTAGACCCAAGCAGAATTACCTCCTAAAGATTACAAATTAACAGGTAATCACATTAAAATAGTAGCAATGCTGCAAAAGGCTGGTAATGCTGATAAGGGACAGACAGGTGCAAGTGCTGGGAACATAAGGTTACGGAATAATTCTATAAAATGGGTCGACTGTGCTGATCCCAAGAAGCAATGTACCTGCAGCCACTCCTGGTTTAAATGGACCGGATATGTCACATTTCTCAGTAAACTACAGGTTGTCTGCATGAGAAAGGCAGGCCCCAAATGATCTCAACAATAGGAATCCAAGTTACTATGAAGGGGAAATCTTTTGTGACCCTTTTCCCAGAGCAAGTTCCAAAACTCAGGAAGACAAGGATAATTTCTCCTAACCATAGAATTGAGATTTGGAGGGAAGTCTTCAGGCTGCTTCAGTTTTCCAGAAGGTTCCAACCCTGGAACAATGAAAGCATATACACACCAAAGAAAAGGAGGTAAGGAATGCATTGGGGTAGAAAGGGTAGACATAAATGTGATAAGAAAGAAAAGAATTTTATCATAACAATTAAGCTGAAGGCCTTTCTCCATGGTGGTTCTGTGTGTATTGTTTACTGCTATATAACGTAATAGAGGGAAAATCAAATTGTTTAGCAATTGAAATAAAAGAGTTATAATTAAATGTAGGTTTGGAACTTTTTAAGAAGGCAAGATGGCATTCTACTTTTTCTGATTGAGTACAGTTACTTTCCAAGGAATCAGTTTCATTAATATAAAAAATTCTACCTCTAATAATAGGTGGGTGATACTATCATTTTTTAAATTATGGCTTTGTATTACTGATTTTTACAATTTTATGATAAGTCAGCACCAGGTCTAACCTATCTAGATAATAGGGAGGAATGAAAAAGTGACTGAGTTCTAGGGATCAATCTATAAGAAACATTTGGGTAAATATAACTGTAAAATCTTTTTTTTTTTGGAGGGGCGGGTACAAGGGATTGAGCCTAAGGTGTTAACCACTGAGACACTTACCCAGTCCTTTTTATTTTTTATTTTGAGACAGGGTCTCACTAAGTTGCTAAGGGTCTCACTAAGTTGCTTAGGGTCTCACTAAATTGCTAAGGGCCTCACTGAGTTGCTTAGGGCCTCACTGAGTTGCTGAGGATGGCTTTGAAATTGTGATCCTCCTGCCTCAGTCTCCTGAGCTACTGGAATTACAGATGTGCACAATTGTGCCCAGCTGCAAAATCATTTTAAATGATAAAAATACAATCTACTTTAGAGGCAGGTAGACTCTTTATTGTTCCTAAATCTTGTAGGAAAATTCAATTGGATGGGAGCCAGGAAATGAGTGGAACCCATATTTGTGTAAACTAGACTTGATGTGTGGTACCATGTTATGATTTGGAAATGTGTTGTTCCCCAAAAAGCTCATGTGTGAGACAATGCAAGAAAACTTTGGGGTGAAATGATGGTAGACCATCTACTCCTAAAATTATTTAAGAATATTTGTTAGGTATCTTTATGACAAAATCTACCTTAGATGGTAGACTGCTAACAAGAAAAAAGCATGCTGCCTGCTCATAGGGAACATATGTTCTGGTAAACAAAGGAGAATAATACAGTCTACTAGTTTAGTACATAATGTCTCACAGAGTTATGATATTTCATAAATAGATGACAGGGGTCTTAGTTTCAGGTCTTATATTGTATGATATGAGAGAACATGGGAGGAATAACTCAGTTTGCCTTATGGGTTGTCAAAGACCTTAAAGAGAAAGGAATATTTAGGTTGAAACTTACAAGGACAAATATATATATTTCAGCGAGTATAAAAGGTAAATCATTTCCTAAGAGGAAGTTGAAGGTTGGCTTTGCTGTAAAGCAGAGTCTCTAACAAAGACAAGCTTGAAGAACATTTATTAAAGAGTGCTGTTAGTATCAAGCCCCATGGAAGCAGTGGAAGGGAGCAGAATAGGGTAGAGGGAGAAGTCTTAGCATGGTGGAGGGCTCTTCTATGGGGAGGTCTGGAACTACAAGGGACTTTCAGGAATGTTCTGAGATGGGCTGAGCTAACCAGGCCTTCACATCTCCCACATTAGTCATTCAAATGTATGTCACTCCAATACAGCCATGCCTGAACCAGGGATTGGTACCTAAATGTCATCTGTTGACCACTCTCCCCACTGCTGGGCCACAATTCCTTCATTGAGGAGGGATCTGGGTGCCATATTACAATAATCATGACAGAGGAGAAGAGAATAGAAACTGGAGCTTGGTGAAGAAGGTTTGGAGGAGGCACTGTGGATAATGGGAAAACTTGTTGGATGATGCTCATTATAGAAGTGTTGAGGGAATCAGGAGTTCAGCAGGGGTTGGTTACCATACTAGGAAGATAAAGTCCTATTTCCACTCTGAGAAGGTGATATGAAGAGTTCTAAGCAGCAGATCTTGCATAGAAGGAGAGTGAGGAGAAAAAATTCATCAGTAGGTAGAGGAGACAGTTGTGAAAACCTGTGTTTAGTTGAAAGACACCAACACAGCTCTAGAGAGGCAAGACAGGACACAAATTCCACAGCAACTATTTTGTTTTGCCAGAAGCATATGATGGAAGTGTTGGTAGTCAGAATAATGGGTCCTGAAGGGATCCATGTCTTCATTCCCAGAATCTGTGAATATGTCAATTTATGTGGCAAGATGACTATGTAAATGTGATTAAGAGTAAAGACCTTGACATGGGAAGGTGACTGTTGATTATCCATGTGAACCCAATATAATTACAATGGTTCTTAAAAGTAGAAAAAAGGTACAGAAAAAATCAGAGAGATAATAGCTATAAAAGACTCAAACTGCTTGGCTGACTTTGAAGTTGCTAAAGGAGCAACAAGCCATGGAATGTGGGCAACCTCCAGAAGCTGGAAAGAGCATAGGAAAGGAAAGTAGTCTTGCCAATAGTTTTAATTATGAGACCCATGTCAGAATTCTGCCAAACAGAATTTCAAGACAGATATTGCCTTTTTAAAATTCATTAATTTTGTAATTAACTTGTTACAGCAACCATAGAAAACTAACACAGAAGACATAGTTTCTGTTCTAAATTCAGAACACAAGGCAAAATTCATTTGGTCAACATGGACTTGATAATATCTTTTATGACATCCTGGCTTATATGGACCTATATATTAAGCTGTATATGGTATACATAATGTAGAGGATAATACACACAGCACTTACATGACAGGAAAAAAAAATATATATATATACCTCACATATACATAAGAGTAATGCTACTTTTGAAATCATATACATAATGAAAATTGCATGGAACAATTGCATATGTGATGTTCTCAAATAAAGGGAGACAAGAAAGACAAAACCCTATTGGAAATCACATTTTAGTAGTTCCCTTCAACGCAAGTGAATGAAGTAACAAATCATTTATTAGAATGGAATTCAAATATCAGAAAGGAAAAAGCAATTCTGACTTACAATTCTTCATATCTAGGAGCAGGATTGCTTCCAGAACTTGGGGCAGGTCCAAAATCCTGGGACATATGAACTACTCCATGGGATTCAGAGTCATGGAGCTAAGTAGATCAATACAGAGCTTGCCTATTCATTAACAAAGTTCTTTCTTTAGAATCCCAGGTAATATTTAATGTCAACTGCCATCAGTTTTTAATAGGTAAAATAATAATAAAATTATAATGTAACAGTATTTCTGGCTAAAAACAATAAATTTAAAATTAAGTGCTATTACAAAGTTGTATTCTTATAAATTGGATCCTATAATTTTGGAAATAAACTTAATTCCTATCTAAAAACATTGATTTACAGTGGTTAAAAAATGAATCACCCTTAAGTAAGTTGGCCCATGTTGTTTAGTTAAAAACAAACAAACAAACAAAAAACACATGGTTTTCCTCCTGTTCTTATCTCAAGAGGTTGAAATTAATCCAGAGGTTTGATTAACACACATTTCTCCTCCTGCCATATCCTAAGAAGTTGAAATATATCCAAAGTGTATTTTAACATGGAGTATGCAGTCAATAGGAAACTTGTGCTACAGAACTACAAGAAAAAAAAAAGTTCTGATTTTTTTCCCTTATGGGAAATAGATCCATTTCATTCTATGCAATTTTCAGTGATGCAGAAAATGCAAAGAAAAAAAAAAAGCCCACATCCGCTTTCTTTGCAAATTTAATGCCAAACTTACAAGGGTGGGAGAGAAGGGAGGAAGAAGAACACGACACAACATTAGTATCTTTGGATTTCATTAAATTTTAACATCATTAGAGACAAGGCAAGAGCTCCTGGAGCTTGAATTTATAACTCAACTTGGAGAACTTCATGACTTAGCAGAGGTAGGCATCAAAAAGCTCCCACTTCATAGCTGAAAAGACAGAAACAGTAAAAACAGAAGTCCTTAGAATAAAGGAAGGGATCTGGGGTCATTACTCAATTCTGGTGTGAAACCATGGGCCCAAATGTCTTTTGGGATCCTTAAAGTCCACATTGCTGTAGGAAGTGCCCATTCCATCTTTGGCATCTCTGACACTTCCTTCATGTCTGATGAGCAGGTTAAAGTGTTTATTGGTGACTAAAACTAAAGTCACCACTACTGGACAGTCAATAAATGTTTACTCAGTGTAATGGAGTAGGTGCTCAGCCTTCCTCAGTATAGAGGAAAGTATGCTCCACTTGCCCTTCCTCTGTGGTGATTGATATGTCTGTGTTCTGAGGTTCATGTCCAGTAGTAATTAAGCATACTCTACCTTTAAGTGATAATTTTTCAAAAACTGATTATTTTTCTTGACTTATGGAACAGCCCACTTAAGTCTTCTAAATTGGTTTGCTGAGGAAATGCCCTGACCTACTTGCCCTTTATAATGAGGCTGATGTTATAGGTTTCTTAAACTAAAGCTATGCTCACATCAGAGCAATTAACTGAGTAACTGACCTAATGGGATTTTCACCTTCACTCTCAGTTAATTCGATGATTGCTGTAGTGTGAACATATGCTAATAGATCCTCAAGAAGAATTTAGCCTTTACCTTCCCAAACCAAAATCTACCATGCTGTCTCATCTCTGAATTTTCCCCATTAGAGATATAATAAATGTTAAAAATAAAATTATTGAAATAGAAATGTTAGAAATAAATTCTCCACTAATGATATTGCAGGGATATTTACTATTAAAAAGCTTTCTAGAATTTCTTCTCTCTCTCTTTCTTCCTCTCTCTCTCTCACTATATACACATGTATGCATACAAACATAAATACTTGTAAATATATATAAATGTAGACACACATATGCACAAGTATTGGTATGCATACATATTCAATAAAGATCTTACAAAGGACAATTTCATCCAAAATGAGATGGTGAAGTTTTAACGTAAGTATTTAGCTAAAACCAAGGTAAAATCCAAGTATCATTACTATAGAATGTCAAAAGATATGAAAAATTTTCAAGCAGAACTTTTTAAAGAACAAAATTTTATATCCTAAATTGCAATAATTGGATATTAAATACAGTTTATGAGAGTTAATTTGTTTAATAAAAAAATTTATGTAAACAAAAGATTTCAACAAAATAAAATTATTATATCTAAGATCTATTTTTCAAACTTGTCAGTTAAATAATTAGAATAGGTTTATTGACTTTAAAGAAGGGTTGTGTTCTTTCTAAAGTTATCTGCTTTTGTAACATTCATATCAGCAATGACATTATTGTTCTGTTATTTTAAATTTATTAATGGTATCATTTTATACAAATTGTTATCATAATGATTATTAACTTAATTCAATTACTATTAAATTAATTCAATCACTATTAAATTAATTTACCCATATGGATATCAGATACTTTGATAATTTTTCCTCTGATGAGCATATAATTTGTTTGCAATTTTTAAGTATTAAAAACCATGGAGCCAAGATAATTTAATGAACATTGTTTTTTACACACTACATATTCATTCCATATCTTCTTTCCTAAGGGTATCACAAACTTGTTCAGGTATCTACCCATTTCTTGGAAGACCCGTGTGTCCCAGGTAGAAGAAACTATACTCATGGCCAGAAGTTGATATGATTAGTCCACACCTAGTCTTACCCACACTTTGAGGACATACTACCCCAAAATATGGCACCTTGATATTAGAAAAAAACAGCAGTAGGAGGAAGGTCCTACTCACCTTCCTCTCTTTTTTGTGCCTGAGGCAGGTCACAAGACCTAGGAAGGCCATTCCCTGGCTCACTTCTCCTCTCACAGTCCAAGACTGTCATTCAAATGGTTGCTTTCCCTATAACTAGGAAAAAGGAATATCCTCCTCTGTAAAGACTCAGAGAGAAAAGAAGAATCTGATCAGGCAGACTGGCTAAGTTCCCTCTGATTTATTGCCATTAGATGTATCCACTTCCTTTAATCACACTTCTCCACAACTATCCATTTCTGTCAAAACTGGCATAAAAAATACACAGATTTACCTGTTTCTTTGGATCATTCCCTTATGAACTCTCCTAAAATGTGTATCCTTTGAATGTTTTTCTCTTGGTACTCTCTTTACTTGCAGGTCCTCAGCCAAGAACCTAAGATTGGAAAAATAGATTTCTTTCTCCTACACCATTTTCCTTGCAATTGGCTAAGAAACCATTCATCTTGTAATTGAATTAAAATAGTAACAATGCTGTGAAGACTGGTAATGCCAATAGGGAACAGACAGATGCAAGTGCTGGGAACATGAGGTTAAGGGAATTTTCTGGGAAAGTTCTTGGACACCCTTTGGGAATACTTTCAGAAGCCACTTTCTCTTTCTTTTTAGACTTTTCTTGTTATTGATCTGAGAGCCACAGTTGTTGCAGCCACATGTGGAAGAGGACAGAACCAGAGTCAACTCAAGCTGGAACAGCAGGATGCGTAAAAGGGAACTTTGTACATTGTCTCTTTTACATTTAAACCAGTATGACTGGAGTGTTCTATTACTAGTGGATGAAAACAGTGACACTTTTATCAACTATATAATATGTAAAATAAAGAAAACTTGACAATAGGAAATTCATTTTTTTCTTCCTTGCTGTTAGTGCATACAATGATACCTGGTGCATAATAATTACATAATAAATGAATGCTTAAATTTCTACTTGTGAACATTTTAACTCAAAGCTCACATAAATGTAAAAATAAATCTTATATCTCCTTCGAATTTTCATTTTTAAATGGGTTTGGGTAAAGAATTGATTATTTATATGCACATCTCAGTATACAAGTAAACATTTATCTTGGGAGTTTACACTTAACAGCTTCTTTGCTGTTTTTGCACAATATAAATGATGTGTTTCAAGAAGAAATACCATGTCAACAGATGAGAGGATTTGGTGATGAAAAAGACATGTGCCAACAGTAAATCTGTCATGGAAAGCTGTCAATGTCATATGTTCTTCTGAAGCAAACAACAAAAAAATGAATCCTTGACATTTTTTTGTCCCAGATATTTTATTTGGCTATAAAATTGCCCCACAAAATTTACTAATGTACTAGGATATAGAGTTAAAATCATTTGTTTATATTTTAAAAAATTTTATCACTTAAATCCTTTCTCAAAAGATAAATAATCATATTCTCAATGCTTGCATGACAACTATTTCTGTATTGTCACACAGGCCCCATTAACTTTTGCTAGTCACCTACTGTCTTTTGGAACTTCACCACTGGAGAGAGAAGTACAATTCCTCAAAATTGTACTTTATGTTCACTATTCCTGCATCCATTTTCCCAGTATGAGGAAAAGTTTGATTGCTTCCCCTGGCTACTAACCTCTACAGCCAACATTACAGTGATCAGTTCTAGGCTTCATTGTTGCTTTTTATGTTTCTCATGATTGAGAATGAATGACAATTTAATTGAAAGGGATTTTTATTTTATTGTGGCATAACATGATGAAGCATCTTACAATCTTTAACATGTCAATTCCTGTGAAATTTAATAGATATATTTTGCAATGATTGTTTTACAACATTTCAACTTCTAAGCATAGTAGGTTCTTTTCATTTCAATACTCAATATTGTAAGGCCCTTTGGTATAGTTAATTGCTAATAGATTTCTGTTACTAAAATAGGTTTTTTAATTTCTTTGTGGCAAATAATCCTGTGTTCAAAAACTCTTTTTCTTTCAGGTCACAAACCACTCCAATTCACATCATCTGATTGATTTTAATTGGTATTATTTGAAATATATAAATAAACACACATATTTTGAGCAGGTGTTCTTGAATTTTATTGCATAGTAGAATCATCTGACAAGTTTAAGAAAAGGTTTTAATGTTTTCAACTTAAAGAAATGGTAACTAAGGAGACAGATATGTTAAAATTCATTAAATATTACACAGTACCTATATGCATTGAAAAATCATGAGGTACCCAATAAATAGGTGTAATTTTTATGTTCTTAGGTATCAGTTAAAATATATTTAATTTAAATTTTTTAAAGATTGTTGTAATTTTTTATACCTTTATTTTATTTATTTATTTTTATGTGATGTTGAGAATCAAACCCAGATCCTCGCACATGCTACACAAGCGCTCTACAGCTGAGCCCCAGCCCCAGCCTCAGTTTAAAAATTTTTAAAAGTCCATACAGCCAGGCTGCTCCCCTATCATCTTGGTAGGAATATTTGGAGCAGACCCTGAGCTAGCTGTTTTAGAAGTCCCCACTGATTCCCAAGTGAGGACATGTATGAAAACTAGGGTTCATCTGTTGCCTGTAGAGGGCTTCACTGTGGGCATTCCTTCATTCCTTACCCAAATCAAAGCACTGAAATGATCTTTAGCCAATCTCAAGATGCATGTATTAAATGAGTTAGCTCCCAATTAAAACTTCTAAAGCTTCTTATAATCAAACGTTTTTTTTTTGAAGCAATGAAAGATATTTCTTTATTTTTCTTGTTAAAATAAAATGTTTTATCACACTTTAATTCATTGCATACATATTGGCATAATCTCTATTTTGTTTCCTGAAATGATACAGGGGAAAAATGTTTAAAATTATAAACAAAAATTGATAGAACTGCGGAGTACAATGGAATTTTTGACCTATAATTTTGTCAGGCTCAAATTGAAAACAAAAGATAATCTAAGATACCTGCTTCTCTGGCATCCTGCCCTCCCTTTCTGCTGTCATCCTAATTGGGTCTTCCTGTCTATATGTTGGTTTTGATCAAAACTGACCTGTCCTATCTTCCTTAGTTCAGCTCTTTTTCTGAGTCTGCAGAGGCAATTGGCCCTGTCCTGTGAGACCTGGGAAGATTTCAAATAATTAGTTGTAGGTTCTTTTTAAGTTTTTGTCTCTGGGTGATAAAGTGGAGGGCACAGGCATTCTCTCTGAGCTGATCTGTCTGAGCAGGAGTCCTAGATAACTGAGAATGACAGCAGCTGTGTTACTGCTCTACTGGTGTGGATTCAAGCATAACACTAACAAGATGCACAGGCAGTAGGGAAAAATGGTCACAGGAGAATGCAGAAGTTTACAAATGCTGCTCCAATCATGCTCAGAACTTGTCACTTCAAAACGGGGATCCCATAGTGCAAACATGTCCCTAGAAGAGTTGAGTATATTTAAAATGTTTGGGGAAATCAGGGTGTACCACTTGGTGATGGTGGCAAACCTAGCAATTCACAGTTTGAATAATAGGGCTCAGAAGGCAGTGGCACAGTAATGTTGGCAAGATAAATTTATCCTGTATATGTATAAATACATACACATGTTGATTGAATGTATCATCTAAAACCCCTTAAAACATAATTGCCATTATAACAGTATCAAAAGGTTAGATATTGAAGAGGTGAGTAAATGAATAAATTAATTAAGTGGTGGCAGTGAGATGTACTACTGAGGTTTCTCATAGCCATTAGAATTTTCATTTAAATAAGTCCAGAGTGCTGGGGGAGTCACTGTGATGTTCATCACTTTTCTTTCCATGATTCTAAAAAATTGGAAATTTGTAACTAGCAGAGTTTTAGCATTTGCTATTTTCTTTTCTCCCCATGAAATGGTAACAATAAGTGATTCATAATAATAGTGACAGCAGTTGAGAGACCTGGTGGAGCTTTAAGTGCCCCACAAGCTGCATTGGTTTTTCTCTCCTTTATATGATATGATCATTCCCAAAGAATGTTCCCATGAACACTGACATTTTCTCAATTTCATATAAATTGCTCAGCAAACAGGATCTGAAATTGGTTTCAACTGCCTACAAAGAAATTATCATCTTTGAGCTTTCATGTTTTGAAATGAGGCCCTACCATGGAATATAATAGCAGTAGCATTAAGTTTTAATCTGTTCCAGATGTAGATTATCACATGTTACTATGACCCTATAAAACTCAACTACCATTATTTTCCCACTTTATAGAATAGGAAATTGTGGTTTAGAAATGTTAAGAAAATCAAAACGACATTGAAACCATACTAGTAAAGATTCAGAATCTGAACTCAGTCTTCCTCTTAACCAGCACTTATACTGACACTGGCATTTACTATCCCTTCAACATTTTCTCAATTGTGCTTTGTAGAGATAGGCAAAAAAAAAAAAAAAAATTGAACTTCCATTGAAAGTAGGCACATGTGAAATATTCATTTATTATAAGTCATTATGAAATATTATAATTATGACATGTAGTTTCTGTTCTAAAACTTCTTATTCAACTCTGTGCCCTCGAACCTAATGCAGTGCTTAATATACACTAGGTATTTTACAACTGCTTATTGCTAAACTATTGTGTTGGTTAGCTTTTTGTTTCTGTGATAAATATCTAGAAGAAGAACTTGGAGGAGGAATTATTATCTGGGCTCATGATTTCAGAGATCCTTGTTCATAGTTGGCTGGCTCCATTGCTTTGAGCATGAGATGAGGCAGAATATCATGGTGGGAAGTGGTGGAGGAAAGGTGCTTAGCTTATTGCATCCAACAAACTGAGGAAGAGAGGAGAGAAGAAAGGTGGAGAAAGAGAGAGAGAGAGAGATGGGGGAGGAGGGTCCAAAGACAAGGAATACTGTTAGAGTCTGTAAACAAGTCAGGATGGCACCTGGCATTTTGCCAGAGGGAGTGGTTTGTGAAGTAACGCCAGCGAGCCATTAAGTGTGGAGATTCCTTATTGGTTGACTGCTGTATCAAGTTTATGTTAATTAGATAAGCTGTGTGGAATGTATAAATACCTCTGTTGTCCTACAATAAATGGCTCCCACTCCTGCTGTATCCATCTACACAAGTTCTTCCTCACCCCCTAGTTATTTTGCTGCAGCCGGACTGTGGCAGAATACCTTTCCAGAGCTCACTCCTAGTCTAGTGACCTGCTTCCTCCCGCCCTGACCTACTACCACTGACTCCCCATAGTCCATTAAGTTATCCACAGATTAGTTCGCTCATCATTTCAAAGCCCTCAGGATCCAATTTTTCCCAAAAGTCCCACCTCTGAACATTGCTGCTTTGAGGATGTTCCACATCTAAATCATGACAACTATAGAGCTTAGACTAAGGTTCTTGGACCATATATTATGTTTTCATCCATTTTTTAAAAATAATAAACATTTATCAATAATTTTATACTGCATTTGTAGTGGGCAATGGGCTTAGCATATTCATGAGAAGACAGATCACAGTTTAACCTTCCCAAGAACAGAGAAGAGGTATTTTATTTTTCTAGGTATTTCATAATTGCTTAGTATAATCTGCATCAACTTGTTGAGAGCCACAGACAAGTCAAGATGGCGCCTGGCACTTTGCCAAGAGGAGTGGTTTGTGAAGTAATGCCAGCGAGCCAAAGAGGTTGTGAGGGGAATGGGAAAATAATCAAGGAGAGAAATGAATTACAGTAGATGGGGTAGAGAGAGAAGATGGGAGGGGAGGGGAGGGGGGATAGTAGAGGATAGGAAAGGTAGCAGAATACAACAGTTACTAATAGGGCATTATGTAAAAATGTGGATGTGTAACCGATGTGATTCTGCAATCTGTATTTGGGGTAAAATTGGGAGTTCATAACCAACTTGAATCTAATGTATGAAATATGATATGTCAAGAGCTTTGTAATGTTTTGAACAACCAAAAAAAAAAAGATGATAGAGATTCCTTAATGACTGACTGCTGTGTCTAGATTATGTCAATTAAGTTAAGCTGTGTGTAATCATTAAAATGATGAGGATTCCTTATTGATTGACTGCTGTATCTAGTTTATGTTAATTAAGTTAAGCTGCGTGTAATTAGTTAAGTATATATACCTCTCTGTCCCGTAATAAAGCGGCTCCTGCTCCTGCTGTATCAATCTTCACAAGTTGCTCGTCACCCCCTGGTTAGTTTGCCCAGCCAGACTGTGGCATCAACTAGAGATGAGAACAGACGTTCCCAGAAGATCTACCCTAAATGGATATTAACCTCAACATACTGAGTTGTCACCCAACTCCTTTCAGTTTGTTACAGGTTTTAGAGCATCTGGAGCTAGAAGGGTGAGTGTTCCCCTGAGAACTGTTTACTTTGGAAGTTTAAAGATTATTGTGAGTTTATAGATAATTAGCAGTTCTTTCTTGGCCAAACACACTCTCTAAGGTTATATTTAAAGAAAAGAAACTAATACTAGAAAATTTGCTAATATACTCTACCACATCCCTCACTGAGTGTATTCTGGAAATTATGCAGCTAATGAATTTGAAATACAGAATACAGATCATAATAAACCAATTTTATGTATCTTAAAAGGATGGTTATAAACTAAGATATATATATATATATAGGTTCTGTTCTCATGTATGATCAGCTTTTGAGAATGTAGGTTCATTTAGCACCTCTGTAAACTGTTCATTCAATGATATTTATTTCTTCAAGAAAAGACTATATAAACCAAGAAATTTCTGGATTAAAACAGTGTGGTAAATGCATAGAATCAAACAGTCATACTTGTAAAGGTTTGTAAAACTACTTAGAATTCTCATTTTGCTTAAATTTAATGTCAGCATAAATCTCCTATCCTTCTGCTTTAATGCTAATCATCTTGAAGAACTTGGGACTTCATTTTCTTAGACCTTATAATTGCTTGGTGAGTCCTGGCATCCAGTATTTGAAGTGCTTTTATTATCTTCCTCATTGAACTATAATTTTACATTTAGAAACACAATGATGTCAGAGTCATCAGTATTTAACCTACAGAATACCTGAGGAATGTGCTCTAATCCTTAAGATTGAAAATTGTATATTGTCCCTTTTCCTTGCCCACGTTCTTTTCTTGGTTGAACGACTTGAGATCTAATAGACTTTTCTTCTTCATTTCAAAGTCAATCAGAAACATGCCTTTATCTACTTCACCTAACTGTATCAAGAAACACACACACATACACACACACATACACACACACTTGAGAGATTAGATACAAATATTTTGAAGGTCACTCCTCAAGGTATAAGCTCTCCCAGAGCATTTTTGTCTAGGTTTTGTGTGTTCTTTGGGGATTTTCCTTTTTGCTTTTGTAATTTTACCTTTTATTTTTAAATCAAGATTTGCTCAGGTTTAATTAGTGTCAGCCAAGATCCTATATATATTTTCTATTCAAGCAGCCTCTCTTACAATGAGGTTAAGATTTGTGGGCGTTTAAATTTTACTGGACTGGCTCTCAGTCCAATGTACCCTAGAATACACTAGAATTGCCTGGGGGATCTGAGCAGCTCCTGATGCCTGTGCACTGTCTACCCAGAGATCCACTGTAACTGGATTTATTCAGGGTCCCTGCATTGGCAATCTTAGAAGCTTCAAAGAGGATGCTAACATGCATGCAGGGTGCAGATGCTCTCTGTTTATTCTGAACTGTTCTGATTTCTTGGAACTTTGAATGAAGAGTAGAGATTCAGGACGTTTCCTGACATTTTATTAATGACAGGTTTGAGCAGGTACACAAGTTCACCCTGCTTAATTTCTTAAAATTCTCTAGAAAGCAAACTTTAGTTGTATCTTGGATATACTACACATCCTCCTTGTTCTCACATGACCAATTTTCATGACCCCTGTTTGGTTTTTTCTTGTCAAGGAGGGCACCTGGAAACTTAGAAAAATTTCCAAGGTGCCAGAGCTCCTTCTAGTCTGAAATAGTTTAATAAGGACTAATCCCCTGAGCACTCATTGAGATGCATAATTCTTTTAGCATCTAAAATAAATTTACTCTGACATATAACACAATATGAATAACTTTTACCCTCCAAAAATTGGACATGCATCAACAATGGCATGTCCAATGGCATCAACAACAACGCCTAGCAGTGTTTAATGTGCTTATGCATGAATTGAACTCTTGCTACATGAATGAACAATGCATTTTCAGTTTGGACACTATGAAAAGCTGTACTTGACCACTCATGAACTTTGACTCAAACCTCTGGTGAAAGATTCAGGAATTGGGACCAGGCAAGTTTCAATAAATTCAAAGGTGCAAAACCTTATCTTCATAATTATACCAGTCTGAAACACACAGCTGCTCCCCCACAAAACAGCAAACCAACCAATCCACTACTTAAAAAAAAAAAAGATTGGGAAAAAAAAAGCAAGATATATGAGGCAACTCTTTCTCTATGTTGGCTTTCCCAGTAGTTTGCTTTGAAAATAAGTTTGTCATATCAGAATTGCATTTAATCATATAATATGTAGTGTTTGGTTTGTATACTGCTTGGTCAGCTTGGAGACTACATGCTATCCCACATCTTTATAAGACAGAGGCCAAAGGAGGGTTCATGCAAGCAGAAGAGAAAAAGGTTGAAATGGCGGCAGAAATTGGAGTGATTTGGAGTAAGTCAGGGAATGCCAGCAGCTACCTGAAACTGGAAAACAAGAAATGCATTCTCCCTAGAGCTTTGGTGTTTGATAAAATTTGATAATGCCTCAAATATGGAACAATTTCAATGAAAAATAATACTTAAGAATCCACTGGTTAACCCAAGGAAGAAGAACTGAGAAAAAAAAAAATGCTACTAACAATGGTGTTGCTGATACCTGGATTTTAGTTAAGGGACACTTGATTAAGTCTTGGCCTTCAAAACTGTGACAAAATTAATTTCCTTTCTTTTAATCCACCAATTTTGTGGTGGTTTGTTACAGTAGCCAAATGAAATGAACTAAAGCAGTTTTAAAGGTCTCCGACTTTTGTCACCTGGCCACTATGGCTTGGGGAAACCGGTGATTTTAAGGAATTGAGGCAAACTGCTAATCTCTGTTCCACATCAAAACTATTTTTTTTCTAAGTTCACATCTATTGCTTATATTCTGTCTCTTTCTTATTTTATGGCTTTATATTATTATGATGATTACTATTAGGTACAGAGGATTAAATTCAGGGGTACTTAACCACTGAGCCACATCCCAGCCCATCCCAGCCCTTCATATATCTATATTTTAAATTTAGAGACAGGGTCTTGCTAAGTTGCTTAGGACCTCACTAAGTTCTGAGGCTGGCTTTGAACTCTCGATTCTCTTGCCTCAGCCTCCAGAGCCACTAAGTTTTATATTAATTCAGGTCCCTGAATTTTATATATCCCTTTTATAAAAATGTCCACTGGGTTAAATTATTATTTATGGACACAGGTGAAAGGAATTTGATACTTTCCAAGAGCAAGTGCCATTCTGGAGAAAAATGAGCCTATAGTGTTGATTGCAGTGCTGGTAGATTCTTCAGCACACACAGCTTGTTTCAATGCTGCTCTAAGCACAGTGTGGCTATTTCTTTGTAATCATGGTCAACATCAATCACTGGCCAGATTCTAAGTCCTGGTATTAAAAGTTGTCGAAAGTAATTTTAGAGAGTCTTAGCTGCCATGTAATAATAATAGTAATATTTTAGAAACAGTGTCTGTAAGACACCGCCTCAGAGTCACACAATCACTTAATTCTGTCAAGGATGGAGAATACAGTGTGAGCAAAGTAACCTCAGCAAGGTCAAGCTTCATCTCTACAAAACACCTCCCTTGGAAATAAAGATTTAGGGCCATGACTCCACCAAGCCTCTGAGTTCTGCGCTGGAGAGCCTGTGCTCGGAAGCAGTGCTCTGGATGGCCTGGCTCGTTGCAGGCTCCCCAGGAAGAGGCAGCTTCCTGAGGACCAGGATGACACCCCCAGCTTCACACAGCTTTCCTGCTGGCTTTGAGTGCTCCGTGCTCCTGAGCACCTGGATTGACTAAAAGTGGCAATTCTTGTTTCTTCTCCTGAAATTGTGTATCTGGAATGAAAATCATGTAATTAATCTAGAGTAGGACATTTCTCAAGACCTGAAATGGCTTTGGGCAGCACCAGGAAGCCTGAAAGGACTATTTGAGGTTAGAGAGACACAGAACAACTTGCTAGCTGAAGGACTAATTGTAAAAAATCAATCAGAAATACCATAAGGAAAACCTTTTGAATTCTTCAGGCAGCTGATTCTTGGTTCAAATCCAGTCTAATCTGCAGTGAAGAAAAATCAAAGTCTCAAATATGAAAAATATGCCATTGAACATCATAATGTAAATTTAGAAAAAAACAAATGAAATGGCATATATTTTGATTTTTTTTCTTTTTATCTATGATAAAATATTTGTGAAACTCTCAAGACTCACCTCTAAGAATTGTCATGATTCTAATGTCTCAAATATGGAACCATTTCAGTGAAAAATAATACTTAAGAATCTATTGGTTAACCCAAGGAAGAAGAATTGAGAGGAGAAACAATGCTACTAACAAATTATTTTACATATTTTGTGGTAACATCATAGTCACTCAGGTTAAAGTACAGTCTTTGAAACTGCTATATTGAATGCAGTAAATATCAGATTTCATTCATATATGGAACAGAACCTAGTAACTTTCTTTCACTTAAAGATTCTGCAAACCATTGTCAAGTTCCAGCTTTCCTGATATTTCACTGTCAGGGTCCTTGAGGCTTGGAGTCTACATAGGTAGATGGACTGTCGCCCAATGAATGCTACTTACACAGCAACCTGAGCACTGTTTTCTTTTCTGACAATGAGGTAAAATCAAGTCATTTTGGAAGAGAAGCCACATTGCATCTCTGCTTTACAAGATTGCTCTGTTGTTGCCTTTGAGACTCTCATACCCACTTCTCAGTCATCAATTTGTATTGCCTTAACCCACCTAGTTCTATAAGGAACACGTGTCTCTCAATGCCTCTCCTCTTAATTTTGTCTCTTTTTCTCTGTTGACTTAGGGAAAGTATGTGGGTATCCCTGTCATTCCAGGGAGAGAAAAAGCTGTGAGGTTCTAAAAACTTATTTAGCTTGTCTAGCAACCACCAGGCTGGGCTTTGCCAGTGGCAACTTTCTGAGAGTGTAATACTAAGTACTTCTATCATGAAGCTTTACTCATTTCAGTCTCAAATACAAATACAATTTGCTCAAAGCTTCTAGAACATTGTAGTAGCTTTTGGTTTCAAAATGCTTTTCCCAATTCAATAAAGTTTTCCCCTTTCTTTTTTTTTTTTTGGTTGTCTAAAATCAAATTAATTATAAATAAGAAGGAGAAATATGCAACACTGGATTTAAAGGAGAAAATGAAGAATTGGAGTTGAATGATCCCTTACAAGTGTAATAGATTAATTTGGAATTAGTAAATCAATGTTTTATGGCAATGAAAAGAATCAGAAAATGATTTTGGACTCTGTACTGAATCAAGACATGCTACTAGTAGGAGCTGAGAAGAGAAAGGATGACAGGATTGAAATATGTCAACGTAGATGATGTGGTCTTCATGTGGTACTAACAGAAATACTCAGGTGGTCTCTCTGTTAGAGGCATGAAGCTTCAGGCTGCTGCAGAGAAATTTGCACAATTTTTTGGTGAACAGACTTCAAAGCAAGCATTGGGTGACTTTTTAGATTTCAAAATAGGCATGCAATTGGGAACTTAAATGTATGTGAAGAACAGGTCCTAAGTTCAACTTCAGAAAATTCTGAGCCATTTAGACAAAAACTGTCTATGATAATCAAAGAGAAGAAACTGCATCTAGCTTGTGGATGAGACTGATCTCTTTTGGAAGTCAATGCCAGAAAACACTCAGGCAAGTAGAAAAGATATCAGCATGCCAAGGAGAAAAATAAACAAAGAGCAGTTGTCTCCCCTTTTATTTGCAAATGCAGATGGAAGTCAAGCTAAAATCAATTATTATTGGCAAATTAAAGCTGCCTAAAAGTGTGAAAAGGGACACGAGTATATTACCTGTGATATATAAACCTAGTAAAGATGTTTGTTTCACCAGATAATTGTTTCAGAATGATTCTTTCAAATCTTTGCTCCAGAGGTCCAGCATTTTCAAATTAATGTTCTAAGATTTCAACTTCTGGACAATTCCTGGCCCCCCTCCTGCTGAATCACTAACCAGTGAGGATGGCCAAATAAAATGCAGGTTCTTTACCCATAACGTTTCAATTTTTATTTAACCAGTGAATCAAGGTATGATCTTAAGCTGCAAACAACTTCATAGATGGAAGCAACTTGAAGAGAGTCTTGTAAGTTTTGAATAAAGTGAAGAGGAGCAAGATAAAGAAGGAAAAAGAATTTTCAAGATCAAAGTCTACAAAACACAAAATGTGATTTTTAACAGGGAAAAAAGTTGGGATGAAGTAAAACAAATAATCATAGCAAATGCTTTAGAAAATCTTTACACAAAGGAACCTGATGGAAGATTCTTGGAAAATGTGGAGAGTCAGAAACTAAGCTGGAAACTATGGTGTGATTAAATGGATTTGATGAAGAAAAAGGTTGTCCCTCCAAAACACAAAAGATGGGATTGCAAATGAAGTTGTCCAAAGAGAGGGAATTGAGAAGCAGGCTGTTGAATTTAAGTTATCTACTGTGAGAAAGAGATTCTGGACTTTCTTGACTTTGTGGATAACATACCAGAATATCAATGGTTTCATCTCACACTGAAAGAGATGCAACAAGAAATAGTCAAAAAATGGTTCCAGAGTAGAGTTCATTTGAGAATTGATAGTTTTTTAGTTTTTTGAGATTCAGGATTCATAATATTAAGGATGCCTTTAATATGTGTTCAAATTCTGATTCTACCAATTAGATTTTGTGTTTAAATATCAGACAATGTGAGTTGATTGGCAAATGGTTAATAAATTTATGTCATGTTTTTCATTTATCCTTGGTGCTAAAGTTACTACCATTATTATTAAGTTACTATCATTCTTCCTATGTGAGAGAAATGTTTTCTATCAGCTTTTTTCACAGGGGTCAAGCTAAGAAGTTGAAAGTCCTAGAGATATATAGTAAATACTTTCATTATTTGAGATTAACTAGTTCTGAATATGTCTTTTAGTTTAATAAAATTTATAAATGGTGCTCTAGTGGCCTAGAGGAGATATAACATGCTATCAAATGACAATTTATTACACTATCTTGAACTTAGTGCTAGTTGATGGATTATTGCTATAAAGTACATTTTTCTACTTTATCTTCAAAATCGCTTTGATTAATCATAGATACTTTATTTAGCAATTTGATATATTATTACCCTCATACTTTTTTCCTGAAAGTACATGTTAAAATTATCTTGTTAAACAGATGTTTTAACTCCTTTCAGAGAATGTGATTAAGTTAGCTCTGAAGAAACTAGAAAGTTAGCCACATCCACTTACCCAGAGGAGTACTGGACCCAATAGAATTTAATTCTAGTGTTCATTTGAAAGTCTCTCCATCACTGTAATTTGATAATAATAATATCAAACACTGATATAAAAGCATTCTGTATAACACAATTCTGTTTTAAGTCAGGCCACTTGCAGAAGAAAATTACTCTTTGTGTGTTCTCAAAATGAAGAAAAGGGAAACCAAAGCTGCTTATGGATTTGATCAGGGCTTTCAACAGAAGAAAAGATTTGAGCTTTGGTTGAATTGTATTTCAATTGTGAAAAATATGTCTAGACTTATGTTAATTAACACTAAAAGCTTACTTTTATTTTAATTATAGTAAGGGAAAATAAGATTTCAAAAAGTGCTTTCATGACCAAAACTTTTCTCTAGGAAGTTTCTCTAAAAAAGAATGAAAACCACTCAATTGAATGTATTTTTTGAATGAGTTTTATAGTTTGCTTTTCTGAAAGTCACTCCAGAATAATTCTATATAATGAATATTGGGTTACTATTTCAATCTCTGTTCTTAAATATCTGTTTGATTAAAAAATAAGAGTTTATTTTTTGGAATGTTGCCTTCTTTTTCTTATTTAAGTTGAAAATATTTTTTGTAACTGTGGAGTTACAAAAGTGTTTAATGTGAATAAAAGTAGATAGCATAAAGCAAGATATCAGACATTAAAAACAGACAAAAAGACTAGACAGGGAAGAAATGCAGATTATGCAGTTGAGACATCACATGGAGCTGGAATTGAGGCTGACATGTGCGTGCCATGACCACTTAATATGTACTAATGCTATTAGACCCTAATAAACCTTAAGTTTCCTTTTAGCAATGCTGAGAAAGAAAGGCAGTCAGCTATAAAATTACACTATTCCAAAAAATAAATTAATTCATTGGAAAAGCACAAATATTCTTGATGTTAAGATCATAAAGGTATTTTCCCAAGGATTTTTCAAAAGGAAAATATGGTTTGCACAATTCAAATTCAAAGCCTTAAAAAAATAATTCTAGCAACAAGATTTACTCTAATCCTCAATGTAATCTACTATATTTATACCAATGCAAAATCAGTAAAAGAAATTCAATGCATGCAGCATCTGCATATCAGTGTTTGTATTTGGTGCATGAACTTGAATGTATGTGTTTGGCTAGGGTATGATGAATATGGCATATGGCAATGTGAGGTTAATCAAACAATGCTGGAGTACAATACCTAACCTGGTATTCAAATCCATTGGTGATGGTAAGAATGTAGGAAAATGGATGGATGAAGTATCCTTCAAAATATTTCCCTCAAATCAAGTTTCTTTAACCTAAGTTTTACCAGATATGTGGTGGTACAATGTTCTAAATTATTTTCTCTGTAAAGTTTAAATTCTAAAATCAGATTTAAATTTCATCTTCATGATATTCAAAATATTGAAAATTAATCTTTTGCAGCATTGCTGCAAGATTTTTTTTCTGCCTCGTTCTATCTCTTTAAGAGTCCATGTTGCAAAATCATATATCTAGCCTAGTGAACAATGTGTCCTTTCCAAAGCATTACTCATTCATGTTATGATGGGTTGAGGCTTCTCTTTAGCAAGCAGTTAGGTTGGAGTTGTGACATATGTATTTTCCATAAAGATAACTCATAAAAAATCAAAATAATGAAGAGAAAATAGGGTTCTGATTATTGGGACAGATACAGGACTTGATCAAATATTTCTCCTTCTACCATGATATATTTAATTTATGAAACCTGAGACTCTCACAAGAGCAGTCTTCTTTTGTTTAATCAATTTTGAATTCATCATTAAGAAATGAATACTAATAAATCACAGGGCTTTCTTTATTCTAATAACTAAGATCTAAGGTTAATCTCTGAAAGGTAAGTAGCATCTAATGGGAGGTTAAACTTGTTGACCTCTAAGTTCCCAATTCACACTGATAAGCTATTACCCTATGGCTTTTTTTTGCACCTACCACCCTACTTCCTATTCAGGAAATCATAATGAGTAGCTTTGTTAAAGCCTGGAGAGCAAAACTTTGCCCTGATCCTTAATTTGAGTTTCCTTTCTTAGTAGGGAGATCCCTATGCCCCCTTAGTGTTTTGTCATCACATGTGTGGTTCATGCTTGTCAATCTTTCCCTCTGAAAACTCAAACCTTACCTCTTCTTTTTCCTCCTCTTTTTCTTCCTCCACTTTCTCCATCTCTGTTCTTTCTCGTCTCCCTCTTTCTCGTTTCCTTCTCTATCACTTCTCCTTCTTCTTGAAATTCAGGAACACAACCTTTGTTACTGTGTGTCCAGTAATTTATGTATAATGAAATCCTGCTACTTGTCCATCATTCTGTTTCTCTGGCTACCTATGAGCCTTCAGGTTTTGAACTTGAGAAGCTAGATTCTTATAAAAGAAAAAAAAATCTTTTTGTCCTAATTCCTTTACATCTTTGAGGCCAAGACAGGGATAACTTGAGAAGACCTGATTTCACCCAGAGGCATCTTGCTCAAAGGAAATAAAATGATTCAGCAGGACGAAGGCTCTTAGGCTGATTAGCTTCAGAAGATGACAGTGGAAGATCTCAAATTATTTGCTATGCCTTTTGAGAACCCTGAGTTCAATCTATTTTTATGGTTGGCTGATTAGACCACAAAGTTATTGGGAGCCTAACTCAGGCTGCCAGGATCTTTTAAGAGGAAAATTCCTCCCTATTTATACTTCATGTGGGTTCTATGTACTCCTGCTGATACCCGAGTGTGCATATGCCAGTTGAACATCAAGAACTCTCTGTCGCCTTTGAAACTTGCCATTCATGAGGTTACTAAAACAATTCTTCCTTTGTCAGTGCTGATTTTGTTATGGTCCCTGAAACTTTCTTGTTTAATCTCTATGGTCCTCCATAGCCACTCAAATATCTCTTCAAAATCCTCATGAAGACTACAAATGATTTCATGCAATTTTTCAAAATATTCTGAAGCAGCGACTCTGGCTCTTACCTGAGGTCACACTGTATATTGTGACATGTTGATATTACCTCAGAAGTCATTGATCACCTCTTTTTTATTTTTTTGAGGTGAAAACACATGGACATATTTTGTATTCATAGTATTTATGAAGATGTTCCTTACATGGTAACTTGACTGTTTAATTTTTCTCTAATTTCTTCTGGTGTTTGACAATTCCATCACATTCTTTCTAGCTTGCTAAAGATCACTGCCAAACAGAACTTGTCCAAAAGAAGATGTGATCTTCTTCTTCACACTCCTAGGCTGGAATCCTGGTTCCTGAATTACTATTATATGCTTTCTTTTCATTAGTTGTTTTATTCTGATTCCTGAAAGCTCCTCGATTTTTGTAGCATTTTTCATTTAATACAAGAATACTCCAAAGAAGTGTACCTTCTGTTATCGTGTACCATAGTCAACTAAAAGCAGTTTTGGAATAAAATATGGACATTCTAAATTTTATTGATTAAAAAAGAGACAAATATCAATAAAAATGAAATAGCGTATACCAGCAGTTGATAGAGACAGAATAATTTTTAACAACTATGCATTTTTCTATAATATCATGTCTGCTTATATATTTTTTTAAATATGAATTTTCAAATTTTAAAATTACAAATTTCTTGAAGACTTCCCTGATTCTCTTACCTTATTTTAACAAGAATCAGTAAATTTTGTTTTATTATTTTCCTGGATTATATTGAAACAAGCAAAGCAAGGTATTCATCTACTATAAGTTCTGTTTAGTCATATCAACTTACAAATTTATAATCCCAGAAATGTAAAAATTGATATTTAGAAAAATCAACCTTCAATGATGCAACCTTATATACTACAAAAATTGTTTTTCTTGCATCTTCTTGTAATAATTTCTAGTGTTCTACAATACAGTGGGGTGACTAATTCATAATAACCTATTATATACTTCATGAATAACTAGGAAGATCTTGAAGGCCCTAAAAACAGTAATGATAAGGAGTGTGAAGCATTAGTTTCCCTGATTTGATTGGCATGCATTGTATACATATATTGGAATATCACCTTGTACCTCATAAATATGTAGGATTATTATGTGCTAATTAAAATTTTAAAGAAAAATGTTTAGGGAGATGAAAATGCTTACTACCCCGATTAAATAATTACATATTATATACATGTGTCAAATAGTTACATCATACCCCATAAACATGTAATATTAAAATAATAATAATTCAAATATGTATCTACAAAAGAAAGAAAAGCATTCTGATTAAGGTTTTACTTTGTGGGGGGCATATACATGTTAGTGTGCATATGTAATATTAAGCATGTAATGCATGTATGACAAGAACTTAGAGACTTAAAATACTTCTATAAACTTTGCAAATGACTGTTGTACAACTTGCAGCCTCAAGGTAAAATGTAAAATAAGAGATGTTTTCTAATGCTTGTGGTTTCTGTCTTGTAAAAGAAAAAAACATAATCATTGTTAAGTAGTGACACATTGATGTTTGTTCCTTATATACACCTTTCCCAAAATGCTGAAAGAATTAGTACTTCAAAAAACAATTTGAAAAATGCTCCTATGTATTTTTTTGTGATTGTTGAGAATATTTTTCTGTGTATTCACTATTTTCTTCCTTCATATTCTGCACATGCTCACTAAACTTTGTCAATCCACTCTGATAAATGGTCACTCACAGAAGTTGTTACTTTCTATAAATGTTATCATCTGATTCAATTTTATCAACTTATCCAACTTTTCAAAACTGTTTTATTTCTTGTCAGATCTTTAGTCATCTTGGATCTTGAGTAAAGTACAATGTCAAGATATCAAATCATCCCTTTCCTCCATTTTAATTTTTATTCTCTGGTGGTTTCTGGTAAATGAAGTGATTGGTTTTGGCTAGGTGAGGTCAGCTTGCTTGGAAAATGAGCACTTTTGTGCAGATAATATATTCAATTTTTTTCTTTGAAAGAGCATCATTTGAACCATTGGGCACCACACTGGAGTATAAGATGACAGAAATGTTACATTATATGAAAACTATTCATTTGGAAAGGTAGAACCCATTCACCCAAGTCATGGTCTCAACAAAATAATATCACAAACACAGCTTAATTGCTGGTGCCCTGGTCAGCATTTTAAGCTGTTCCAGTACCATAGCTATGCAAAATTGTGAAGGCTAAGGATCCATTTTAGACAGATCTCAGTAGCTAAGTGAATGATAGGGTCCTAGAACCTTTATTACACTTGCCCTACTTTCCTTTTCCTCGTTGCAGCAGAAGATTTCACATTTCAGACAATACCCAAACTGAGCAGAAGGTGAGTGGGTCAAGTGTTTAACAGATTCTGAATAACGACTTGCACATGGTTTAACAGTACAGGAAGTCTCCTCCTGCTTCTGCATGTGATTGGGGGTATTTTACATATTTCACACACATGTACACACTGAAAGAATTAAGTAATTCAGCACAAAGAATCATATATTAAGTGGCAATTAAAAATCTCAGATTAAAGGCTCCCATTTTATCATTGTTTAATAAATATGGCTGCTTCCCCCTTCCTTTTTCCCATATATGGTCTTTAAATAAAAGGAACTATGGTTAAATTAAAGTTTTTTAATATTTATTTTTTAGGTGTAGATGGACACAACACAATGCCTTTATTTTTATGTGGTGCTGAGGATCGAACTCGGGTCCCTCTAGGCGAGTGCTCTACCACTGAGCCACAATCCCAGCCCAGTTTTTAATAAGCAAAATACTGAAATGGTTTAAGATTTTTTTAATTTATTTTTTGTCATTTATTCTTAAATGTAGTGTATTGTGTCTCACCAAAACTACTTTGTTTTGATCCATTGCCTGGTCTTTGACTTTTCACAAATTGACAAATTAGTTATTATTTTTCATAGTGAGTACTTCAAGTGATGGTTAGCAGATCAATACATTTCCATATTCTCTGTTGTAAAAAGAAGTTGTAACATACACTACTATCAATAGTAATATTTATAGTAACAAAAAAATATTCCTCAGAAAACTTAGTCAAATTCTTTAATATTTTTAGGAATCAACTTAATTGTATTATGATAAGAAAAAACTTATCACATAGGATTCAGCATCAAGGAAGAACCCAGTACTCTATATGTGTAATAAGAATTGTAATGCATTCTGCTGTCATGTATTTAAAAAAAATAAAATCAATAAAACTTAAAAAAAGGAAGAACCCAGAAGGGAAAATAGTAACAAAATCTGTTTAGTCTTTTAATTGTGTTTTATGTTCAGGAAAACCATTTCATCAGAAAAGTGTACTTTCTCTGGAAAGCTAAGAATAGATTTTTTTTTCCAGCTTTATTGAGGTATCTTAAAACTGAAAGTGATCTTTCCACCTTCCCTTTCCTATTTTATGGGAAAGAAAGTGCTTGCAAATCCTCTATCTGATTAGGGGTTAAGTCCAAAATGTACAAGGCACTCATACAACTCAGTAGCAAAACAAAAGGAAAACCAAATAAACAGCAACACTAACCACAAAGCAAGCCAATTAAAACATGGGCCAAGAACCTGAATAGATATTTCTACAAAGGACATATATCTATTGCCAACAATTACCTTAAAAGGTGTTTACATCACGGAATCATCAGAGAATTGCAAATCAAAACCACAGTAAGATGTCACCTCACAGCTGATAGGCTGTTATAAAACAAAAGAAAAGAAAAAAAAAACAAGATATATAAAAGAGTTGGCAAGACTGCAGAGAAAAGGGAAACCTTGTACAAAACTATTAGTAGGATTATCAGTATAAAACAATAAGGAAGTTTCTCAAGTGATTAAATAGAACAATTATAAGATATAGCAATGACACTTGTGGGTATGTAACCAGAGGAAATGAAATCAGCATCTTGGAGAGATCTGCACTTCCATGTTCATGCAGCATTATTCATAGTCACCAAAATATAGAAGTGACTTCACAATGGATTTAGATGATAAATTCAAAATATTAAATCATTTATTATATGAAAAATTTTATATATTTATATATCATTACATAAACATTTAATGAATCTGAATAAAGCAAATACATTGCAATGAGTTTTAACCAATGGGAAAACTTAAAATTTCTTGTTACTTTTCTGGTACTTATACTTTTTTTCCTACTGTAGCTAAATCCTTAAAACATTTTATATTTGTATAAACTACACCATGACATATATTAATGTTTTCATTGTAATTATTGATTTCTGTACTTATACTTGCCCATGTTTTCTTCATTTATATTTGTATCAAATCATATACATACATATTTTTTATATTTATACTGAATATTAATTGACAATTTTAATTCATGTTAATGTTTAACCTCTATGCTATGCCCTTTACTTTTATTTTTAATTGAATATCACATTTATACTTATTTATAAAGTAGGTTATCATAATTTGATACATGTTTATAATATAAAATAATCAGATCAGCATAATCAGCATTTGCATCTCTTCAGATATCCTTTCTCTGTGTTGGGAATTTTCAGTCTCTTTAGCTATTTTGAAATATATAATTAATTGTTGTGGAATAAATTAAGAGACAAAAAGGCATGATGATGCATATTGATCTCTCATTGTCATTAGTCTTTGTTTTCTTCCTTTTCATTACCTACATTTCTAAGTCTTCCCTAGATATCCTCCTTGATATATACTACCCACTTGAGATATACTTAGTGCCTCAGATTAATTGGTATATATTTTTCATTTACATTTTTCAAAGATATTTTTACATTATGGCCTCAATTTATAATTGTGATCCAGTCCTCTGCAGTTATATATTCTGGTCCAGGTAGAATATGGAGAGCTACCAGAATAATAATAAGAATCTTAGGATGAAAGGACATTATAGGATTGGTAAATAGGAGGCAAAAAATGGATTGCTTTAGAGATCAGTTTATTCTAAGTCAGTGTCATGATTTGAATGTCATTCTTGTCTTCAGACTCATCTGTGCTCCTAAGTTGACTCATAGTTTTACATCTTTAATGCTGATATCCAGACAGCGCTAGTCCTGTTGTATTTATGTTGACATCTGACACTACTCCAACCTTAACCACACATTCCCCTATCCAGGTGTCATGAGTCTGGTCACTGCTGACTTGACTCCTTTGGTCCTGCCTATGTCAAGTGCATGTGTGCTATAATCTTACTCTCTGAGAGAGTCAAAGTAGACCTATTCCTTATTACTGAAACTGCTCTTGCTAAGGTGAAATTCCATGGATTCCATTGATAATTTGATTTGGTTCATTTCTGATCTGACACTATTATTATTCTCTTTTTAATGAAACTTTCCACCCTCTTGGTTTCTATGCTAGTATGTTATTTTTCTTAACTCTTTCCTGTTTTCTTTGTGTTTTCTCTGTGTTAATCTTCTTGCTCGTTTAATATTAGTTTCTTAACTTTCTAAAATCTGTTCCATTTGCTTCACTTTCAATTTTTTAATGAGTTAATAAAATTCCATGGATTCAAACATCACCCGTGTGTTTAAATCATCTGCGACTACTGGATCCTCAACATCTAGATCCTACCTCTCCCTTCAAATAGCTGAAATTGCTCTTGTCATGTTTGTTAATTACTTCAATGTTGCCAAATGGGACCACTTATCTTCTATCCTCAACTTTCTGGGTCTCATTGTAGCTTTTTCACTCAGTGGGTTTGAACTTTATATTTGACACACATTTCCCCTGGCCTTCTTTTGGCTTTCCATTCTTTTCAATTGATGGCTACAACTTTTTTTTTTTTTTTTTT
>NW_026000142.1:19929739-19958342 GCF_001458135.2 Marmota marmota marmota | reverse complement strand
CCCCGTCTGGAACCCAGAATTCAGCCCTGAGTACGGTGCTTGCGCGGCTGGCAGAAACTGCAGCGCTGTAACCCTGCGTCTCTATCCCAGCGCACACTGCAGACTCTAGCCGCGGGGCGATTTGCTGAATAAGCAGTTACCCTCCGTGCGACAAACCTCTCGCGTTTGAGTCCCCGTAGCCGATCCTCGTGCGATGGAAATCCTTCCTCCAGGTTCCGGAGCACCCCACTATTGCTGGAAATTCCTAACAAGATATCCTTTAGCCGTCCTGACTTGTCATACTCCCACACAGTGAAGCAGCACACGGGGGTAATGCACTCCCCTCGCCGCCATCTTCCAAATCTCCCCGATGGCTACAACTTTGTTTCATTTTATAGTTGTTTCTTTTATAACTTATGCCATTGTAGATGTTTTAAGATTTTCTTCCTAAGCCACCTTCTCTTGATGAACTGGCCTCTTCACTCATCATATCCAGTCTCATAGCCTTAAACCTTATAGTTTAATGAATATATCTATATCAGTATCTAGATCTATTTCTCTTTAGTCCTGATCTCTTCCTCAGTGCCCCACTTATAACTGAGTTTCTATCTAACATTTCTAGTTCTGGGTCTTATGAACATCCTGGAGTCCAACTCAGATTTTCAGATCTCCCTTACTTTGTCCTCCCTCATTCTTTCCAATTTCAGTAATGGACCAACTCTCATTTACATAAGATATTCAAGCCATGAAATGTGTCCTTGAGTCTGCACATTTGTCCTGCCTTCCTGTTCAAGTCAAGAATATTCACCAAGTCATATTCATTTGAACCCATAATATATTTTGTGACTATTTCCACTCTACTCTCATTACCTTGGTCAAAGTCACCACTCATTACCTCTTGCTAGGTGCAGTAGATAGTACATTCATTAATGTCCATGTCCTTTACCTGTAGAATAATTACACATCCCTGTCATACACTGAAGTCAGGTTTGGACATACATCTGCTCCAACAAATGAACTGTGAGCAGAGCTGAGACATGTCACTTGATAGCAAAACTTTAAGAGACGACTCTACTTCACTCAGGTTTTATTCCCCTCTGGGATAATCAGTGACAGTGTTTCAGAGAATGAATGCTTCATCAGCCTTGATTTCAGCCCAAGGATGGTGACAACATACAGCAGAGACCTCAGCCAGTCCACAGTAGATGGGATGTGTGGGTGAAAAATAAACCTACGCCTTTGTCCTTTGCAGGCACTGAGATGTCGGTGGTGTTTCTTAACACAGGATAAACCATGCTGCCTGGACCAGAATAAGCAGATTAAAGACTATATGACTTCAGCTGTTTTCTCTGCTCTCATGCTTCTCCCAGAATGCAAACCCTCACTACAAGATGCTTTTCAAAGAATTGTAAATTTTAACCTCTTTTTCTCCCATTGACTGTCCATTGCACTCAGAATAATATCCAAACCCCTTTCTCATGGACTCCAAGACCCTGCAGACCCTGGCTCCTGCCTGCTCTTAGATCTCTCATTCTACTCCCAGTTGATTCTTCACCTGCTTTGCTGTTCTTTCTAGCTCTGGGCAGGCTAAGATTGACACTGAACTGGGGTCCATGACTTTCTTGTTTCACTACTTCTGTTAGTTCTTCATGACTGTCTCTCATTATCAGGATCAATCAGTATCCTAAGGTCAATTCTCTACATTCAGAAACCATCTCATTCATTGTGTTTCCTCTTTGTTCCATTCTTTCCATCATGTAGCATTTAAAAGTTTATCTAGGATTCTAAACATAGCATAAAATACAGACAATGCAATGGAACTTAACTTGAATAGTGCTCCATATATTCTCTACTGTTTCTAAGGCATGTGGAGCTTACCTTTTCATCTTTACATCCCTAACACCCAGCACAATGCAATGCACAACATGTAGTAGGTGATGAATAAACTATTAATGAATTGAATTTGGTTGCTCCATATATCTTTCATCTTTACTTATTACTGATTAATCTTATATATTTTTATATTTACACTAATCAATGAAGTGCCATGATTTTTTTTTTCCTTTAACAAATAAAGGTCTAAAACACACTTGTATTTTTTCTTTCTGTAACACTAAATGTCTTAGAATACTGATACTTCCATATCATGTTTCTTGTGCTAATGTCATTTTTTATAATAGAACAGATACATTTCCTTTTTGATGAGTAATATTCCATTATGTATATATACTATAGTTTCTTTATCCATTCATCTACCGAAGGGCATCTAGGTTGGTTCCACATTTAGCAATTGTGAATTGTGCTGCTATAAACATTGATGTGGCTGTTTTTAAGTCCTTTGGGTATAAACCAGGGAGTGGGATAGCTGAATCAAATTTTGATTCCATTACAACTTTTCCAAGGAATCTCCATCCTGCTCTCCAGATTGGTTGCACCAATTTGCAGTCCCACTAATAATGTATGAGTGTGCCTTTTCCCCACATCCTCACCAATATTATTGTTGTTTGTATTTTTAATAGCTGCCATTCTGACTGGAATGAGATGAAATCTTAGAGTAGTTTTTATTTGCATTTCTCTGATTGCTAGGGATGTTGACCACTTTTTCATATATTTGTTGACTGATTATATATCATCTTCTAAGAAGTATCTGTTCAGTTCCTTAGCCCATTTACTGATTGGGTTATTTGTTTATATGACAACACATGCAAATTAAAATAATATTTTAAAAACAAAAACAATATTATAATTCAAAGTACTTGTGTTTAGCTATGAACATGAATCTAACATCTAAAATTTAACATTTTTCTATCCTTAGGTCCATTCCCAGATAAGATCATTTTAAACCACTTCTCTTATCATTTCATTTGATGAGTATGTCTGTAACTAAAATGGAAATAGTATGCAGATACTAAATCATCATCTTTCATGGTGGAGATTGTAAGTAACATCTTCTCAGCAGTGCAGTATAAAATTTAATTGTTATAGAGGAATTACTCTTCATTGTCTGAGTTTGGGCATGTTCTGAAATGTAAGCAAAGTAATTAATGTTAAAGTTATACAAAATAAATGGGAAAGAGTATACAATAAAATGCCATAATGTCAATTCTGAAGCCTTGAAATAAGGGCTCCTTTGGAAATAAAAAAATGCCTTTTACTATTGGAGACATGCAATAGAGATGATGTTCACACAGTGCCTTAAACAATCTTTTTGCTTGGGCACTTTATGTTTTAGCTTTACATATATTATACCATTTAATAAAGGCAATGGAATGATTAAGAAGATATCAGATGATAAGATGCTTAATTATGCAAATGAGAAAGCAACCTCAGAGTTATTAATTGACAAAGAAAAATTAAGAAATGGCAAAACCAGTTCCCAAACTCAAGTCTTATGATATTAAATCCAATACTTTTTCTTAAGATACTGTTAGTTTCCAGCTCTGGGAAGTTAACACTGGATCACATGTTATTTCTTTCTCTCCTTCTTTCTTTCTTTCTTTCTTTCTTTCTTTCTTTCTTTCTTTCTTTCTTTCTTTCTTTCTTCATTACAATTCTTAATATACCATTATACCATAATTTATCATAACTCTGATTATATGTAAGGTATGTTGACACCAAATTCACATCTTCATACATGTATTTTGTATAATGATGAGGGTCTCTTTTCACCATCCATGCTATTCCCCTTCTCCCTCCCTTTCCTTCCCACCCCTGTTCCCTATCTAGAGGTAATCTCCCTCCCAACCCCATTTTGAGTTACCCCCCCCCCCTTATATCAGAGAAGACATTAGGCATTTGTTTTTTGGGGATTGGCTAACTTCACTTAGCATAATCTTCTCTAATTCCATCCATTTCCCTGCAAATGCCATGATCATCTTCTTCTCCTTCTCCTTCTCCTTCTCCTTCTTCTTCTTCTTCGTAATATTCCATTGTGTATAAATGCCACATTTTTAGAATCATTCATCCACTGAAGGACATCAAGTTTGGCTCCACAGTTTACCTATTATGAATTGTGCTGCTATAAACATTGATGTGACTGTGTCCCTGTAATATGCTGTTTTTAGGTCCATTGGGTATAGCTCAAGAAGAGGAATAGCTGGGTCAAATGGTGGTTCCATTTCCAGTTTTCCAAGGAATCTCCATACTGCTTTCCGAATTGGCTGCACCAATTTGCAGTCCCACCAGTAGTGTATGAGTGTACCTTTTTCCCCTGCATCCTTACCAGCACTTGTTGTTGTTTGTCTTCATATGGCTGCCACTCTTACTGAAGTGAGGTGGTATCTTAGAGTAGTTTTAATTTGCATTTCTCTGATTGCTAGAGATGATGAGCATTTTTTATCTTCATCATTTTACTTGGTAACTTAGAAATATGGAATTTTGGTTGGCATTCCAATATGAATCGATTTATTCCATTAGGAAATTTTAAATGTATTCATTTGTTTTCTATCTTTGATGTATGGGTTATGCAATCACTTTTTTTTTTAATCACTCTCAGTTACAAAGGGAATGAGAGTAGGAATATATAATTATCTATTATATAGAATGATTCATATGTCCAGATGAATGAAAAAGAGGGAAAAAAAAAGGCATGTATAATATTCTTTCCAAGTTGGACAGTGGGCTCACAAAGTAATTTAAACTTTTTGTACTCCTATTCACTATATGTATACTGCATAGCAAAGGGAATTTTACAACTTTAATTTGTGCCTTATTTCAAACTTAGGGCTTTATGAAGTTCTCAATGTTGAATGGAAATAGCAAAAACAGTTCAAATAAAACTGAAGAGGATCACGCTAAGTGAAATAAGCCAGACCCAGATTGCAAAGGACAAATGTTTTCTTGAATATGTGGAACCTAGAGGAAAGTAAGGGGGGATTAAAAGGAAAAATTAAAGAAAAATTAAAACATGGGGGGCAGAATTCCATTAATTCAATGAGAAAAGAAGAGATAGGAACTGTGGAATGAATTTGACCAAACTTTCCTTTGGACATATATGAATATACTACAGTGTATTTCACCTTTATGTATTTCCATAATAAACTAATTTTTAAAAAGCCATACATTTTTTAAAAAGAAAGAAAATTCTGAGAAACAGCACATAATTCCCCTTATTCAAATGTCTGTTAAAGTTGTTAGTATGGCTGAAGTTCTTGAAATTTATTTTTTTATTGTTTTATTTAATTTAAATTAATCACTAGAATTGAGGACAAAAGCATTTTTCACGAATTTGGGACAAATTAAATATAGTATCTAATAATCAGCCATGTAGCTTAATCAAGTTGTTTTTGTATGCTTTAAAAAAAATGGGACTTTAAATATCAGTTAGAATATGCAAAATATGCAACAAGAAAAATCATATGCTAGCTCAAAGAAAAGTAGAAAAAAAACAAAAGTCATACTTTTATATTGAGCTAGTGAATATGAAAGTATGATTTTATGTACTGATTTATGTATTTTTATATAATTTTATACCTGCCTTCCACTGTCCATTCAAGAATATACATCACTCTTGTCTGCTGAAAATGTGAATGGTGACAAGTTCCTTCAATTAGTAGTCAAAACAGGTGCTAGTGAATTATGTTAGTGACCTCTTTTGTGGGATGATAGCCCACTTTATGCAAATGTAGACTCTTCCACATTACAAAGTACAAATTATTGTATATTTCCTGAAAACAGAGGATTCAGGACAACCAGCTGGCTGAAAATATAAGAAGAGTCAATCAGCTGCAGGGAGGGGCAGACTTTAACCACTTAACTGGGAAGAAACAGCTGGGCACTAATAAGAATTTAGCTGCAATAATTAACAAATTAGTGGAGGTTAATTGTGACGTGGAAAATGGGAGACCTAGCAGCCATAGTTTCAAAGTGTGTGTCTTCCTTGCTTAGGTACCATCAAGCACACACAGGCAGGTACACACAGACTGTAGCAAGACTTGAAAGACCATCCCTCATGATACAAACCTGGTGGAAAGAAACATGACCCTGGGGGATACACTTGAAATCCCTCCAGGGATTTAGTGCCCTATGTTAGCTATAAAACCAAAGACAACCTGTGGAGAAAAGGACTATTAGGAAACTGGTAGAAACCCATTGCAACTAAAGAAAGGGAACACAACCAAGGACTGTCTCTGGGGAAGTAAAGGACACATTGTTACAGGTGTAGAAATGGCAGAAGCATGAGAAAGCCCATTCTCCCAAGCCCACAGAACCCAGTAAATGAATGTTTTGTCAGAAAAAACAGAATTTTCCCTTTTTCCACCAACAGTGTTGATAAGAAGTAATAACAGAATTTTTCGTAAGAGTTGCAAAAGTGAGTTTGTGAACGTTGTCTAAGCTACGGTGCAAAGGGAAAACTTAAATCTGACGATGGAATAGACTTTTAAGAAAATCTCTGGCAAACTAGTTCCTGACCTAAGTACAATATCTTTCCAGACTAAATTAATGCCAACTGCCCACATTAAATCCTTAGCAGAAGAAAAGGTGCCTTCATATCTAGGCATAAAAATTCTTTACCTTAGTCTCTATGAACATGCAGATGTCTGGCTCTCAATTTAAAAAAAAAATTACTAAGTATATGTAAAAGCAAGAATAAAACATATTGCTAAACAACTTTTCAACCAACAGAACGAAATTTAACTATGATATAGTTTGGAACAACCAATTTAAAACAATTTTGGTTTATATGTTAAAGGTTTTAATGGAAGTATGGAAGAGAAAATGGGAATTTTCATCAGACAGAGGGAAGGATAAGAAAGAACCAAGTGGATATTTTAGAAATTTAAAATAAAACACAGTAAAATAAATAAAGAATGCCTTCAAAACATCAGTAGACTTCGCATATCCAAGGAAGCAAGTAAAGAACTTGAAAATAGATGAGAGAACTGAGACAAACTTAAGAGAAAAGCAAAACAAGAGCAAGTCAAGAATAGCACAGAACTTCCTAGAGATGGGGGGGAAAGCAAATGAACAGTTCGAATCTCAGAATGAAAAAAGAGAACTATAGGGAAAGAAATATTTGAAGAAATAAACGGCATAATTTTATGACAGACACTGAATAATAGACCCACAGGGCTCAGAGATCACCAAGCAAGAGAAACACACATATGTAGACAAATAGACACCACCTAGGCATCTCCTTTTTAAAAAATTTAAATAGCTAAAAGACAAAAATACCTTGAATGCAGAGACAAAAAAAAAAAAGATATATTTTGAGGAAAGATGCAAAGTAAGAAATCTAATTGACTTATTGTCAGAAACCATGCAAGCATAAGTTATTGATGTGTTAAAGTGTTCACAGCAATTAAATCCGGCCAACTCTGAATTCTTTATCCAGTGAAACTATGAGTTCGAAAGTGAAGCTAACAGCTAGATTTCCTCAAACAAAAAGTAAGATCATTAATTTCCAGCAAACTCACATTATAAAATATTTTTAGGCAGAAGACATATCATACTACACAGAAACTTAAATTTACATACACACACACACACACACACACAGAGAGAGAGAGAGAGAGAGAGAGAGAGAGAGAGAGAGAGAGATGACAAGGATTGGAAATTAAATAAGTGATAAAATAAACTCATTATTTACTCTGAATGATAACTCACTGTATGAAACAATAAAGCAGTAAATAAGCAGTATGCTTTTGTCAGAGATAACATTAAAACCTATAGCAAGAATAATAAAAATAATGGGAGAAATAAAATGGAAATATAAAATGTTTTAAGAGATAATACTAAATGTAAACCTCTACAATAGTATTTGAAGATATATTTTGATCAATTAAAGGTATAAATTGCTATCCCTAGTTCAAGTGTTTTAAAATTTAAAAAGGTATCAATAATAAAAAATGAAGATAAACTATGCTCTGGTATTGGGGATATGCCACACTGGTGCAATAGTGCTCTCCAAGTAACAATGAGCTTATAGGAGTATTGTTCCCCAGCTCAGGATTTAATCATTTCCATTCTGCCATACATTCTCACCATTATACACTGCCTAGCTACTCGTCCAAAGCAATGAGACACATTGATCATGGACCGGAACTTCCAAAACCACAAGCCAACAAAAAACTTTTTATAAGTTATTTCAGATGTTTTGTTGTAGTGCTGTAGAGCTGACACACACAAGTTGTAATCATAAAAATATTTTAAAAATGAGAGCTGGGGACATAGCTCAGTTGGTAGAGTGCTTGCCTCACATGTACAAGGCCCTGGGATCAATCCCCAGCAGTGCACACGCGCACACACACACACATACACACACACAAGGTTGAGAAACAAGATAAAACAAAGCAGATAAAACTTTAAAGAAAGCAATAAGTAAAATAATAGATTTTATTTCATTTATTATAATAATTGCTCTCTATATAAAGTATTTATATGCCAATTAAACCACAGTTTGGCAGATTAGATTTTAAAAAGCTAAGCTTCTATTATATGCTGTCTATAAAAAATAACTTTATAGGCAGAGGCAGATTAAAAGTGAAGGAATTGAGAAAGGCATACCATGAAACAATAATTCAAAGAAAGCTCTAATAGTTATATTAATTTAGACAAAACTATCTCCCCATCAAAGAAAGACTACCTAAGATAAAGAGGTACAATGTCAAAGGGACTAATGTTCAACAGGATGTAACAAACAATCGCAAACATGTATTTTTACAATAGAACACACAAATTCATGAGGTAAAAATTTAGCATTGAAAAGAAAAACACATAAATCTACAGATCATATTGGGAGACTTCCACACTAGTAATTGATAGAGTACATCAGTTAATTAACAAAGAAGTAAGCACACAAATAGTAGGTAGGTAAAAGGGTTGAAGAGCCTTACCATTCAGTTTAGCATAATTGGAATTTTTTGAACAGTCCTTCACACAAGAGGGAAATACATATTCTTCTTTTTTGTTGTTGTTGAGGTTTGTTTTAGGACCTGGGTCATTGTCCGTGGTAGTGTTATCTTCTGCAAGTGCTTCTTTAATACAGAGTTATGAAAAATCATGCTGTGAATGGATAATTATGAATGAAATGCATTCCACTATTTTCATTTGTCATATATGTAAGAAATAAAAAAAAGAGTATTCTGCTGCTCTTGGAAATACATATTCTTCTATGTGCACTTGGAGCATGCACCAAGATCATATTTTGGATAACAAAGAAACTCTGGTTAAGAATATGAATTNGAAAGGTAGCAGAATACAACAGTCACTAATATGGTATTATGAAAAAATGTGGATGTGTAACCGATGTGATTCTGCAACTTGTATTTGGGGTAAAAAATGGGAGTTCATAACCCACTTGAATCAAATGTATGGAAGATGATATGTCATGAGCTTTGTAATGTTTTGAACAACCAATTAAAAAAAATACTAATAAAAAAAGAATATGAATTATACAAAATGTGTTCTCAGATTGGAAAGAATTAAAATTAAAATATAACAGAAAAAAATAGAAAATCACCATATATTTATTAATAAAACCATAAACTTGTAAATAGCAAATGGGTTAAAAAGGAATTCTCAAAAGACATGAAAATTTATTTTGAACTGAAAGAAAAATGAAACAATGTTATATAATTAAGCAATCCCAATTCAATTCTTATACCAGTAAAGATCCAAGTGCTCAAATAAATCATTTAATTTTAACCTTAGAAAGGAAGAAGATAAACAAACAAACTCAAAAAAGAAAGAAATACTAAAGATAAGGGGAAAAACAATAATTTGATGTATATCAAGAAGTGTAATATGGAAAATTAATAAGCCAAAGATCTGTCATAGTAAAAGATGACTCAAAAATTATAAACATTTAGCTCAATGATCCAGAAGCAAAGAGGGCAGATAAAAATGGCTAATAGTTTTGAAGAGGAGATATCACCTCAGATCATACAGATATGAAAGAGAAAATAAGAAAATTACATAAACAACTTGTTGTTAATAACTTGGATGAGTTAGATTAAATGCACTAAACATTGAAATAGTAAAACTACCAAGACCAACTCAGGAAGAAGTAAATATCTGTACAATTTTTATTTATTACTTAAATTGAGCTTATAGTTAAAACTTTCTGAAGATAAAATCTCTGGGCATGGATGATTCAACAGGAAATTTTACACAAGCTTTAAGGAAGAAATAATACAATCTCTATGGTCTTTCTCTGAAAAACAGAAGAGGAAATATTTTAAAATTTAATTTATGAGACCAAACTTAAAACCAGACAAAGATATTACAAGAAGAGGAAACAGTAATCCAACATCCTTCATGAACATTGACTCAGAAATCCTAAAAATAATGTTAGTGTTTTGACTCCAATTCCATTTCTGTCATACCTTCATAAGGTTGTTAATATATTGTCTTTGATAGAATTTTAGATATTACATAAATTCTTTAGCTTTTCATTTACTCATATTCTCCTGGGTTACTGGTGAATATGATTAATTTTCCTTTCTGATATGTGAACTTTAGTAGTTTTTAAGTATAAAATTTTTCTATGATTTTATACATGGACTAGAGGCCCTTACTTCTCATCATTTGCACTTTCTGTTACCTTCAGATCTTGATGGGAAAGTTATTTATTAATTCTGAGGGCAGGAAAAGCTTGTGTAACTCATCATGCTGATGTATTTTGTCCAGGAAAAGGTACCTGTAATTATATTATCAAACTTGTTTTCCATCTAAATTATTCCTCTTAAATAATTGATTATTAAAATGGCCTAATTATAATTGTCTCACTTAGCCTTTCACCTATCTAACCTGATTATTTTAATCAACTTAATAGAAACAGAACTTCTTTCTATTCTACAAAAAGCATTCACTTGGAGGGTATAATTTTATGAGCTTCAACAAATTTATACATTTGTGAATCTACCAACACAATCAATTACATTTTAAATTAAAATAATTGTTGATTGTTTGTATATCATTTTCTGAGAAGTGTCAGTTCTGCTCCTTGGCCCATTTATTGATTGGGCTACTTTTGTGTGTGTGTGTGTGTGTGTGTGTGTGTGTGTGTGTGTTTAGCTTTTTGAGTTCTTTATATACCCTAGAGTTTAGTGCTCTACCTGATGTATGAGGGGTAAAAATTTGCTCCCAAGATGAAGGCTCTATTTACCTCAGAGATTGTTTCTTTTGCTGAGAAGAAACTTTTTAGTTTGAATCCATCCCATTTGTTGATTGATCTTTCAATTCAAGGTGGTAAAATGAAAATAGAATTTTGTCTGGAATACCTTCAGAGTTCTTGATAAACAATAGCAACAATTAAAGACAGGAAAATATAGTGGATATTCACAAACATGTGAAGCAGGTACAGAAGGCTGTAGTTAGGCTATTAGTTGTTTCAGTGGTGGCAAGAAATATTCTTCAACATAGAGCAACTCAATTTTTTCAGTTGCCTGAATTAAAAATTATGATTTTAAAAATTCCTTTCATATTTCATAATCTATCCATCAGGAAATCTGTCTTAGTTCTACCTTCAGAACATATTCATAAACTAATCCTTTTCACCATTGCCCATGATTTATTCAAGTCCAGGCCTTGCTATATTCAGCCTAGATTATTGAAATCATTGCTAGTTTCCACCTAGATTATTGAAATTAATGTGCTCACCAGTCTTCCTATTTCTATTTTCCCTATACTCAACCAGCAGAACAATCCTTTCAGAACTTCATGTTGGCCCCAGAGCAATGGAGTCAACCATCTAAACAAAGAAAAAAAGGAAGAAACAAAAAACATGCCACAACTCAGTTCCAAATGTTGGAATGGCTTCTTACCATGTTTTCAAGCATGCCCTGATTTTAACTCTTGATATGCTTCTCCTTGCTGGCTTCATTCCAATCACTCTGGCCTCCTTATTACTTTTCAAACAAGCCAGTCATGTCCCAACTTGTATCTTACACTGAATACAGTAATTCAGCTCAGTTAATCAGCTTAGAACATGTTCCCTTCAGATATCTAATATTTTAGTTTTAGTTCCTCCAATGTAAAACTAGACCTTTGCCAAGAATTCAAAGGCTGTTGATTTACTGAGTACGTGGAACACCAATAGGTAAGTGGGGAAATGGGTCAGAGAAAGGGAAAGAGGCCAATGAAGGTGTGCTTCAAAGATACCACACAAGAAGCACAGTGGATACAGGAAGCTCAATTCCATTGGGATACCATCGGTAATGTTAATACATTCCTCCTAATCATCTCACCAAATAGGTGGTAAAATTGGTACTTACATACCGATTTTAGTTAAGGGCCTTTCTGGGGTAGAAACAGAACTGCACTTTTGAGTTCTAGAGTGTTTTGGTTTGGATCATGAATGCCCTCCCAAAAGCTCGCATATTGAAATCGTGGTCCCAAATGCAGCAAGATTTAGACATGGGCCATTTAGGCAATGATTGAATCATACGGGTTCTGATCTCATCAGTGGATCAATCCATCAGATGGACTGATATCATTGATCTACTGGGATGTGGGACCTAGTCAGAGGAAGTGTGTGCTGAGGGCAGGTGCTGGAAGGGTTTATCTTTTCCCTGCTCACCCCAGCCCTACTTTCTGTCTGCCATGAACTCAGCATCTTTTCTCTACCATGATGTTTCTGTAATGGCATCAGCTGACCATTGATTGAAACCTCTGAAACTATGAGCCAAAATAAATTTTCCTCCTCTAAGTGTTCGTATTTGGTATTTCAGTCACAACAATGAAAAAATAATGCATAGAGATAGCTCCTGAAGTGTAGGTCACATCCATAGTAGAAAGTTCATGACTTCTTTTAAGCTTTGTTCAAATGTCACCATCCCTCAACACCTTTTCTGATTGCTCTATTAGAATTTCAATCTGTGACTTTTAGACACCATTCTCCTCACCTCTGCCTTGTATTCTATTCTAAATTTTTCTATAATTAATTAGTTAATTAATAATTTCCTTCACTAGACTTCAGGGTCAATGGCGGGAGTCTTCTTTCACTAATATATTCACAGCATCAGTAACAGTGAAAGGCTCATGAAAGACCTTGTTAAATATTTTTTGAAAGAATGCAGTAATTCAGCTCAAATAGAACATCGATAAAGATCCTCCTTGACCACCTAATCTATAGCGATCGGTCACTTTCCTATTTGCCATATTTTCTTTAAAAATCCGTTTTTAATGTTCACTCTTAGAATTGTTCTGCTGTATCACTAAGTATAAATTCCATGACCCAAAGGACTTTGAATTTCTTATGTAGTTTTTTGTTTTCAATACCGAGAATTGGGTCTGGCACATCATAGTTGCTATGTAAATATATATTGAAGAAACAAAGAAATTAGTGAATAAAAGGGTCATGGGTTCAAATTCAGCAGTTGCTCTAGATGGCAGGAGAAAAACCCAAGATTTACAAAAGGAGAGTTTATTGTTACATATCAGAAGAAATGAAAGTAGTATGTCAAAAAGTCATCTGTGTCCTTAGGTTTATTGCAGCACTATTCACAATAGCCAAGCTATGAAAGCAACCTAACTGTCCATCCACAGTTATGAATGGATAAGGAAAATGTAATATGTATGTAGAGTATTACGCAGCCATTGAAAAGACAAATCCTGTCATTTGTGACAACATGGATGAAACTGAAGATAGTTGTGTGAAATAAGTCAGGCATAGAAAGAGAAGTATTATATAATCTCATTTATATATGAAATATAAAACAAATTGGTCTCATAGAGGATCAGAATAGAATGGTGGCTACCAGAAGCTGGTGAGGGTCCAGCAAGGAATGGGAAAAGGTTGCTCAATGGTACTAAGGTATAGTTAGGAATAAGATGTTCTGCTGGGCTATTACAAGTAGGGTGACTATCCTGTGTACCACATGTCTCAAAAAGCTAGAAGAAATGATTTTCATTATTTCCATCATAAAATACTGAGAAATGTGTGAGGAGATATATAAGTTTAACCTGGTTCCACAATCTTCATATGTCCCAGAAAAATCATCTAGTGCCCCCATTACTGTGTACACTTTTTTGTTTTTATGTATCAGTTGAAACATAATTTGATTTTAAAAATAAAAGGGTGAACTGAAGTTATGGGTATGCAATATATTCATATTTATTTTGCAAACTTCTCAAATAGAAAAGGAAACTTTCAGATTTACAAGGGAAGTGAAAGCAATTTGGTTTACCTCTGATCAATTTTAGAACACCTTTCATTGAAAACGCCCTATTTTTAGCATTTAGAACACATCTGAGGACTGGGGATGTAGCTCAGGGGTAAAGTACTTGCCTAGATGACCACATCTGAACCAGCTCTCAGCCTCTTCTACAATTGTAACCTGCTGGGTGGCATACCCAGGTCCTCCCACCCAGCCTCAACCAGAGCTCCCAGTTGCCTTCCATGATCTCCAGAGAGATGTACCAGGAGATTAGACCTGCTTTCATAAGTACAGAAAATCTGTATCAATTACCCAGAGGGTCTTTCTTGAATATAATTGCCTAACAGTTATTAGGAAAAACATCAAAATAAAGAAATACCAAGATAAGCTAATGTTTTCATCAGCTTTTTTGCTGCTGATGAAGCAAACCAGAACAACTATAGAGGAGGAAAAAGACTACGTGGGGGCTCCTGGTTTCAGAGGTCTCAGTCCATAAACAACTGGCTCCAATCATAGGGTGAGGCAGAACACCATGGCGTGTGTGGTGGAGGGAAGAAGCTCACAGGATGATCAGAGAGCAGAGAGAGAAATTTCACAGGTCAGATACAAATATATACCCTAAGGCCACGCCCCTAATGCCCCACCTCCTTCAGCCATACCTCACCTGTCTTCAGTTACCACTCAATTAATCCTATTAGGTGATTAATTTACTGATTTGGGTAAGGCTCTTCTAACAGCTAAAATCTGATTCAAACATTTAAAACAATTAAGAAAAATGTTTTTTTCTTTTCATGAATATTGCCCTTTATTATATCCAAAAATTCAATATCAGGTAAGTTGAAATCTCTTTTGATTTCCTCTATTTCCAACTAGTCCTTTTACTTTTTGCATTTTACATTTCTATAATCCATATTAAGTTAATTTTTGTGAAGACTGTAAAGTCTCTTTTGAAAGACATTTGTTTTGCCAAATGTATATCCAATTGTGATACTATTTGTGAAAAAGAATATCATGTCTCAATTGAGTTGTTTTGTGACTTTGGCTTTCTTGGTATTATTGTAAATGACATTTTTAAAAATATTTTTTCAAATTCTAATTTTTAGTTGTTGATATTCATGAAACAAGTGAATTTCTGTATTTTATTTTATTCATTGACTTTCTTATGCATGCTAACATATCATATGCAAATCTCGATAATTTATTTCTTACTTTCTCATCTATATAGCTTTGATTTTTTTTCTTGCTTTCTTGCACTTTTATAGGACTTCCAATATGATGTTGACTAGTAATGGTGAGTTCATTCTGCCTTGTTTCTGATCATAGTGGGAAGTGCACTGTCTCAAGGCATTGAAATGTTAGATTTTTTTGTAGATATTCTTTATCAATTTGAGGAAATTCCTGTATAGTTCAAGTTTGTTGAAAATTTTTAGGATGAATGAGTATTGAATTGTGTAATACTTTATAAAGTCAATTGATATATTCATATGATTTTTCTTTATTAACTTACTGACACTTATTATACTAAATCACATTCATTGTTTTTTGAAAGTTAAGTCTGTCTTTTAACATCAGGAATAAATCACACTTGGTCATAATCTAGAATTCTCTATATGTGATGTTGGTTTTAATTTACTAATATTTTATTGGGGATTTTATACCTATTTCCATGCTATGATTTGCACATGTCTCCCAAAGTTCATGTGTTAGAATCTTAGTCCTCAATTCAACACTGTTGAGAAGTGGAACCTGTGAGAGGTACCTGGTTCATGAGGGCTCTGCCTCCATGGGTAGGTTAATACTTTTATTATTATGGGAGTGGGTTAGTTATGGCAGGATTGGGTTCAGGAAGGAAGGATGAGTTCATCCTCTCTTCCCTCTTACTCTTACCCTCTCTTGACCTTCTACATTCCACCATAGGATGAAACAGCATGAAAACCCTCCCTGATGCCCTGATCTTTGACTTCCAAGCCTTCAGTGCTGTGAGCCAAATAAATTTCTGTTCATTATAAATTACCCAGAATGTGGTACTCTGTTATAGGAGTACAAAACAAAATGGGAGATTATGAGACATACTGATCTTCATATTTGTTTCCATAGTTGTCTTTATCTGAATTAGATGTTAGAGTAATGCTGATTATATAGAATAAGTTAGGAAAAGGTTCTTGTGGTTCTATTTTCTGAAATACATTTTTTTGAAATATATTTTGAATAAATGGTATTATTTCTTCTTTTTGTCTGATAGAAATCACCAGTAAAAGTGTTTAGGCCTTGTGTTTTGTTTCAGTTTGCTTTTTTAAGGTGACTAAAATTATTGATTTGATTACCTTAATTGATACTGAGTTGTTTCTCCTTGTGTGTATTGTGATAATCTATCACTTTCAGGAAATGGTCCACATAATTTAAGCAGTAAGAGGCATACTATGACTATAGGATGATAGGCCTATGGGATGATTATTATAACCAATATTTAATTATAAATATCATAGCCAATATTTAAATTTTGTTATTGACCTTTTATATCTTTTTATATCATTTATTAATTGCACAGAATTTTTTTTCATATAACCAACTTTTTCTTTAATTGATTTTTGTTTTCTGTGTTCAATTCATCTAATTTCTTATCTAATTTTTTATTATTTCTGTTTTTCTGCTGGCTTTAGGCTGAAGTTGTTTTTCTTTTTCTAGTTTTCTAAGATAGAATATTCATAATTAATTTCTTTTTTATTCTTTTCTAATAAATGCATTTAATTCTAAACACCTCAATGTATTACTTTTGCTACCTCCCACAATAAGTTTTATTTATATTTCCATTCAATTAAACATTTTAAACATCTCTTCAAGAAATTTGCATGGGTCATGAATTATTTAGAATTTTTTTTCTGATTTTTAATATGTGGGGAGGTGTCTAGCTAGCTTTCAATTATTTTTTTCTAGTTTAATTTCTTTTGGGCCTGACAATATACTATGTATGACTTTCAAGGTTTTAAAACTCATTAAGGTATATTTTGTGATTCACAATGTGTTTTTCTTTGGAGAATGCTTTTTAATAAGCTTGAGAAGAATTTGTATTCTACTGCACAGCATGATCACTTAGATCAACTTGACCAATGGTGCCTCTCAAGTTGTGTATGTTACTAAGAGTTTTCTGCCTGCTTGATCTATCATTTACTAAAGAAAAAAATTTTGAAGATTCAAGTTATAAAAGTGTATTTTTCTGTTCTTCATTAGATTTTGCTTTATATGATTTTGTTTTAACTATCTGTTTGTTCTTAGTTAACACACTTAATTTGTACTTTTATTTTCAAAAAAAATTGACCCCTTTATATTTATTCTGGATCATTATATTTTGTATAATTATAACTTTATTTCTCCCTGAGAAGTTTTACTATTTCTTGCAAGACATGTCTTTAAGAGAGGATTTCTTTCAGTTTTGTTTGTCTGAGCAAATGTTTTTCTATTTATAGCCATAATTTTTTTTATTTACATAAACATGAAGTCAGTTTCTTAATTTAAAAACAATGTTTAAATACTTGTTTTATTTTATTCATTCGTTTCATTTCTGTATTCTTTTTCAATATATTTTTTTCCATTTTATCACCTATTTTTTTGGGGGGGGAATGCATTTGTTGAATACAGAAAACCAATGTGATTAATTCTATTTCATGTTTTTAATCTTAATTTCTACTGTATACTGTCTTATTTCTTCTCTATACTGTCTTTAATTTCTTTATATAACTTTTATATATTGCATAGTTTATAAACTTATCAGACCTACATCACATTGTTTCTACTCATTCTTTCTTAAGCAATATACATAGATTCTATTAGATAATTTAAAACATTTTTTGTTATTATTTTTATTTTGGATGTTAAAAATTAAACCCAGGACTTTGCTTTATGCAAAGCACATGCTTTAGCACTGAGCCCCATCCTAGCCACAAATATTTTTATATGAATTAACAATAAAAACAAATATTTTAATTTAAAAGGTTTTGCTCTTTATCCTAAGATGTGTGAATGAATATAGTCCACATTTTTCTTATATTTCTTAGATACATTTTAATATTTTAGCAGGCAGTAACATATATGAAAAAATAAAATACGTTGATTATCACATACAATCCATTATAATCACAACTTTATCCGATTTCATGGAATAACATCTTGAATAATGACAGATTTTTACTTAGGTATTCTGATCTTCCTGTCTATATTTAACTTCAAGATCTTAAGTTTTATTTATTCATGTATACCATTCCACTTTATAGATGACATGGTAAAAATTTAACTTTATACTTTATTTTTATGGTGCTCAACTTCATATCTTTCAAAGATTATATAGCTGATAAATATTTTCACCTACTAAACCCTGATTTGAAAAAATATAGAATTCAGAAAATCACCCATGCTTAAGTTGATTTTATACGAAAACAGTTGTACCTGTATTTTAAATTGATATGTGTGTTTCCAATACTTCATAAGGAATTTATCCAAGTTACATGTTTGTGTATAATATGTATAATCAGAGTCCATTTCAATTCTTACCTGTTACACCAGTAAATTCAACCCTTTTTATGCAGTTTTGTTTTATCATTCAGAGTACAATTCTCTAAGTAATCCAGGAAAGCATTGGAAAACACCATCTGTTTATATTTATCTTCTCTTGTTTGTCATTATTATTATTTGAAGAGTGTCTGGAATATTGAAATATATAAAATATATTGAAGAAACTCTCTTGCATTTAACAGAGAAAATATTAGATACATAGACATTTTTCTTTTTCTGATTACCATCATTGTAATCAGACAGTTCAATTGTATCCTGAAATGAATCATTTTATCAATGTTTAATATATTCAGAAATATACACGTAACTATCTTCAGAATCTTGAATCTTGGTTGTATTCATTTCTATCTTTGCAAATTTACTGCTACTGTAGAACAGAGAAAATTGAAAATTGACAGTGAATCTATTAAGTGAATACTAAAATAAAATTGAGTATTATGCTTTTGCCTCAAAGTACATGAAATGAAACATTCTGATGCTGAACTCCTCTGACCAGTTATCATTAGAACCTGCATGATAACAATGTGGACAGTATATAATTTCTTGAGAAAAAGAGAAGGATTTTGATTTTCAAATTGCTTTAGTTCTTACTTATGGGAGTTCTTAAATATTATTAAGATAACCATATAAAGTAAAGCTAAAATCACAAATAAGTATGCTGCCTTGGGAAGAAATTTTAAATTACAACAGTAGAATAGAAATCCAAAAATATAAAAGACAACAAAATAAATTCATGGTAGGGGATATTCTCCAGAAAGAAGAGATAACAAATATGAATTATGGCTTCCTGAAGTAGTAGTCCAAAAAATTTTGTTTCAAAAATGGGGTTATGGCTCAGCACTGGAGTGCTCGCCTGGCACATGCAGGGTGCTGGGTTCGATCCTCAGCACCACATAAAAATAAATATATAAAATGAAGGTATTGTGTCCAACTTCAACCAAAATAAATATTTTTTAAAAATGTGTATATATACGTATGTGTACACACACACACCTGCATGATAACAATGTGGACAGTATATAATTTCTTGAGAAAAAGAGAAGGATTTTGATTTTCAAATTGCTTTAGTTCTTACATATGGGAGTTCTTAAATATTATTAAGATAACCATATAAAGTAAAGCTAAAATCACAAATAAGTATGCTGCCTTGGGAAGAAATTTTTAATTACAACAGTAGAATTACAACACACTGAAAAAGCTAACAATATAAACTGTAAATTATCATGCTTTATGAGATTTTTAAATGACATAATTTAAAAATATTAAAATAATATAAATATCTTAAACAATATTTTTTATGAAGTCATGTGGACAATATTATTTGTCTTCTTTGTTGCGATGTGCAAGTAATTCCTCTTGCTCTAGAGTGGTAGAGAGGGACTTCTTGCCAATGAACAATGATGTCAGAAATGATTATAAGAGATTTAATTTTTGGTTTTTGCTTTATGTATCACCCATGGCATTTTTTTACACAATTCTAGAGTTGCAAAATTTTCTATGAACTAACTTATAATGATATCTAGTTATAATTGTAAAGTTAATTTATGAATGATGTAATTATTTTAAGCAATGAATAAAAGAAGTTTCCATACATATACATGGAGACAAGCAAACCAACTTATATTAATATAATTTTTACTATCTTTAATTATACACTCTTTCATTTTTTATTTCCAACATTTGAAAAGCTTTATTCTCTTCTCTCTACTAATATTACTACTATTTTCATGAAATATACTTTGGAAATCCCAACCACTCTGAATTCTTTTAGGTGAAGTGTTTTTTTTTTTTTTTTAAACTCAATGCTAGACAAATTATTTGGTAATTGAGTATGATATTAATTAAATGTTCAGGTTATCCATGGGTTACCAAAAATTTCTCTTTGTGCCCTACAAATTGTGAAATGTTTCCTGAAAAGTCTATGTTATTTCAGGATTATATTAGCCAGATTTCTATTCCCGTGACAACATAACAGAGAAATTCAATATCAAGGAGGAAAAGTTGACTTTGGCCCTGGTTTCAGTGTGTGGGTCAGTTAACTCTTGAATGTAGGCCTGTGGTGAGGCAGAATATCATGGCCAAGAGTGTGGGGCCAGGAAGCAAAGAGAGAAAGGAAGGGTGGGATCCATCCCCAATATCACCTTCAAGGGCATGGTTCCAATGACCTGACTTGCTCTAATTGGGTCCTACCTCTTAAAGCTTCCATGACCTCTCAAGAGCACCACAGGCTGGTAGTCAAGTCTGTAGCATCTGAACTTTTGAAAGATATTGAAGATTCAAACCATAGCAAGGATTAGTTATTTATTTATTGGTACTAGGGATTGAAACCAGGGGGACTTAATTAATGAGTCACATCCCCAGCCACTTTTTTAAAAGAATTTTTTATTTTGAGACAGGGTGTCACTATGTTGCCTAAGGCCTCCCTAAGGCTGACTTTGTACTTGGGATCCTCCTGTCTCAGCTTCCTGAACAACTGGAAGTATAGGCAAGCACCACTGTGCCCAGCCATAACAAAGGTTATTTTGAGATAATTATAGTGATATTAGAGAAGCCTTACTTCTGGGTTATGTAGGGTACAAGAGGGCTTAAACTTTTGAAATGGTTGTAGTGAAAGATCACTTAATATATCCCTATGTTATTAGAAGAAAACTGCTATAAGATAAATTTTTCTTAGCATTGATTTATTCTAGTTTAGGATATATAATATGAAAAACTTAGAAAAAATAATCTGACAATCTAAAATAAATGCATATTGTAAAATATTTATGACTGTTTATGAATTAACTACAAGTCATGGGCTTAATAGTTTTCTAAAAATGAGGGAAATATCAACAAACATGATAGATGAAATAAAATCCCTTTCAATTGCTTCCTTGTATAATTGTGGCATTTAATAAATTCTTAAAATTATAATCAATTTTGAAAGTATTTGGTACTGTCTCCTTTCCCCAAATAATTCATCATTCCATCTACTAGTGTTTAACAAACCCAGCTTTCCCTCGCTTCTTTGAAATGCCTCTTCTCATGGAAATGGTTTACATAGTCACATTCTCATTAAATTGGGGACACTCTGTCATGATGGTTTCTGTCAATCTTTAGTTCCAAGGCCACTCACCATAAGTGCCAGTGTGGCTCTTCTCTAGGGGCAGCTGTTGCTATCCAACACCAAGGGCATTAGCACTGAGCCAGTATTTTCATTCCTCTAAAATAAAATACATTCCAGAAGACAGAGAGACTCATATATATTTCCTCTAAAATAAAATACATTCCAGAAGACAGAGAGACTCATATATATTACTAAGAATATGGTTTAAAGGAAGGGGAAAACATTGGGTAGTAATTGTTAACATTTCTATGAAACATTTCTCCTCTACCAAAAATTGATTTCCTTTTCTTCATTCCTTTTGAATTCCCTGCCAACTTCCCCTAGCTTCCTGTCTTTTTGACTCCATCTTGTCTTTCTGCTTCCTTAAATTTTAATTCTGGGCCCTGCGTAGTTTCATTTTACATGTAAATTTATATAGTTCTGCCTGGGCTCTTACAAAAGCCATCAATTAATATACTTTAAGAATGTGAATGATCTTTGTGCCAAGGATGGATTTGTATTTAGGAAACACAATATTACAATTATGAAAATCCCCCTTACTTAGAAAATGCAGAGTGGATAGGGTAATGGTTGAATATCGGTAATAAAAGGAGAATGGGTTACAAATAGCAAAAGAAGTGATTTTTGCCAATCTTAAATGCAATTGAGAAACAAAAAGTTTTCCTCCCCCACATAAAACATATCATCTAGGGGGTTCTGACAATGAGTTAGTCACACTGTATGCTAGATATACCATTATTTCTATTTAACACATGAAGATGCTGAGTTCAGAAAGAATATACCAGCTTTTCAAGGTCATGTTACTAGTAAGTGACAAAACTGACTTTGAATCTATGTCTGACCCAAATACTTTGAACATTTTGCTGTGTTTAAAGTATGTCTGAAAAATCAAGTATACACTTATTAATCCTAGTATATTGTTTCTTCTATGTATTTAATTCTTCTTCAGAAAGTCTTTAGCATCTGAGAGATGTACTTAACAAGATTGGACACACATAGATCCATACAAATAGATGCCTAAAAGAGTTCTATCTTTATTTGCTACATTCTGTATGGACCTGTGGTAATTAGTTTTATGTGTCAACATGTCTACACTACAGTATCCACTGATTTTATTCCAACATTCTTTAGGTGTTGCTGTCTTGGTAGTTTGTAAATGTGGCTAGTGTGTGGTTGTGTGTTACTGTTAGTTGACCCAACTCACTGAGTAAAGAATTGTATCCTCCACAATGTGGGTGGGCCTCATAAAATCAGTTGAAGTCCTTGAAAGCAAAAACTAAATAAAAATTACAGCATTTTCCATATTTTGGGAAATACTAATGCCTTTACAAAAGGGACTGTTGTCTTATTTAGAGAAATCCAAGGATTATAATAGAGTACTTGGAAGGGAAGGGTTCATTGTGCTGACTGAAAACAAATTTTTTTTAGATAATGAAAGACAAATTATTTGTGTTTGTAAAAAGTCAAAGATGTATGATGTATTCGATTCAATTTAGGCATACAAGGAATATTAGCAGAGCCACTGAAAATCAATCTTCATAAATCTAAGTTATTTGGTTATATCTTAACATATGTATTTCTATCTTAAGATAATGCAGTGATAAATGTAGATTTATTAAAGTTATTGGTGGAATAGTAGAGAGGACATATACAATTATTCAAAGATGTATCATTTATCCATATTTAGCATGCAGTATTAAAAATGTAGGCAAAGCACATATTATTTTTAAAAATATCAGAGTCAACAAATAAACCATGGCTCTCCTTACATAAAAGAAGACTGAATTCCTCTTTGAAAATTCTCAAATTAAACATTTATATATTATAGCAGTCTGAGATTTATCTAACCCTTCCACTGCTCCTTATCATGTTGATGGTTTAATCACAGATTGGATTAGAGTAGGAATCACTAGATGAATTAAATCACATATGTGATAAAATGAAAGTCACAGTTATTATGTAGGAAATGAAAGGAGACTCTTTCCCTGAAGAGTCTCAGGATTGCTGACAAGAGGTTGCTTTTCTGTGCCTGTTACTATATCACTCTTTTTCTCTCTTTGCCAGTAGCATCCTGAACAGTTTGAATCACAATTCTAGACATAAAGTCACTAAAATATATAAAGGACAAAAAAGATACTTCCAAAATTCACTAATAAAGTAACATCTACACTAATAATAAATAGTAAAATAATCAAGTAACTGAAAGGAATTCATAATTAACCTTTTTGAACCAACAAAAAGACATCATCCTACATATTATGTGATCTCCTATTTCTGTGATTGCAACTGACTGTCACTTACCTAATTGAAATTCCACTGTGTTTCTGGCTGTTGGTATACAACAGAAGATTCTGCCATTGTGTATTCATATGACACTAGCAGATATTGTATGGGTCAATACCAACACTACTGCAGTGAGTTCTCATAAAACATGTCATCAGTAACTGAAGGGCTCCGGGTAATAAAATCATGGTGGCTGTTAATTTTACTTTTTTCCAAAACTATATTTCATACACTCCAAAGACTAATAAAGAGTTTTCTCTCTCCCTCTTCCTTTATGTCTCTGTCCCTCTGCTTCTTTCTGTCTTTCTGTCTCTGCCTTAGTCAGTTTGTCTCTCTCACAAGGACACACTGGCATTCCTTCAGACACGATTTTTTTTTTTTTGGTTTGGTACCAGGGGGCTTACCCACTGAGCTACATCCCCAGCCCCTTTTCATATTTTATTAGAGACAGGTTCTCACTGAGTTGTTTAGGGCCTTGGTAAATTGCTGAGGCTGTGTTTGAGCTCACAATCCTCCTGCCTCAGCCTCCAGAGCTGTTGGGATTACAAGCATGTGCCATTGCACCTGGCCAAACATTCATTTTGAAACTGGCAATAAAATTGAATCATTGAAACCCGACTGTCCTCCTATTTTTTTTTCTTTTAGTAATCAGAATCACAATGTTTGCTATAATTCTAATGTTTTGTATCTAGGTTACATTATTCTATATGTAAAATTAGTCAGTTTTTAAGTACTATGCCATGGGGGATGCATGCACAGAATGTTGGACATGAGACCTCTCAGAAGCCTTTCCTCAATGAAAACTGTGACAACACTGGAAACAGTGGTCAAAATCAACATTTTCTTTTTTCAGAATTCTGATATTTATCCAAAAACTTGGAACAATTCAAGGAGAATTTATTCAAAAAAAGTTTCTTTAGTAAGAAATGTTAATTTGTGGTCTTTTAACATATCCTGTTCCCATACCTTTCAGGTCTGTGGCAGTCAGTCTAGAAAACCAAAATCCCTGAGAATAGGTAGCTGTGAAAACAGGAAACCTAGGAGACAGCAGAAAGGGCAAGATAGTTTGAGATAATTGTTAACATTTGACATGCTGGTCAGTGCCTTGAGACATCCCATCATATGTATTTATTTTAACTTGATCTCAGAATAACTCTGTGTAAATAGCCTTATTTCAAGGACAATTATTGGCAATTGTTTAACAGCATTGCTGACTGAGGTGCTGATACCAGCTGGAGATAGTGAAAGTTTGACCCAACATCTTCAAATAAATAGCTGAAGAAGAGACTTTAGTATATAGCACTGACATATCTTGGGGTTATAAAGAACATGCATGAGTGCTGGTGTGTGCATGTACAGGCAAGACCTGAGAAAGACAAAATTCTCACCACTGGCTGACCATGAATATACATGCAAGCAAAGAATGTACCCCAGAGCTGGAAACCCCCATTGAAGCTTTAAAATTAGTTAGTAGTAAATACATACAGAACCCCCAGAAAAAGACTGGGAGAACTTTTGATTTAAAAAATATTAAATCCCTATCTAATAATTACATAAGCACTGAGTGACTCAGAGACTTTGGTGCTTGCACTTGACAAAGAATACATGTTATAAAAAATAGTCCAGGAAAAGCACTAAACAAACAAGTAACAACTGTTACTATAGTTATCCAGCAGTTTCAAACCCAAAGTAAGTAAAATTAAAAATCTAATTTCCAGGACTGCAATATAGTATTAATTAAAACGCTCAATTTTCAACAAATGATATGAGATGCATGAAAAATCCGGAATGACCTACATTCAACAAAACCAAAATAAATAGAAAAATGAAACTATTTCTCAGAGCCCAGATGTAGGACTCAGTACAGAAGTATTTTAAAAGACCTATTAAAAGTATTTTCAAATAACAAAAGATAAACATCTCTAGAAAATTAAAAGAATGTATGGGAATAATCTTTTAAGATTAGAGAACAGCAATGAAGACATAAAATTAAACAAGGAAAGCAGAAATTCTAAAATTAAAAAGTATGATCACTGAAATTAAAATTGACTAGAGGAATTCAATGACAGATTTGAACTGGGAGATGAAGAAATCAGCTAACATGAAAATATATTGAAATTATCTAAATCAATACAATAGAAAAGAAAGAAGACAAAATACAGAGAGTCTCAGAGACCTGAGGGATATCATCAAACATATCAGCAAATAGTCATTGGGAGTCCCAAGAGGATAGGAGTGAGAGAAAGAGGCAGAAATTTATTTGAATAAATTATATCAAATAAAGTCCCAAGTTTGGTGTATATAATTAATCTGCACATCCATGCAACTTCATGATGCCCTAGTGAGATTAATTCAGTCACACAACTTTGACCTGAGGGTTGGACTGTTAGAATCTAAACACAAGGAAACAGTCTTAAAAGAAGTATACAAAAAGTGACTTATTACAAATATAGGATCTTCAGTAAGACCAACTACTTCCAGAAGTCAGGGAGGGCAGAAGCAGTTGTGAGGCAGTTAAGTTGATGAAGGGAAAAAAGAATCAACCAAGATTAAGATCTCCAACAAAATTGTCATTCAAAAATATGGAAGAGAAATTAAGCTATTCTCATATTAGCAACTGTTGAGAGAATTTCTTACTAACAGAACTTTCCTTCAAAAAGAAATAAAGAGAGACTTTTTTGCTAAGCAACAAAATTTAAAATTTTGTTACTTAGCCAAAAACAAAATTTAAAAAATTTAGCACTAGACTATAACTCAGATCTACACCAAAAGGGTACTAATAAAGGTAAATACGTAGGTAAAAGCCTAAAGTATTATGAACATTTTTGTTTACAATTTTTCTGATATAAAACACAATTAAGTAAAATTAAAAAGAAATAAATATAAAACCCTGGTGGTGCTCTTCTAATATATAAAGATATATTGTATGACAATAATAGCGCAAATGCAGGGCAGAGTGCCATTGGAACAAAAATATTTATAGTATTGAAATTGTTAGTTTTAACTCAAATTAAATTTCTTTTAGTATAGATGTTAATTATCATCCATGATGCAACAACTAATCTGATAAAATTTAAAAAATACAGTAAAGAAAGCATGAGAATGATATTGTAAAGTTAGGAAACAGTAGGGAAGGCCACATTCACTTTGGGCCCCAACTGCATATTCAGGTATAGACGGAATCACTCTTAGATGTGCTAACTCACTAGAATAATTCATAAGACTCACAAAAATCTAATGTTATTATAGTTCAAAACAGTGAAAGGATGCAGATTAAACTTATCCCAAGGAAGAGACACAAGAGGCAGAGTTCAGGGGAGTTCCAAATATGAAACTACTGTTGAACTTTTCTAGTGGAGTCATGGAGAGTGTGGACTTCTCCCCCCAACAATATTTGATAATCTTCATGGGCACCCAAAAACCACAAGATTAGAACTGAGATGAATTGATTGAGTTGACAGTGCCAGGGACCAGATCAGTCAAAAGATAAAGACAGATCAGCCACAGCTGGTGGGATGGATGTTAATGAACTGCCCACTCATGATCAGGAAATGCATTCTTGCAGGAGAGATTATACCACTGCTGAACTAGTAGAACTTGGAAACAATTTTAGGCAGAAAACAAGGTAGAACATAATATAATTGTTTTGTAGCTTTAAGGACACTGGCTCTGAAGGCATATGCCTATCAAGGAGTAATGTGAGCAAAATTGTCTCACTTCTCACATACCCTACCCTATAGTGACATTTACATCAGTTGTTAAGGACAACCATGCCATCTCTTTGTTGGCCCGGATGACACTTTCTATAAAAATGCTTGATGGGATATGGGGGAATTACCTATGACTCCTCAAGATGGCAATTCATAAAAGAACTACAAGACCTCCTAAGAGAGTTGGGCATTAAGCCAATCATTTATGCAGCAAACTACTACATTGGTCTTGATGATGAAGTGTTCACAGCAGGAATGAAGAAGGCTATTGTTCAAATGGCACCAATGAAGTGGTTTGGAAGTCTGGTGTAAATCCTGAGCTCATTAGTAGACCTTCTGTTCCTTGAGCAGCACAAGCTATAGCCCATATGGGGAAAAGTGGAAAAATTAGGAAGTGAAGGTTACAAAGTATAGATCAGAAGATGGAAGAAAAAGAAGACAAAGGAATATCCATAAGCATATTTATACTTTAACCTGAATGCCAATGGTAACCCCAACCATATCAACCCTAGCAAAAATGATACATATTTTTATATATAAATTTATACATATTTTCATATATTTTCCATTATGTAAATTTATGTTCACATATAAATTCATATATATTTTAATATTCATTTATATATTTATATTCTATCTTTAAAACCAACCTTAAACATACACCTAATCCTAAATCTACCCATACTTAAAAACATTTATATTTAAATAGGTTTTCATATATATTTTTACATATATATTCATATATACAATCATATACATTGATATATACGTTCATAGTGTAATCCTAAACCTAACCTAGGCCTAAAACTAGTCCTAATTATAACATTACTTCTAATAATAAATATATATGATATATATAT
>NW_026000142.1:19926737-19928903 GCF_001458135.2 Marmota marmota marmota | reverse complement strand
ATATATATTTGAAAATACATATTTATATTTTCATCTATATAGATATATATTAATATATATTTATATATATACATTTAAGTATTCATACCCTATTTTAAAACAAACTGTAATCATACACCTAACCTTAAACCTATTCATATATGAAAGCACATATATTTATATAGGTTTTCATATGTATTTTCATATATATGTATTCATATATATTTATATATATTCATAATGTAACCCTAAACCCAACTCTAAACTTAGTCCTGATCTTAACAATTTCCCTAAACATAAAAGTAATTATATATAAAACAATATATTTATATAAATATTTATATATATTTACATGCATAGTTATAAATTTATATTTATTTATATATTTATAACCTATCTTTAAAATGAACGGTAACCATACACCTAATCCTAAAACAATCCAAATATAAATATAAATATATATAAATATATGTTTTCACATATACATTCAAATATATATACATATATATTCATAAATATGTTCATGTCTTAAAGATAACACCAACCTAAATCTATACTTAGTCCTAACACTAACAATACATATACCACGGAACAATTTATATATAAAACCATGTATATTTATATAAATATTCACACATATTTGCCATATATATTTATGTATTCAAATATATATTGCTATATATTCAAACTCATTTATATATAAGCAATCTATCATTTAAAAACACATAAATATACACCTAACCCTAAACATATCCATGATAAAATCATAAATATTTACATAGGTCTTCATATATATTGTTACATATGTATTCACATGCATTGATATATATGGTGACACCTTACTCCTAGCATACCATATTCTTATATTTAGTCCTAATTCTGATAATACTACTAAACCTAAACCTTCTTATAAGTAAAACCACATATATTTTTATGAGTATTTGCATATACTCTAACACACACACACACACACACATATATAAAATTTGGCATATATATGTTCATTTATATATTCATACCTTTTCTTCAAACCAACCCATAACCATACCCCTAATCCTAAACCTACCCATATTTGAAACAATATATACTTAAGTAAGTTTATATACATATATTCACATATAAACTCATATATGTTGTTATATATATTCATAATCTAAAACTAACTCTAAACCTAACCTTAAACTTAGCCATAAACCTAAACTTACCTCTAACCATAAACATATTTGTATATTAAACCATACATATTTATTTGAATACTCATATATATTTTGAAATGGACATTATTATATTCACATATAAATTTACATTTATATTCATATATAATAATTTATATATTAAGACCCCATCTCTAACCAAACCTCAAACACACACTTAACACTAATGCTATCAAAATATTAACCCTATATATTTATGAAGGTTTCCATATATATATATTTCACATAGATATTCATGCATATATTCATACCTATTGATATATATGCTCAAGACTTAACCCTAACCCTTACTATAACACTTAACAAAGTCCACACCTTGACAATACCCCAAAGAACAAAATAATTTATATAAAAAATATATGCACATGAATATTCATATATATTTTGTATATAAATTTATAAATTCACATATATATTTATATATTTTTCTTACATATTCATTTATATACACGGCCACATCTTTAAGACTTATAACACATACAGTAAATATTAAAGCTACCTATATAAAACTATATATGTTTACATAAGTTTTCATAAATATTTTCATGTATATTAATATACATTCCTATATATGTTCAGACACAAACCCTAACCTTAAATATACCCCTTAAATTAGTCCTAACTCAGTCACTATCCCAATCTTAAAAATATTTATCTATAAAACCATATATACTTACATGATTTTCATATATTTTTTGACATATGTTTATATAATTACATATAATTCAAATATTTTTATGTATATCTATTAATAATCTCTAAACTAAAATTTAATCTTGTGTCACACTAAACGTTTGCATTTGCATATATAAAACCATGTATTTATGTTTTATATATTCATATATATATTCTTATATAGTGATATATATATTCTTATATAGTGATATATATATTCTTATATAGTGATATATATATATATATATATATATATATATATATATATATATATATATATAAATACCCAAATCAGAAA
>NW_026000142.1:19912245-19924271 GCF_001458135.2 Marmota marmota marmota | reverse complement strand
CATATATATATATATATATATATATATATATATATATATATATATATATATGATTTATGTTTTAAAACAAAATCTAACCACACATCAAGATGAAACTTATGCATTTGTGAAATCATGTATATTTATAGTTTTCCCCAAAATTTCAGGAATATTTATATAGATAGATAGATATAGATATAGATATAGATATATTGATATATGTGTTCATTCCCTAACCCTAACCCTAGCCCTTCCTCTAAACTTATTCCTAACACTATTACAAAGCCCAAAAGCACCTACATTGTATAATCATGGGAATTTATATGAAAATCATACATATTTTGACTGGTACCTTTGTGTACTCACATTTCATATAATATAAATGTTATCATTTATGAACCCATGACCCAGTTTCAATCCAAAATGCCAGCATACAGTTACTCAGAAAACTATGTAATTGTGAAAAATACATATATTTATACAGGTTTTACTATATATTTAACATTTTTCATTTATAAATCATAAATATTGATATAAATGTTCAGTTGGTAACCCTAACCCAAGCCCTACCCCTGAATGTACTCCAACCCCTAATGCTACCACAAAACACAAAAGCCCTTACATGTATAATCATGGGCATTTGTAAGAAAATAATAGATATTTTCACAGAAATACTTATATAGTCACATATTATATCACACTTTATATAAAATGTGAAAATATATATATATATATATATATATATATATATATATATAGTCATGTATGAATAAATGCCCCAGTTTTAAAACAAAATTTCAGTATAGCTAGGTAAAACCTCTATATTTGTGAAAACATATGTATGTATGTAGGTTTTTCTACTTTATAATTCACACATATTTTCAATTTTTATTCATATATATTGATATATATGACCATTACCTAACTCTAACCCTAGCTCTACCTCTAAACCTACTGCTATACATAACACTACCATAAAATGAAAGATTTTTCATGCTTTATCATTGGCATTTATACAAAAATCAGATATTTTGACAGGTACATTTATATACTCTCATACAATACCATATATATAAATATATTTCCATGTAGGAAACCAGGGCCTTGGTTTCATTTCAAATGCCAGCACAGAGCAACCGAGAAATTTATTGGACTGTGAAAGCATATATATTTATATAGGATTTTCTACATAATTTCACATATATTTTAATTTATTTATTCATTTATATTACATAAATATTCATGCTTTAAACTAATTCTATACCTAACCCTACATTTACTCCTACCCCTAATAGTACTACAATGTGCCAAAGTCTTTGCACATAAAAATCATGGTCATTTATATGAAAATTATATGTATTTGACAGATTCATTAATATACTCACATATAATATTATATATATAGATATATTCTAAATTTATGAATCCATGGCTCAGTTTTAATTTCAAATGTCAGTGCAAATGAATTTAAAAACACTTACAATTGTGATGGCATATATTATTTATATAGATTGTATACATAATTTATATACATAATTATATACACAATTTCATGTAAATTTTTATTTTTTATTCATTTATATTGTATATATGTTCATTTCCTAACCCTAAACTTAGCCCAACCCCTCAATGTATTTCCACCCCTAAAACTAATACACAATGCCAAAGCTGTTGCACAAATAATCATAGGCATTTATATGAACGTCATGGATATTTTTACAGGTACATTTAAATTTTCACTTATAATATCATATATATAAATATATTTTTATGTATGAATCCATGTCCCAGTTTTACTCCCAAATATCAGCACGCAGCTACTCAGAAACCTATCCTATCATGCAAACATATGTATAAATGAAGGTATTTCCACAAAATTTCACATATATTTCATTTTCTTATTCATTTATATTGAGCGATGTGTTCATTCCTTAAACCTAATGCTAGATATATCCCTAAATATATACCTACCCCTAACACAAAAGCCCTTGCACCTGTAATCATGGGCATTTATATAAAATGATAGACATTTTGACACATACATTGACATAATCACATGTATGTGTGTGTGTGTGTGTATTTGCATGTATGAATACATCTTTCTGTTATAATATCAAATGTCAGCACACAACTTCTCAGAAACATATCCTATTTGGAAACCAGAGTTATTTATTTAGATTCTCCTATATAATTTCATCTTTATTCATTTATATTGATATATATGTCCATTCCATATTCCTATCCTAGCCCTACCACTAAATGTAATCAAACTCCTAACAACACCACAAATTTCAAAAGCCTTAGCACTTATAATCATGAGCATTTATATGAAAATCATATATATTTTGACAGGCATATCTATATACTCACTTTTAATATTGTACTTATATATATATTTTTATGTATTAACCTATGCCCCAGTTTTAATCTTAAATCTCCACACACAGCTCTCAGAAACATACCCAATTGAGAAAGTAGATTTTTTTTGTAGGTTTCCCTATGTAATTTCACATATATTTTCATTTTCTAATACATTTATATTGATATTTGTGTTAATTTCCTAATCCTAACCCTAGCTCTACCTTTCAATGTACTCATGCCCATAACTACCACAGAGCACAAAAGCCTTTGTGTGCATAATCATGGGGATTTATATAAAATTATAGATATTTAGACAAGTACATTTGTATATTCACATATAATACAATATCTGTAAATACACTTTCATATATGAATCCATGGCCCAGTTGTAATCTTAAATGTCACCACACAGCTACTCAGAAAACTACCCCATCAAAAACATAATTTATGTAGATTTTCCTACATAATTGCAGGTATATTTTCATTTACTTATTTCTTTATATTGGTATGTGTTCATTCCCTACCCTAACCATATTCACAATTCTCAATGTATTCCTATGGTTAATTATCACAATTACCCAAAAGCCCTTGCATGTATAATAATGGCTATTTATATGAAAATCATAGCTATTCTGACAGGTACATTTACATACTTGTATAATATTATATATATATAAATATATTTTAATGTCTGAATCCCTGGTCCAGTTTTAATCACAAATGTCAGCTCATATCTATTCAGAAAATTATCCAACTGGGAAAACATATATATTTATGAAAGTTTTCCTATATAATGTTATATATATATTCATTTTTTTTCATTTATACAGATATATGTGTTCCTTCCCTAACCCTAACCTTAATCATATTTCTCAATGTACTCCTACTAGTGACACTACTACAAAGTGCAAAAGCCCTGGCACTTATAATCATGGGCATTTATATAAAAATCATAGATATTTTGACTGGTACATTTATATACTGACATAAAATATCATGTATATAAATATATTTTCATGTACGAATCCATGACCCAATTTAAATACCAAATGTCAGCATGCATATCTACTCATGAAACTATCAGGCAAACAGATGTATTTATGTATAATTTTTTACATAATTTTACACATATATTCATTTTCTTATTCATATGTATTGACACATGTGTTCATTCCTTACCCTAACCCTAGCCCTAATCCTTAAGGTACTTCTACCCCTAACATTACCACAGCATGAAAATACCTGGCATGTATAATTATATGAAAATCATAGATATTTTGATAAGTACATTTATATAATCATATATTCATGTGTGAATACATAGCCCTGTTTTAATCCCATATGTCAGCACACAGCTACACAAAAATTTATTCTATTGAGAAAACAGATATATTCATGTAGGTTTTCCTACATAATTTCACGTATATATTCATTTTTTTCCCATTTATATTGATGTATATGTTCATTCCATAGCACTAACCTAGCCCTACTTTTAAATGTACTGCAATCCCTAACAATACCACAAAGTTCAAAAGCCATTGTACAGGCATATTTATATACTCATGTTTAATATCATACATATAAATATATTTTCATGTATGAATCCATGAAACAGTGTTAACCACAAATATCTGTATGCACTGTATTCTGAAATCTATCCAATTATGAAATAATATATATTCATTCAAGGTTTTCTACATAATTTTCCTTATATTTTCATTTTCTTATTTATTTATATTGATATATGTGTTCATTCCATAACCCTAACTCAAGCCCTACCACTCAATATACTCCTATCCTTAGCACTAACACAAATTGCAAAAGCCCTGGCAGGTATAATCATGGGCAGTTATATAAAAATTATAGATATTTTGATTGGTACATTTTTTACTCACATATGATATTGTATGTATATGTATATATATACAGTCACATATAATATCATTTACATAAATACATTTTCTTATATGAATACATGGCTCCGTTTTAGTGCCAATTGTCATCACTCAGCTACACAGAAAACTATCAGATCAGAAAAATATAGCAGGTATATTTTCATTCACTTACTCATTTATATTGATATGTATGTTCATTCCCTAACCCTAACCCTAGCCCTACAAAACATAATGTACTCCTACCCCTAACACTATAATAAAGTGCAAAAATCCTTGCACATATAATCATGACCATTCATATGAAAATCATAGATACTTCACAGGTATATTTATTTACTCACATATAATATCATGTATATAAATTTATTTTCATATCTGAATCCATGCACAAGTTTTAATCCTAAATGTCAACACACAGCTACACATGAACATATCCAATTGGAAAAGGATGTATATTCATTTAGGTTTTCCTATGTAATTTTACTTATATTTTCATTTTCTTATTCATTTATATTGATATATATGTTCATTCCCTAACCCTAACCCTAGCCCTAGACTTCAATGACCTCCTACCACTAACACTATCACAAAGCACAAAAGCCCTTATACATACAATCATGGGCATTTATATAAAAATCAAAGATATTTTGACAGGAATATTTATATACTCATTATGCTATCATAAAAATTATTATATTTTTATGTATGAATACATGGCCCAGTTGTGCTCCCAAATGTCATTACAGACCTATGCAGAAACCTATCCGATCAGAAAAACATATATTTATGTATTTTTTCATACATAATTTCACATGTATTTTTATTTTCTTACACATTTCTAATGATATAAGTGTTTATTCCTTATCCCTAACCTTAGTCCCACCCCTCAACGTATTCATACCCCTAATACTACCACAAATTGCAAAAGTTTGGGCACATATAATCATGGGCATTTATATGAAAATCATAGAAATGTTGATAGATAAATATTTCTACTCACATATAATATCATATATATAAATACATCATAATGTTTGAATCCTTGCCCAGTTTTTAATCCCAAATGTCAGTATGCAGCTACGAAGAAATCTATCCAATTAGGAAAATATTTATTTTTGTAGGTTTTTCTACATAATTTCATGTATATTTTCATTTTCTTATTAATTTATATTAATACATTTGTTCATTCACTAACACTAATCTTATCTTTTCCCCTCAGTGTTCTCCTACCATTTCATGACCACAAAAGAAAAAACATCCTTGCATGTATGATCATAAATTCCTTTCTATTGATACCTGAGCTAATTATCTAATCCTAACCTTAGCCCCACTGCTAAATGTACTTCTATCTTTAATGATACCACAAATTGCAAAAGCCCTTGCATGTATAATCATGGGCATTTACATGAAAATCATAGATATTTTGACAGATTCATTTATATACTTATAATGTAATATCATATATGTGTACTGAGTTTCATGGGTGAACCCACGACCCAATTTTGATCCTAAATGTCAGCACACACATACTTCAAAAAATATCAGTTTCATGTATGAATGCACTGCCCAGTTTTAAACCAAAATGTCAGGACACAGCTCTTTCTAAACATATCTGTTTGTGACAACATATATATTTATATAGGTTTTCCTACATAATCTTATGTATATTTTAATTTTTTATTCATATACATTGATATATCTCACCGTGGTTTTTGCAGTAAGGAAATAAGTAATCTGTATGGAGGTGTGGGCTGGCTGGAAATAAAAGGTGGGAAAAAATAGTATTAAGGATTAAAGACAGAAGATACAAGAAATATAGTTAAAGAGGGGGCTTTATGGATGGAAAAGATCTGATGGTTCTCAGCCTTAAAAGGGAAAAAGCCCACAAATGCTTTATTTATCCTGGAACATATCAAAGGGAATTATTGTGAGGAAGGGTTCTTCAAGGTAAATAAGAAGTGAGAGGCTGTGGGGAAGTTGGCTTGATTGGAGATTTATCACTTGCACAGTAATACTTCCCCCTCTAAGCAGCTGGCACCTCAAGGCTATTTGGGTGCAGTGGTATCTCTTTCCACCTCCTGGGAGTTTCATTTGAACCTAGGACTGTCTGAACCAATACATTCTGCTGTATCACAGAATTCTCTCTGAGTAGGACATTGCCAAGGCAGCAGAGCATTCTCAGATTGGTGACATAACACTGAGAATTCTCTGAGAACAGCTCCACTTAGATATTATGCAGACAAGCCCACGATTCATTTACGGCTCCAAACATCTCCCCATTTTTTTGTTTTTTAAGTGAAATGATGCATTGTTACTTGAAGTTCCCAGAGTTCATTTCTGAGAGTATAACAACTTATCATTGTAACACAAAAAAGAATTAGTAGCAAACACATAATTCCAAATATATACCATGTAGAATGTTTCAGTACACTTCCAAGATTAAAGCCTTTTAGATCATGCAGTATTTGTTTACTCAGAGATGCAGGATCCATGAGGTCAATCCTGCTTTTTTGTATATCCTGGATGTGATGATTTAACTCCTTAAGATACAGGCTGTTATTATTATTATGCCAAATGCCCATTAGATGATATTTGACCTTTCCCAGTCCCATTGGGAAGCATTATACTTGGCTGCAGTAACGTAGACACATTTGTAACTGGCATGGCATCTAAGCCTTTCCTTAAATTTGAGAGTGGCAAGTTCATTTCCAATATTGATAACAGTGGCTTCCAAAGCATTTAATTTAGTCTCAATTCTTTCATCAACATGTACCTGATTGTTTAGGGCTTTTGAAGTATTTTGAGCCAAATTATTAAGAAAATGAGCACTATGAATGCTTTTAGATGAAGCTACAGAAGCTGTGGCTGTAAAAGCTATAAAAGAAATTAAAGCAGCCACTCCTAGCACTATAAGTCCAATTGCTCCCCATGGTCTGCTGAGCTGGTTATGCATGTATTGTAAAACCTGAACTCCAGCATCAGCATACCATGGTCCTGAGATATTATTTGGGAGTAAAACAAAGGAGGGTTGGTAAAGAACCAATACCTCTCTCTATATATTAAATATCTAGTGATACAGTTAGTTATATTGTATTTCTTACAGTTTTATGATATTTTTCTCCTTTTCTATTCAATTTCACATTTCCAGGAATTAAAGCATAAGGGGATTGAACACAGGCTCATAGCCCATAGCAGAAATCCTCCTCGCACTTCCTTCTTATAAAGTCAGACTTGGAACCATCTGTAAAATGGAGAAGTTCTGAGACAGCTATCAAACACCACACATCTTTTTGTATGACACCTTCAGTCAAAGTTAGGATATTATTGACAAATCCTTCAGGAATCATGGGATCCTGATAGAACTGTCTTTTATAAACTCTTGGAGACCAATCCAAAATATATCCACCACTTTTAGAGATTTTATGTTGAACTGGCAAGGCACAATCCAACCGTTGGGAAAATCACCAAATTCTACTGCAGATCAATTAGGGCAATAAGGTACTGGTTGATGTTCCATGGAAATACCTGGCCTGTTATGGGAAAGTCTCATTTTAATAACTGTCCAGACATTTGATCTTAAGTCCCAAGGGTCAGTATGATTAGCTGGCCTAGGTCCCTCATAGCTTTCTTTTTCTTGAAAGTTACTTTTAAACAGCCAGCATGTTTATCATGGGACCAACATATAGGTAGATTCACTCTGTTGCTGGTATAATTAAATCCAGTTACATAAATAGGTGTAATGTGTTGGTCTGTAAACTTCCCATCATAAGAGTATCATTAGTAAATACTGGGATAGTTTCTCTGGTCCACACAGCTGGATGTACTAATAGGGGATCTGAGAAATAGGTTCAATGAGTTTCTCCATGGGCTTCACTTACCTGACAACTCAACAGTGCCAGGATAGTCACAAAAATTGTAGTTGGAGTCTTATTATCTCCTTGTTGTTGAACTATCTGCTCATCCTGAAGTGTCAGCTCCTTCAGTTGTCTACAAGATGATAAGTTGGGTTTTCTGGAAATACAGAAGCATTGCCTCTACCCTATATTATTACTGAATTTGATTTATTCTATTACTCCATGTGTCATTCAGCAGCAGTGAAACTTTTAAAAATTAAAAAAAAGAAACAATTTTGGGGGGTTTATGTGGGGTTCTGTTTCCCCCTTTTTATTCTTTAAAATTGTAGAACAATGTTGATATAAGCTGGAGCACCATTAGCCTTAAATTGTGGAGAGTGGCCCAGAACTATAATAGTACTTAAGTAATAAGAAGTGACTTAATAATTGTTTTTATTTGGGCATGAAAATTAGCACAATTTACCTGGTAGTTGTATGAGGATTGTAAAGTAAACATTGTTTAGCTGAAGCGGGCACCACAATGAAAGAAACCATAGTTTTAAACCATTTGTATGATTTAACTTTGGCTGAGAAATAAAATTATAAAATGGGGTCAGTATAGATACTAAAAGCCAGTTTTACAACTTATTTGTCCTATAGGTAAGGGCCTTACTATCTTAAATTAACTTAAGCTGTTATATTAGAATTTGTAGTTATGTAAGGAATTAACAGACATAACAATGTTAAATATTTATATGTCAAGCAAAGTAGGATCTACATAAATCAAATAAACTCTCCACAATCTCAAGAATTAAATGAATTACAAAAAATAATACTGAGTGACTTACACAGGCCTCTTTCACCAATCAATAGATCTTTCAAATAAAAAAAAATAAAGAAGCTGTGAAACTAAAAAATACAATTAATAATTTAGACTTAACAGACATATATAGAATATTTCATCCATTAATGAATGAGTACACTTTCTTTTCAGCAACACATGGAACATTCTCTAAAACAGACCACTTCTTAGCCCACAAAGCAATTCTTAGTAAATAAAAATATAGAGGTAATACCTTGCATTCTATAATATCACAATGGAATGAAATTATAAATTAATGATAAAATAAAAAATAGTAGTTACAAAAACACCTGAAGACTAAATAATATGCTATTGAATGACCAATGGATAGCTGAAGAAATCAGAGATGATATAAAAAATACACACAGGTAAATGAGAGCAGTGAGACAATATATCAAAATCTCTGTGATACTATGAAGGCACTTCTAAGAGTAAAATTCATTGCAGTGAGCTCATTCTTTAAAAAAACAAAATATCACCAAATAAATAACCTAACTTTACGCCTCAAAGCCCTAGGACAAAAGAACAACCAACACCAAATGCAATAGCAGACAGGAAATAATTAAATTCAGAGCTGAAGTTAATGTAATTGAAACAAAAAAATCAACAAAACAAAAGGTTAGTTCTTTAAAAAAATAAACAAAATTGATAAAAGTTAATCAAGCTAATGAATAAAAAGGGTGAGAAACCAAAATTAGTAAAATTTGTGATGAAAAAAGACATAGCACCACAGACAACACTGAAATACAGAAAATAATCAGAAGCTACTTTGAAAATCTATCATCCAATAAAATAGAAAAAATGCTGAGGATATGGACAAGTTTCTAGAGACATATGATTTACACAAATTGAATCAAGAAGACATAGAAAAGTTAAACAGATCATTTTCAAGCAATGAATTTGAAGATACTATCTGAGGCCTATCAACAACAACAATAACAAAAGCCCCAGAACCAGATGGAATCTCAGCCAAGTTCTACAAGACATTCAGAGAAGAACGTATACTAATACTCCTCAAATTATTCCATGAAGTAGAAAAGGAGGAAACCCTTCTAAACCTATTTGGTATCACCCCATACCAATACCAGACAAAGACACATCAAGGAAAGAAAACTTCAGACCAATATACCTGGTGAACATTGACACAAAAATTTTCAATAAAATATTAGCAAAATTCATACAAAAATATATTAAAAGGTTAGTGCACCATGATCAAGTGGGGTTCATCCCAGAGATGCAAGGCTGATTCAAACTACAGAAATAAAAAATGTAATTTACCCCATCAATAGACTTAAAGATAAAAACAAAATGATTATCACAATTCATGCAGAAAAATCATTTGACAAAATTCAACATACATTCATTCTCAAAATAGTAGCAAAACTAGGGGGAGGAGGAACATAGCTCAACATTGTAAAAGCTATCTATATTAAACCCAAGGCCAACATAAAGTTCCCAGAATTCATAAATGATTTCAGCAAAGCAGCAGGGTATAAATTCAACACCAATAAATCAATTGCATTCCTAAACACCAATGATGAATTGAAGACACAGAAACATACCCAAATATATTTATCTCATCCTAGACACAGCCACCATAAACATACATTGGAGCAAAGATATCCTCTTCAACAAATGGTGCTGGGAGAACTGGAAACCCATATGTAGTAGAATGAAATTAAACCCCTGCACAAAACTGAACTCAAAGTGGATCAAGGACCTAGTCATTAGACCAAAGACCCTGAGCCTACTACAAGGAAATAGGCCCAACTCTCCGTCAGCTTAGAAACTGACTCAAGACTCCTAAAGTACAAAGAGTAAAATTAAGAACCAATAAATTGAATGGTATCAAAATGAAATGCTTCTTCACAGCAAAGAAAACAATCAAGAATGTGAGTAGAGATTGTAAAGAATGGAAGCAAAACTTCACAACCTGCATCTCAGATAGAGCATTATTCTCTAGGCTATACAAAAAACTCAAAAAGCTTAACACCAAAAAAACCCCAAATAGCTAAATTAATAATGGGCAAAGGAACTGAATAAGCACTTCTCAGAAGAAGAAATATGAATTGTCAAAAATATATATGAAAAATGCTCTACATTTCTAGCAATTACAGAAATGAAAATTAAAAGTACACCGAGATCCATTTCACTCCAGTCAGAATGGCAATTATAAAGAATACAAATAACAATAAATGTTGGTGAGGATGTTGGGAGAAGAGTAATCTCATATATTGTTGGTTGGTTGGCAAATTGTTGCAACCACTACAGAAAGAAGTATGGATATTCCTCAGAAAACTTGGAATGGGACCACTATTTTACCCAGTTATCCCATCCTCAGTTTATATCCAAAGGACTTAAAACTCAACATACTATAGTGACACAACCACATCAATGTTTTTATAGCAGCTCAACTCACAATAGTCAAGCTATGGGGGGAAAATCTAGGTGTCCTTTAACAGATAAATGGATAATGAAAATGTGGTATATACACAAAATCGAATATTCCTCAGTTATACAGAAGAATGAAATTATGGTTTTTGCTGATAAATTCAACTGGAGAATATCATGCTAAGTGAAATAAACCAATCCCCCCAAAAACCAAAGGCCAAATATTCTCTCTGATATTTGTCTGCTAACCCACAACAAGGAAGGGTAGGGAGGATAGGGAGTGAAAGAATAGAAGTCCATTGGAGTAGGCAAAGGGGAATAAAGGGAAGGGAGAGATGAAGAGAATAGGAAGGAGAGTAGAATTAATAGGATACAACTTTCCTAACCTTATATTGAATACAGGACTAGGGTAACTCTGCATCATGAATAACCAGAAGAATAGGATCCTAATTAGAATATGTTATATCCTTTGTATGTATAATTTGCCAAAATACATTCTACTGTCATGTATAATTAAAAAGAACAAGTAAAAACATAAAAAAAATTAAAAATAAATTAAAAACTAAAAAATAAAATATCAGAACCTTACTACTATAACACAAATTAAATTGAAGATGGCAAATAATAAATTTCATGAGAGTGAATAGCAGAAATAACAATTCTGGTAATAAAGAATTTCTTGATCTTAGAAAAAAAAAAAAAAAA
>NW_026000142.1:19903275-19910956 GCF_001458135.2 Marmota marmota marmota | reverse complement strand
TATATATATATATATATATATATATATATATATACAAATTTTCCTATATAATTTCACATGCATATTTATATTTATATCATATATATTGATATGTATGTTAAATTCCAAACCCCAACCATACCCTTAAACCTAGTTCTATCCCTAACACTATTACTAAAATCAAACCTACTTATATATAAAATAATATATTTATAAACATATTGCCATGTAATTTGACATTTCCTTTTATACATGCTCATTTATAGATATATCTTAAAATATTTTATATATGAATTGATGCCCATTTTAAAACCAAAATATAATTATACCTCTTAACACAAATCTATCCTTTTTGAAGCCATATATATTTATATAGGTTTTCACATATATTTTTACATTTATTCATATTGATATTAATATATAATGATATAAATGTTCACCCCATACTTAGCACAAATGATGAAACCATCATCTCATCTGGAAAAAGAGAAGGTCTGTTCGAACTTGAGTTTCTTCAGGACTTTTCTCAAGTAAAAATAATTGTAGAGCAGTTACAGGCTTTGGGCACATTAGTTCAAGAACAACCTGATAAATTTAATGTTTCTAGCTGCCCTGATGAGTTTCACTTTGTCTGATGGCAATAGCAGGGAAATAAATAAGTTCCATTAGGACCTTGGTCACAGCTACGGAAGAAGGAAAAGATGGGGCAAAGACATTTGGAAATGAGTGCCTTGTTTGGAATTGACTGTGTCAGCACCTGGCCATGTTCCTCTGCCAGGCAATCAGCAAACAGATAACCTAACTAAAAATCAAATGATTATAAAATGTGCCAGGTGAGAAGGTGGTTGCTTGACTGTATAGGAAGACCAGTCAAAAGGGAAAGAAAACTTTCTGTTCTATAGCAAAGAAGTGGGAGCCCACCAAGATTCTCAGACATTATATGTATGTGTGTTTCTTATTTTGCCTGTTCCGTAGAGCAGTCATGGTCAATGCCTCATGTGACGGGGTTGATAGGTCAAGGAAGGCAGGCTGCACAACAATGGTAGTTTGACCTCATTGGGCTCCTCCATCTATCAGAAAGCTACATGATTGCCTTAATCTGTGGAGACATGCACATTAGATTCCTACAGGTATGTACTTACAGAAGACAAACATACATGACCTTCAAGTGCTTGACACTACGTGAGGCACTCCTGTGGACATATAAAATGACAATGGAGTTTCTCATACTTCCCACATATATTAAGAAGTTGGACATATATTTTTTTTACACTTACCTTTAACCCAGCTACATCAGGATTAATTGTAAAAATGAATGGCCCACTTGAACACCAACAAAACATGGATGATAGATCCTTAGTACTACAGACCAAGTTAACTAAGAGTTGTCATCAGGACCATCTACAAACATGACTACAGTGCATGCCCCAGTGCCCGCCTTATGTTGACATAAGAACTTGACAACACCATCTTGATTCAAATGTTGATGCTTAAGAAGTTCATGTGCACTCCACAAATACAAGCACAGAATAATTTGCTGTTTCTGCTGCTGTTTCAAGGGACCCATGTAGTCTATGGGCCATAGTAATATAGTAATGGCAAATAGGACCTCAGTGTTGTGTGTGCATGTCCATGGTCAAAGGGCCTAGATAAAGACATAGAATTAGAAAAAAAAAAAAAAAACTAAAAACTAACTCTAGTTTTTCTAGTCAGATTTCTCCCCTCTGTGACCAAAAGAGAGGAAAGTTTATTTTGTGCTCATAGTTTCAGAGATCTCCGTCCACAGACATCTGGCAGAACCATGGTGAAAGGGTGTGGAGGAGGAAAGCAACTTAGGACATGCCAATCCTGCAGTAGTGATAGAGAGCTGCACTCACCAGGTACAAAATACATATCCTAAAAACACACCCCCGGGACCTATTTCCTTCAGTTACACCCTGCCTGCCTACACTTACCACTCAGTTAATCCATTCATGTAGGTTAATATGCTGATTTGGTTAGGCTCTCATAATCCATTCATTTCAACTTTAAACATTTTTGCATTGTCTCATACATGAGCTTCTGGGGGACATGTCATTTCTGAAACATAACATTTTTCCTGTGGTACCCAAAAAACCCATACCCTTCTCATAATGCAACATACATTTATACCACTTTCAAGAGTCCCCACAGTCTTAACATTTCCAGTATTACCAAAAAGTTCAAGTCCAAAATCTCCTCTGAAAGCTCGTGATCACAGTCTTTACCATCCATGATCTTATATTGGCAGTCTGGTCTTTTAAGCTCCCACCATTTTTAAGTACCCATTAAGCTCTGCTTAAAATATTCTAAAGCTTTTCCAGCTTTTGTCTCTGAACATTTCAAAATTCTTACTCTCACAAACCAGGTCCTAAGGCTTCCTAACCACATGCTTATGGTCAGGTTAATCACAGCAACAATCCATTTATCTGTACCAATTTCTGTTTTAGATAACTTTCCTTTTGCTGTGACCAAAAGACCTTAAAAGAACAGTCTGGGAGAAGGAAAGTTTATTTTGTGCTCACATTTTCAGAGCTCTCAGTCCACGGACAATTGGCTACATTGCTCTGGGCCTGAGGTGAGGCAAAACATTATGGTGCAAGGGTGTGGAAGAGAAAAGCAGCTCAGGGCATGACAATCAGGAAGGGAAGGGGGGAGGGAGGGAGGGGACAAGCACATGCTATAATTATCAGGTATAAAATACATACCCCAAAAGGCACACTCCCAGTAGCCTACCTCCTCCACCCACATGCTACTTACCTATATCTGACACCTAGTTAATCTATTCAAGTGGATTAATGCACTGGTTAGATTAAGGTTCCACAACTCAATCACTTTACCTCCAAATTTTCCTGCATTGTCTTACACATGAGCTTTTGGGGGGCATATCGTATCTATACCATAATACCAATACTTGATTTCTCAGGGAAAGAATAAAATGTGTACTTTCTTTATGATCTATAACGACTGCATCATCATCGGTGTCATACTTTTTTATTTTTTACTTTTATTTATAACTAAATACACATGAAACACTGGGACAAGAAATATGGTATTATAAACTAGCGAATGGGCCGCAGACTGTTACATTTCTCATTCAAAATGATCAGGTCTCTTATGTATTATTTGTGGGGAGCTGCATTGGTTTTGAAAATTGATCTCCATGGTAGCCGCTTTGGTGTCATTGAAATGAATGTTAAAAACAGGAGCAGCACCCACCTTCCATGAACAGAGTTACACAATTATCCTGTAGACTTGAATGTAAATTTATATTCTTTTAAAGACAATAAATATTGTGTCTCCCACTCAGTGTGGGAAGGAATGTCTATGACTAAGCATTGGACACTGCAGACATTATAAGGGCAGGCTGGGCACGATGGTGCACACCTGTATATCAGAGATCAGGGAGGCTGTGACAGGACGATTGCAAGTTTGATGCCAGCCTCATAAATTTAGTGAGACCCTATCTCAATATAAAAAATAAGGGTTTGGGATGCAAGTCAGTGGTAACATGCCCAGGATTCAATCCCCAGTACCAATAAATAAATGATAAGAAATAAAATTATAAGGTTATTCTGGCACATGAGGGGTAGAGACAAGGGAGAAAGTAAAACAACATATCCCTGAGGCCCCCTCCTGTTCCCAAAAATCTAGTCAAGGGAACAAGAAGAGCAAGCTATAGCCAGAAACTCCAGATACACATTATTTCAAAGGACACTAATTTTCTCTTATGTAACAGGGAACTAGGGGCAAGTTAATGTTATCTGTAAACAGTAACTTTCTTGAATCTGCTCAAAGTTCCTTGGGATGCTGATCATATGATCAAACTAAGTAAGCTAATGCTTATTTTGTCACTGCTTTTGCAGCCAACATAAAACCCTTCTCTGAGTGGTGTGGAACTGAGGACACCAGCAGGAATATGTGTCATTCCCCCAGTTGGCTACCACTGGACACAACTTTGTGTGTCAAAGCACTGTTAGGGCTACATGTAAAACCTGTCATGACTGAAATCAGAATAGTTACTGATCACCTGTAAACTCTCCAATAAGTTACATATCATTTGTGCTGTCTCCAGGCACTTTCTTTTGCTTCTCTAAAATCTGCCCACTCCCCTGGTACAACTGGGCTGTAGACAAAACAAAAAGTCAAGGAAGCACATGTGAGTTTTTTTGGGGTGTCCACATCTTTGGGAGGATCTTTGTCTTGTAGGTATGATTTGTGGCTGATTTCAATCTCCATCCATTCACAGGTCAAGCTAATAACAACTACAAGTTTTCATAATAAATAACATTATTAACATCTGCTGTGGCTCAAAGTTCCACATGAACGAAGATACCCTAAGGCAGAATATTTTAAGAGCCTAGAGATTACCTCCCAGAAACCTAAGGCAAGGGTCAAACTTCTTTTAGGGCAAAGTTATTTATAACATAGGCATAATATAAACTATTTATTTTCTATAAAAGAAAGCAAAATTAAGAAATAGAGACACCAAAATAACATAAATTATATAGAATACTAGCAAATGATTGACATAAATTCAAATTCATAAGGAATTAAAAATAAATGGATAAAACACTCCAATTAAAGTCTGAAGATTGGTGCAAAGCTTAAAAAAATATGTTCATGTTGCTGGAGATAGTGTCACATTCCTGTAATCCCAGTGGCTCTGGAGGCTGAGGCAGAAGGATCATAAATTTAAAGCCAGCCTCGGCATAGTGGAGGCACTAAGCAACACGGTGAGACCCTATCTCTAAATAAAATATAAAATAGTTCTGGAGATGTGGCTCAGTGGTCAAGTGCCCCTGAGTTCAGTCCTCAGTTTTCTCCTCACCCACAAAAGACTAACTAGATTGAGACACATAGATTTAGAAAAATAAGAGGGATAAAGAGATGCTATGCCAACTATAACTGAACAAGAGCTGGTATGGCTATATTAATATCAACTTTATTAATATCATAGATTTTATAAAAAATTATTACTAGAGACACAGAAGAGGATCTTATAAGATAAAAGTGTCAAACGTTTAGGAAAGCATAACAATTCCAAACATATATACATCTAATGTATCCACATGATTTATTATATTCAATAAGATGTTAGTGGAAGTAGCATGAGTTATTCTCTGCCAAATGTTGAATTCTTGGTGTAAGAATCTCCATAGATCAAGCTTATCTTTATGTCATTGAGGCCATCAAACTTTAAGATAGTGGCTGCACCATTATTTAAGTCCCTAATTGACTGCCTATGTGGCTAGACAGCAAAAGAAAGAAAATGAACTATGTGCTTTATAGAACTCTTATTTGGAAGATAGCTTGCTACTTAACATACCCTGTATGATACACAGAATATTATTATCAGTAATGTGACTATAGAAAATCAGACAGAGGGATCAACTACAATATTTATATTTAATTTTTTAAGTAAAGCTAGGAACACAGAAGTTTGCATAATTTTTTTCTCAATTATTTTTGGTTCAATTGAAATATTTCATGGTGAAATAAGAAGATGAAATGGTTTATAGATCAGCTTTGAAAAATATAAGGACTAAGGAGAGATAGATTGTGATACATGCTATACAGTGAAGCAGAAAACCACCATGATTTAGAAATAGTATTTCTAGCATACTTCAGAATTCTAATTTCCCTTCTTCTTTACTTAAGAAGCAGTACATTCTTCCCAATATTTCCAATTTCCTAGAAATTGAATGTAATGCCATGGAAGATTTTTCATTGGTAAATTTTGCCACTGAGTAATGGTTAATTCCATAACCTTTGGGATCTGATCAACCTCTGCTCCAATGCTATCATTTGCCTTCCCCTGTCATACTATTTCCTGAAATTAAAAGAATTCAAGGTAAACATTGTTTTATATCATGCAGCAGAACATTACATCCACATATCCTTATCTAGTCCAGGAATATAAATTGGTAAACTATTGAATTGCAGGAGATAGTTTTAAAATAAACCTATTAAAAACTTCTTCTTAGGTAGGTGATTATTTATAAAACATGTCTAACTAAATAAAGTTTAAAATTTAATAATCTGATAAAGTTCATGGAGATTATTAGTGTGAAGCAGAATGCACTTGTTACCCACTTATCTGAGTCCAGTGAGATAGAATACATGCCAAGTTATATGATGTAGGTTTATTACTTATAAGTAGGTAAAGGGACAATGGAGTCTTAGATCCATTGTGAATTTTTTCAACAAGGCTCAAGAAAGCTGAGGTTAGATGGAGTATTGACTGCCCATGCCCTAATTGTACTACAATTGAAGGACCCTGAAAGGCAGCCCATCATGGATTATATACCTCAGGGTATATGAAACACCCTGCACATAGCATTGAAGAGCAAATTGCTTCCAGATGAGAGAATAACAGAATCATGTTGTTTCTTTCCTATCTCAAGGACATTGCACTTCCTAGGACATTTTACAATTATTATTGAGAACTACAAGCAAAGAAGCTGACTAGGGGGCAGATACAGATATATCCAAGGCCTCCCAGGGAGTTTTTCTGTAGTAAATAACATTATAGAACTTCCTTATTGTGTGCAGAAATATAACAATTTTCAAAATTCTTAAGTAAATAACACTAATAGAGAAAATATGTTAATATAATAACTAGCTTTCAGAGGATGAATATATTGTAATACTTAAAAAATGTGATCATTCTGTAAAATACAGTTAAAACACCATTCTTTGCTACCATTCAGTGTAGAATAATTGAAAGTTTTGAATATTTGCTACCATTTTGAATATTTGCTACCATTCCACCCAGAATACTTCATTATTACTTATCCAGTTTGGATGCCATATAATAGTATATTGATAAATATGATTATGGTACCCAAATTTAATAAATAATAATATTGGTTCCCTACATTAAATAAAGAAAGGCATAGGGTGTTAGTGTAAAAGCCCTTTTCAGGGAGAAAATATGAAAAGCATTAATATGAGCCATGAGTGAATTATTTTTATTGCATCCTGAGTGGAAAATTTTACCTAAAAAGAAGTACATTCTTTCCAATATGAAAGTGGGTATAGCAATATGGAAGATTTTTCAATAAGTAATTTTTTAATTGTGTAGTGATTAAGTCCATACTCTGCAATGTGATCAACTTGTGCTCTAATGTTATCACATTTTATACAAAATCTTAGGAAGTTATGTTCTCACGTATACTAAGGAAGAAAGTAAAACATGAAGGTGTAAGGAAGACTAAATGGGTTAGTTCAAGCGTTTCTCTTAGAAATTAGCAAATACTAAAGTTCTCAGAAAATGAATTGTCTTCAACACCATTATCATCACTTGATTGCTACTATCATTATTAGTTCTAATTTTTAACTGATTTTGTGACTTACACATTATTATCCTTGATTTATATTTAAGGAAACTGAGATCTAAGAGGTGAATTAACTTATCCAATTTCACAGAGATAAAAGAAGAAAATACTAGAGTTGACAAATTATTTTATGCCCTTATAAAGTCAGATTATTCATTTATAGTTTGAATTTGTATCTTAAATAGCCATAGTACATTTTGAGTAAAGTAAGTGAGATCAAATATACATAAATGAGTATAATAAGTCCTTTTTTTCTAAGAATAATCTGTAGCCACACTTTCCTCAACCTTGATTAAATGCCGCAGCCCGGCTGGCTGGGCAAAATAGTGGGGGGGGGGGGGGGG
>NW_026000142.1:19893683-19901156 GCF_001458135.2 Marmota marmota marmota | reverse complement strand
GGGGGGGGGGGGGGGGGGGGTGACGAGCAACTTGTGTAGCTTGATACAGCAGGAGTGGGAGTCGTTTTTTGTAGGACAGGAGCGGTATTTATACATTCCACACAGCTTATCTTAATTAACATAAACTCGATATAGCAGTCAACCAATAAGGAATCTCCACACTTAATGGCTCGCTGGCGTTACTTCACAAACCACTCCATCTGGCATTTTGCCAGGCACCATCCAGACTTGTTAACAGACTCTAACATTTTCCAGGTGCCATCCTGACTTGTTTACAGACTCTAACAATTAAACATTCCTATAGCTTTTATTTATAAGCACAGAACAATTCGGAAATACTAACCCCAGCTTCCTCAGTCTGTCAGTCGGCTTTTCATTGCAGTGACAAAATACCTGACATTACATTACAGGAGAAAAATATTCATTTTGGCTCATTGTTTCAGAAGACTCAGTTCACTGTCAGTCACCTCCACTGCTCTGTATCTAAGGTGAGACAGAACATCATAGTTGAACAGTGTGGCTGAGGAAAACTGCTCACGTCATGGTAACCAGAAAGCAGGGAACAGAGGAGAAGAAGGGAGAAACAGAGAAGATAAACCCTTCCATGGCATATTCCCAGTGACTTACTTTCTCCAACAAATTCCAATGGTCCATAAATGAATTAATCTACTGACAAGGTCAGAGACCCCATGAACTAGTCACTTCTCGAAAGCCTCACTTCTGAATATGAGACTCTGGGGGAACATTCTAGCAATACAAAACATAACACTCAATTCTTAACAGTCAGTTATCCACATTATCTACAACCTACTTATCTAGATACCTAAGGAAGAAAAGGAAGAATTTCAATCAAATGATGTCTACCCCAATTAAGCCCTGTTCAAGGGCTAAATGTGCCAGTATATTTTTTTTATGTTGTATGTCTTGGATAATTCATTTTAAAAATCAATAGTGTATATTATGGGTCTACTAACAATAGAGAAGTCTCTGAGACTCTGAGTTTAAAGATTCTATCCTTACCTGGAAGTGTTTACCTTCTAAAGACAGGGAGAAAAACACTGAACCAAATATTACAATAAAATTAACAGCATTGAGATAGAAGAAAGCAATGTGCTAAACATCCTATGGGAAGTGAATATTTAAAGGCATGCTACAGTTTAATTATGCATAAGAGTATGGATATATATAAAATTGTGTTACAAGAGAAGTGCAAAGAGTCAAAGAAACATAACATTAGTTAAATGGAAGAATGGTAAATCTGGTACAATGGACGTTCTTAGAGCCACATCATGCAGACTTCATATTTAAAGACATAGGGTGAAAAATTCTCAAGTTGGGAGTGACATGGCTATATTTGTATTGAGAAAAATCACTATGCTAATAATCCACAGAACAGTAAATATGGATGTAAACATCCAGTCATGTTTATACTAATTCATTCATTCACTCATTTATATATACATATATGCAATACATGTTTTTTATCACCTCCTATGTTCAGTGTTACACATGATGAAAGAATAATAAAAAAGAGGTGCTTACAATTCCATATTTGTTGAAACACTGTTTACAAAAGCCAAAAAATGGAAACAACCTAAGTGTCTGTCAACTGATGAATGGTTAAATAATCTGTGGCAGGTATACACAATTGCATACTATTCCACCATCAAAAGGAATGAAATCTGTCCTTTGTCAAAACAATAGAACTGGAGATTTTTTTATAGTAAATGAAATAAGCCAGGCACTGAAAGATGAGTACTACATGATTTTACTCATATGTGAAGTGAAGTAAACTTCCCATAGAAGTTTAAAGTAGAATGGTGGTTATTAGAAGCTAGATAGAGTAGGGAGATAGAGAATGGGGAGAGGTTAATCAATGAGTACTAAGTTAGAGCTAAGTGTAGGAGTTCCATGAAGATACTGCCCAGCAGGATGACTATACCTAGTGATAATATATTGTATATTTCAAAAACCTAGAATAAAGATTTTAAATATTTTCACCATAAAGAAATAATAAATGTTTGAATAAATGTTAAACATGCACATATTTTTAACCAGGTTTAAACTTTGCAAAATGAATAGTGTATTAAAATGCCATGTTATTCAATTAATTAATATGAACAATTTTTATGTCATCAATTAAAAATTACATCAAAATTAAATTTTTTAAATAGAAAAAATAGGCATTTGTTCTCTTCCTATTCATTTCTCTCTATCTTTCATTCCTTTTTTTTTGTCTCACAGAGCTTGAGAAATATTAGTGATGATAGCAAACAGAGACAATGAGCACAATATTCTATAAGGTTAATGTGGTAAATTGTACAAGAAATTATTTTTCTCTGAATTAAATCTTCAGTAGTTCTATCAGAGAAACACAATATTGGGGAAACATTTTTTACGATATAATTTTTGGTTCATAAAGACAGATTAGAAGCAGGAAACCAGACACAATAGACTACACATGGTATGATTCCCTTTATGTGAAATGTCTAGAATAAGAAAATCTACAGAGACAGAAAGTAAATTAGTTATTTCTATGGCTGGGGGCAAGAGAAAATGGAGTGTGACTGCTAATGGGTACAAAATTTGTTTTGGCATCATTAAATGTTCTAAACTTAGATGGTGGTGATTAATGCTCAACTCTGTAATTATACCAAGAAACACTGAGTTGTATGCTTTAAAAACATGAATTTTATAATGTGAATTAGAGCTCAATGAAGCTATGGTAAAAAGTGAATATTTACATACCATTATTATTCAAATATAGCATTTTAAGAAAAGTATAATCATTACATATGCCTCCTGATTTTCCAGTAATGTCACCAAATAACTTTTAGGGAAAATCTCCAGAGCTTCAATATAGTTGTAACTAACAAAAATTGTCCTTTTCAAGAAAAAAGTTTTCAAGATGAGTTGTGGTCTTATATGATTTTTTTTTATCAACAACATTTTATTTGTTTTAAGAAGAATATAAACATCTGAATCCCAAAGCTAGGTTTTAAATTGGATGGTGTTGAAATCCATACTATTTATTTTATTGCTCTGCAAATGTCTTAAACCATTGTATTGGGCTCTATGCAATTATATTTTATCCATGATGTAAGGTAATATCTACCCAGAGTTTAGTTTTTCAGAACTCTGGGTAGTCCTTCAAATTGCTATATACTTATAAACAATTCTTTTATTAGATTTATGCCAATAATTCTCAGTTTAGAGCTTAGCTTTTTCTTTCCCAAATGAGGAGGAGATCTGAAATTTTACTAGCCTCAAAAAGCTATTTTCCAAAGAATTGTTATTTTGCTTATATGCTTCAGTGACTTCAAAGAAAGGCAATGGGGAATTTAAAGTGCTGGGGAAAAAAATCTCAGCAAGAAATAATATAAGACTAGCTATATGGCAGCATTGTAAGAGAAGCCAATGAGATACAATTATTACCAATACTGTTACTGTGAGAGGGTTATGTTAGAAAGTGGTACCATAAGGTACTTGGAAAGTCAATTTAGCCACAGGATCATAAATCATTGGAAAAATAATATACCATTTGCACTAGTTATTCTTTATGGGTATTTTTGACAAGGACTGAAATGAAATTTAATTGGCCTATTTCACAAGTTCCAATTTTACATATATACAGTATTTACACCCTCAATTTTCCATTGAGAAGAGGTTAAAAAATTCACTTAAAGTATGCATAAAATTTTTATTTCTCTGAATGTTGTGTGATATATTTGTTTTAAATGCAGAAATTATAGACTTTTGTATATTGCTAAAACAGTTAAAAGGTAAGATATTTTAAAATTTGTAGTGAAATCATGTAGTAGTGAAATAGGAGTCCTTCTTGATTTTGGAATGGATTAACAGGAATAAAAAGACAGAATGTTCATATAATTACAAATATTTCCAAGTATAATAACTACTATAAGAATTATACTGTCACTATTTAACTACAGAAAAAATTTAAAAAATATGTGAAATGATGAAATGTGTATATAAAACATTGGAAAATGCTAACAAATTTATGGTGACAGAAAGTATATCAATGATTATCTGGGGAAGTGGGTTGAAGGTGCCAAAATAGAGGAATTACGAAGAGACATTAGAAACCATTTAGGGGAGATGGCTATTATCTTGATTGTGGTGATGGTTTATGGTGATATACACATGTTAAAACTTAGCAACTTGTGTGTTTCATAAGAGGAATCTTTAAGTATATAACCTATAACTCTATAGTGCTGTTGTATTTACATATACATATAAAATAAATATAAATGCATGTTATATATTATATGTGACTGCATACACACAGAGTAATTACTAGGGAAATACTAAGAAAATACCTCAAACTTATATACAACAAATACAAGAATAACAGAATCCATTATTTTACACAAAATTAGACATTCGTAGAGAAATAAAAGAACAAAATACATGACATGGGATATCAGAAATGACAGAACAGTGAGAAGTGCAAATCCATTCATGATGTTAATGTTCCTTTAAATGTGATGTCTAACAACCAAATCAAAGGCAGATATTGTTAGACTGCATAGAAAAATATCAAGAATTAACTATATATTGTCTGAAAGAGACATACCTTCAACTAAAAAACATGAGTAGGTTGAAATTAAAAGGTTGGAAAATATGTACCATGCAAGCAGTAACCATATGTAAGTTGGAATCCTCTATCAATGTTTGACAAATATAATGAGAAAGCAGTCAATATATTATAGACACTTAGAAATTATTAATACTAACCTAAGGAGAGAGTCTTAAAATATATAAAGCAAAAACTGACAGAATTACCAATAATTTATTTTAAATGCTCCAATAGCAGTAATTAACAAAATAATTAAATAGGAAATCAAAGATTAAGAAGCCTTAATACAGACCGGAGGAGGAAGCAGCCCAGCGCCAAGCCAGACCAGAGGAGGAAGCCCGGCCCCGCCCCGTGTGCTAGTCCAGAGGAAGCCCATCAACCCTTAAAACCCATCAAAGGGGGTGTGGCTACCAGCACGGTTCTGCGGCTGATCCAGATACCCAGTTTCCAACTCCGCCACCCTTAGCTGCGATAACTCAAAATATTTCCCACAAGCTTTTGGGTGTTGTAGCTATCAACACAAAACAACAACTGTACAGGCACCTGGTTTCTACCTCAGAGACTAGAGTAGGGAAGATACAGGTGGAAGCTCATTTCCTTTCACACTGGCTATACCCACCACCCTGAATACAGAGGCTCAAGCTAGGAATAGACAATGCCACCTACTGGAAGCAAGGAAAACAGTGTTCTGAGAGACCTTTTTTTTCTTTCTTTCTCTCTTTTCTTCTCTCTCTTCCACAACTTCAACATATATGAAACCAAGAACTGTGCATGAACAACCGAATTACCAAAGTAATATAATAAAGAGGAATTGCATATACCCCACCTTTCCCCCATTTTTTTCTTTATTTCTATCTTACTTTCCTTTTCCTTCTCTCTTATTTCTCTTTTCTTCCTTGTTATTTTTTTTTCTTTTTTTTTCATTCGTATTCTCTCTATCCCACTTTCAATCTCCTAACTTTTGCTATCTATACATAGGGTAACTATCTAAATACAGATAGGAGGTCGGGTCTATACATTCTTCCATAAATTACCAGTCTATTGGTTAGAAGTCTCCAAAGGTGCTAAGTTAGTTTAAACTCATACCCTCACTCCTTTCCCTCTAAGTATAACATCCTTCTTCTGAAATTAAGTTTTCTATATGCCACCAGATATGGTATACCTTTTATGAAACTAATGAATATATTCTTAAGTAATAATTAAAACCAATATCTATAGACTTAGATTCTAACTATAAATGTATTAATAATGAAAACTTGTGCTTAGATGGTGTACTGTTGATATTGGGAACTGTTAACATTGTCTTTCTCCAAAAAAGAGGGATTTTTAGCTATACAAGAACAATACAAATATATAAGGAGAAAAACATTAACACAACAGTAAGAATCATGAGCAGTATGAAAAGATAAGGAAAGAAAGGACCACAAACAATACAGGACAATTCAACATTAGATGAGGTAATATCTGCAGCTGATGGAATGTCAAAGAGTTCAGGATATACATGCTTCAAATGACCTGGAGTCTCAAGGAAGACATTATACAGCAAATTCAGACAATGAAAGATCACTTTGACAATGAATTACATAAACAAATCCAAGAAGCAAAAGATCAACTCTATAGGGAGATAGAAGATATAAAAACAAACAAACAGAAATCCTGGAAATGCAGGAAACAATAAACCAAATTAAAAACTCAAATGAGAGTATTACCAGCAGAGTAGAACACTTAGAAGATAGAATTTCAGACAACAAAGACAAAGTTTTTCATCTTGAAAAGAACATAGACAGCTCAGCGAGAATGTTAAGAAATCATGAGCAGAACATCCAAGAATTATGGGATAATATAAAGAAACCAAACCTAAGAGTTATTGGGATACAAGAGGGTATAGAGGTCCAAACCAAGGGAATGAACACTCTATTCAATGAAATAATACTAGAAAACTTCCCGGACTTAAAAAATGAAAAAGAAATCCAAATACTAGAAGCCTACAGGACACCAAATGTACAAAATCATAGGAGATCCACACCAAGACACATAATAATGAAGATGCCCAACATACAGAATAAGGAGAGAATTTTTTTTAAAGAGAGAGAGAGAGAGAGAGAGACAGAGAGAATTTCAATATTTATTTTTCAGTTTTCGGCAGACAAAATATCTTTGTTTGTATGTGGTGCTGAGGATCAAACCCGGGCCACACGCATACCAGGCGAACGCGCTACCACTTGAGCCACATCCCCAGCCCAGGAGAGAATCTTAAAAGCCACAAGAGAGAGAAAGCAGATTACATTTAGGGGTAAGCCAATCAGGATAACAGCTGATCTTTCAACACAGACTCTGAAAGCTAGAAGATCCTGGAACAACATATTTCAAATGCTGAAAGAAAAAGGGTTCCAACCAAGAATCATGTATCCAGTGAAATTAAGCTTCAGGATTGAAGATGAAATAAAAATCTTCCATGATAAACAAAAGTTAAAAGAATTTGCAGCTAGAAAACCAGCTCTTCAAAACATCCTTGGCAAAACATTACAGGAAGAAGAAATGAAAAATAACAATGAAAACCAACAGCGGGAGGTAGTACAGTAAAGGAAAAACTAATCATAGAGGAAAAACAAATCATGTTAAGTAACATACATAATCAAATATGGCTGGAAATACAAACCATATCTCAATAGTAACCCTAAATGTTAATGGCTTAAATGCACCAATCAAAAGACATAGGCTAGTAGGATGGATTAAAAAAAAAGATCCAAAAATATGCTGCCTACAGGAGACTCATCTGATAGGAAAAGACATACACAGACTGAAGGTGAAAGGTTGGGAAAAATCATATCACTCATACGGACCCTGGAAGCAAGTAGGGGTGTCCATACTTGTAT
>NW_026000142.1:19888820-19890020 GCF_001458135.2 Marmota marmota marmota | reverse complement strand
CACAACACAATAATCATGGGAGATTTTAACACACCTCTCTCACCACTGGACAGATTTTCCAAACAAAAGTAGAATGAAGAAACCATAGAGCTTAATAATACAATTAATAATTTAGACTTAATTGATATATACAGAATATACCACCCAACATCAAGCGGATACACTTTCTTCTCAGCAGCACATGGATCCTTCTCAAAAATAGACCATATATTATGTCACAGGGCAAATCTTAGCAATTACAAAGGAGTAGAGATACTACCATGCATTTTATCTGATCATAATGGAATGAAATTGGAAATCAATAATAAAATGAGAAAGGAAAAATCCTACATCACATGGAGATTAAACAATATGCTACTGAATGAACAAAGGGTTACAGAAGACATCAAAGAGGAAATTAAAAAATTCTTAGAGGTAAATGAAAACTCAGACACAACATATCGAAATATCTGGGACACTATGAAAGCAGTACTAAGAGGAAAATTCATTTCATGGAGTTCATTCCTTAAAAGAAGGAAAAGCCAACAAATAAATGACCTCACATTACACCTCGAAGTCTTAGAAAAAGAAGAACAAATCAGCAGCGAATACAGTAGAAGGCAAGAAATAATTAAAATCGAGCTGAAATCAATGAAATCGAAACAAAAGAAACAATCGAAAAAATTGACAAAACTTAAAGTTGGTTCTTTGAAAAAATAAGTAAGATTGATAGACCACTAGCCACGCTAACAAAGAGAAGAAGAGAGAGAACCCAAATTACTAGCTTACGGGATGAAAAAGGCAACATCACAACAGACAATTCAGAAATACAGAAGATAATTAGAAATTATTTTGAAACCCTATACTCTAATAAAATAGAAGATAGTGAAGGCATCAATAAATTCCTTAAGACATATGAACTACCAAGATTGAGTCAGGATGACATAAACAACCTAAACAGACCAATATCAAGTGAGGAAATAGAAGAAGCCATCAAAAGACTACCAACCAAGAAAAGCCCAGGACCGGATGGATGTACAGCAGAGTTTTACAAGAACTTTAAAGAAGAACTAATACCAATACTCTACAATCTACTTCAGGAGACAGAAAAGGAGGGAGAACTTCCAAATTTATTCTATGAGGCCAATATCACCCTGATTCCCAAACCAGATAAAGACACCTCAAAGAAAGAAAACTACAGGCCAATATCCCGAATGAATT
>NW_026000142.1:19812165-19883291 GCF_001458135.2 Marmota marmota marmota | reverse complement strand
ACTTGAATCAAATGTATGAAATATGATATGTCAAGAGCTTTGTAATGTTTTGAACAACCAACAAAAAAAGAGGTTTAGCTGTCAGCAACATAAATTATCATCTTTAGTTAGTAATGAATGTGTGCACACTCCCAAACTATATCCATACACACAGACTTGCACATTGGTGTGAAACTCAAAATACATTTCTGAACCTAGAATTTCAGGACTTCAAAGGTGAGTTTACAAATAGTTGATCCTGATGGCAGTACAAAAGAAAAAAAAATGTGTGATATTCCAAATCGGTGATTATTAAATTAAATAAAAAGAACTCAGTGAAATACTCACCATAATTAGCAACAGTATAAAATAATAAAAATTAACATGGATAGACATACATGCACATAATACCATGAAGCATAATACTTTCACATACAAGTTATACCAAATCTTTCTGTGTAGTACTCTTTTGGCTTAGCCTATAATGTTACTAAAAGATTAGCTTCTAACACCAAGAAGCTGGCCTGGCTCTCGGAGCTAGACTTTGAAGACCTCCTGGTGAAACAGAAATGACTCTACAAACCATCAACATTAGACAAAGTCAGTCTATGACCACAGTAGATCAAGATTGTGTTAGTCAGTTTTGTTTTTTTTTAATCATTGTGACCAAAATACCACAGAGGAACAAATTAGAGTATGAAAGATTTATTTTGGCTTATGGTTTTCAGAGGATTTAGTCCATGGTCAGCCAACTTTACTGGAGAGACTTCATGGTGAAAGGATACATAAGAGGAAATCTGTTTGGATTATGGATCTCAGGAAGCAGAAAAAGAGAAAGGAAGGGTCCAGAAAGAGCGAAATGCAGTCCCTGAGGGCATGTCCCCAGTGATATACCTCTTCCAGCTGTGTCCTATCTGCCTACAGTTCCCACCCCTTAGTTCATTCAGCTATAAAATCCCAGTAATCCATCAAATGCATGGAAATGGAAGGAGACCCTCATTGTTATACAAAATTACATATAAGAGGAAGTGAGGGGAAAGGGAAAAAAATCATGGGAGAGAAATGAATTACAGTAGATGGGGTAGAGAGAGAAGGTGGGAGGGGAGGGGGGATAGTAGAGGATAGGAAAGATAGCAGAATACAACAGTCACTAGTATGGCAATATGTAAAAACGTGGATGTGTAACCGATGTGATTCTGCAATCTGTATACGGGGTAAAAATGGGAGTTCATAACCCACTTGAATCAAATGTATGAAATATGATATGTCAAGAGCTTTGTAATGTTTTGAACAACCAATAAAAAAAAGAAAGAAAATAAAATAAAGGTATTGTATTCATCCACAACTAAAGAATAAATGTTTAAAAAAAAAGAAAAAAAAATAAGAAGCCTTAATAACATCATCTACGAACTTGACATGACCTATATAAAACACTTCATTCAAGAGCTGTAGAATACATATTCTTTGAAGTATACATTGTTTTCATATGCTGAAATATAAAAGAAGGCAAGTCTAGAGGACATTATGTTATAAGAAATAAATTAGGTGCAAAAAGACAAACACTGTACCTTCTCACTCATGTGGAACCTGAAAAAGTTAATCACATAGAAGTTACAAGTTGAGAGTAAAATAGTGGTTACCAGGGAGGGAACCCTGAAAAGAGATTCATTAATCGGTATAATGTAACAGTTATATTGGAGGTAATTACCAATTAGATAGATAGTCTGGTCTTGTATGATATAGCAGCATCAATATCCCTAATGACAATACATTATATATCTCGAAATAGAAGAGAAGGTTTTGAATGTACTCACTATGAGTAAATGATAAAAATAGTTAAATGCTAGACACATTAATCATCCTGAATTCATCATTACTCTATAACATGCATCAAAACAAAAATATATGTGTTTAATGGAAAAAAGTAGATGCAATAATTTTAAAAAATTCAAATTAGAAAAAGTTTTTATATGAAAAAAACTAAGTTAATTAGAAACAAACAACAGAGAGATAACTAGGAAATTCCTAATAATTAATGAATTAAACAACAAACATTTAAATAAATCATTGTCATAGAAGAATTCACCTGAAAACCAAAAAATATTTTAACTTTATGAAAAGTAAAATATATTATAATTTGTGGACATAGCTAAAGCATTTCTTCAGGAGACATTTGTAGTGCTAATCTATATGAAATAGCAAAATAGGGCTGGGGATGTAGCTCAAGCGGTAACGCGCTCGCCTGGCACGCGTGAGATGCTGGGTTCGATCCTCAGCACCACATAAAAATTTTAAAAAATAAAGGTGCTGTGTCCACCGAAAACTAAAAACTAAATATTAAAAAATTCTCTCTCTCTTTAAAAAAAAAAAAGAGCAAAATAAAGGGCTCAAATCACATCTTAAGGTTTCTACCTCAACTCAGAAAAGAAAAGTAAATTAAGCCAATGTTAGTTAAAATGGAGATTAGAACAGAAATCAAGGAACTAGAAAAATATGATTAAACAAAATATGCATAGAAAAATAAATATAAAAGTTTTTACTTTAAATTGTTGAGAAAACTGACAGAAATATAGAAAGTAGAGAAGACACAATTTATCAGTAATGAAAAGGAGACCTCATTTTCAAACCTATACAAATTGTAATAATTACAAGTACTATGACCAAATTTAAGCTAAAAATGAAATAATTAGAAAACAGAAAAGTTATAAGAGATAAATTACCAAAAATTACTTGTCAAGAAATACAACATTCAAATTAACCTATTGCAAGTAAAAAAAAATTGAATTAGTAACTAAAAAATGTTCTTTCAAATAAAAAATTTGGCTCAGATAGCTTTGCTAGTGAATTTTATCAAATTTTAAAGAAATTACAATAATAATCTTTTGCAAAATTATTCAGAAATTCAAAGAAGAGTAACCAGCTCCTGTTCTTCCCAGAAAACTAGTATTACCTTGGTATCAAGCCAGAGAAAAACACCAGAAGAGCACAAAACAATCAACCCTTTTCCCAAGAACATATACACAAATGAACTTAACAAAATATTTGCAACCTGAGGCCAGATTTATTCCAGAATGCAATCATGGCTTAATATCTGAAACTCATTTATTGCTTTACATTATTTAAAAAAATAAGAAGGACAATGCACATAAATATACTTTAGATATAGAAAAAGTATTTGACATAGTCCAACCCTACCAATTCATAAAAACCGTTACGGAAATTAGAATGGTTATATGTCTAAAAATCCTCCCACTAACATTGTACTTAATTGTGAAAGAGTGGATGATTTCCTATGATATTCAGAAAAAATGGAAGTTGTCTACTTTTACCAATTCTATCCAATGTAGTATGAGAAATATTAAACAAAGAAAGGTGAAAATATAAGTCATTATGATTGGAAAGGAAAAAATAGAATTGATGAGAATCACCTATATTCTCTGTCCTGTGTGAGCACTGGGCACTATTTTCTCTGATCCTTGCAGGTGGTTCTTTTTTTGGTTCCTATCAATAGGTTGAAAGATTGTCATTAGTTGGTTCTCTGCTGTATACTTGATGCTAACCCTCTGCTGATCTTTCTCATTCTTTCTCTAGATAGAGGTCTGTATTTTTGTGCTTAGTCTTGAATTGTACCATTCTTTATATATGTGGACTCTTATCTTAGTTACAGGTAATATAGTTGATTAGATCTTTGCAAAGTTAGTGAGAGTTCAGAGACTGAGAGATACTGGTTTAGATCTCCAGGGTTGACTTCCAGATAAACTTCACAGAGATTTATCATGAGAACTGCCACAATAAGGGAGAGATGAAGACCAAGTTAAAAACCACTGAGTAGTTGATTGGGGTGACACATAATCTTATTTGTCATTTGGGGGTTAGGGAATTAACAAAAGAGATCTGGTATCTTCTGTGTCTAAATTATAAACTGCAGAGTCACAACACAATCAGTAGATCCACATTAAAGAAAATGGGTGATGAGTATCTCATACCCATTCTCACAACAATCTTGCAGTTTGTAAACTCTAGAATGTTATCATTGAAAAGCAAAATACTCAATGACTGTGATTCCAGGTAAAATCAGCACTACTACAGAAGCCCAGATCTCTTTTTATCTAACGAGGTTGTGATGGATTTAAACATTTGTTAATAGATAACCTATTATTTTCAATGAGACTGGGGGTCACAAACTCTTGGGGTTATTGCTTTTACTCCAGTAATGACAGGGAAAGAGAGATAAGGAGGGAGAATGGGAGGGGAATGTAGAAGGAGTGATAAACCAGTGACATTGATAGATCAATGTTTTCATTTGCAGTGTTCATCAATGACTGCCTTGCCACTACTTTCATATTTTGTTCTTCTTTGAATAAAATATTATAGGTTTCACCTTTTAGTTTTGAAAACTGACTAAAATAGATAAGATACTTGAGGGACAGATTTTGTGAATTTGAGACAGGCACATTTTTGACCTTGTAGAGATTTTGAAAAAAAAAATCACAAATATACAAAGAACTGGAGAAATATTCTCTTTTACTGAGACACAACATGAGCAAGGTTTATCATAAATTTGGAAAGAGGAAGATTTAATAGTTTGATTCTCTTATTATTTTCTACGTAATATTTTAATAAAATAGTATACACTCTTAAAAATCTGTAAATACAAATACTTTAATTCATTCATTGAGTTTATAGTCATCAATATTCTTTTGAAAGATTGCTTTGTGATAAACACTGAGAGGAACTGAGATTACAAGGTTGCAAAAACCTCATGAAATTTACCATTTAATAATCTACCATTACTATTTAAAGTTTTAAAAGCAGGAATTAAAGTATCTTAACTTTCTCCTTCTAATATGCTTTCATAACTCTTTATATTACTTAAAGTTCTAGTTGTATCTCTATAAAAAATAATGTCTACTTATAATTTCAGAAGAACTTAAACTTGATTAACTATTATCATTCTTCTCCCTCCTGAGGAGGTATTTGTTTTCTGAAGGTTTCAAATTGCTTAGTTCTCACACAAAATACTTCTGGTTTCTTGCTTTTAAGGTCTCTCATTTTTTTAGTGTTTAGTATGCAATAAGTATCTTAATCTACACTCCCTTCTCTTATATAGCAAATCATAAGTAAAATACTTCTCTAGTTTGCAGAGGTATTTTTGTCTTATTCTTACTGAACAGTGGAATTTAGAAAACACCTTCTATTTTAGGAATTCTAAACAGAGATGGTTTTCCAATGTGCAAAACAGAACCAGAAGGAAGGTGAACACAATGAGAGGCAGGACAGTTGGAACAAGTGCAGTTCCATTCCTCCTAGCACTTCTGATTTCACTACTTAATTATGTACCAAATCCAAACTATGGATTAACCTAAAATCATAAAACACATGCTATTTAAGAAAAATTCTTTGCTGAAAGTAAAATTGATCATTGATGAGGTTTTCTGAAGTTCACACTGGCTGACACTGCTTTGGGGATTTTATCTAGTGTATTCCTTTGTTTTCTTCAAAGCATTATCAAGGCATTATCATCTTGCATTTATATAATCTTTCTCAGAACAATCTTAACATAGTAAACAGATTAAACACAATGAATGTTCACAGAAAATGATCATTTCCCTCAATGACGCATCCCACTAGGAAACTCTTCTTGGGTTAAAAAAGTACCTTTGCTTAACTTTGATTTTTATTTTGTTAAAAAAAATGCTAGAATGAGGAACAAATGTACAATCTTCATGATACAGAAAGAGTTAGAGGGACAAATGTAAGAAAATCCAATATCAATAGTAGTCACCTATTTATTCCAATGAAAGTCTTTGTCAATTTGCTTAAGAATAGAGTTCCAGATAATGCATAAAATTCTGCCAGAAAAGAGAAGCCCACATATGTTTCCACGATTATTAAGGGCTATAGAAGACCAATTATATTTGAGTGCAGCCTGTGAGATCTCTCCCATGAATTATTTTCCAAGACATTTTGCATTAATTTTCATTCATTATCCTTCTTTTACCTAGTTTAATCTGAAAACATGGGACAAAAAATGTAATAAAAGAAAATAAAACCTGCATGCAATGTCTTCTAGGCTTTTCTCATTTCACTGAGGAAGTGGAATGTGCAATAATTGGAAGTCACTGTAAATACCTGCATTAATCACCACCCAGTGCCTGACAATTTATGGATTGAAATAGCTCTTTACATTTGTTTTATCAGTTTGTCTGAAATTTGCCATTTGAAATGGCTTTCAGAATTGCATCACCAACTGATTTTAAAAATTATTTTTGAAAAGTCACAACTGCTGTTGAATATCATGAAATGATTACAACTAAAAAAATTATAGTCATCTTATTTGACTACAGGTCTGGACACTCTGACCTTCATGTACATGTGGTGGGAAATTTCTGTTTGCTCTTTCTAAATTTTTTGGAGCAGTACTATTTTAATCCTAAGGATCTGCTAGATACTTCCTCTCAGTGTAAACATAAATCAATTTGTGGAGGCAAATACACAAAGGTATGAAATCTATTCATGAAAAAACACTTCAGTTAAAACAGAAAATACTAAAGATGGTCATCATGAGCTATTATAGACTTGCAAGATAACAGCTTCACTGGGAGTCATTGCTCTGTTGCTGTTGTGTCTTTTGGGGGGATGAAAATGGAACTGAGAGTCTCAGGCATGCAAGCCAAGAGCTTTACCATGGACCCTGTCTAGACTGGTGGTTTATTTCTTGTGTGTCTCCAGGGAGGCTTAGAGCAGTACAAAATTTCACTATATTAAAAGAAAAATAAAGGTCCCATGGCAGAGATAGATTTTCGCATTTCTTCTTAAGGAAAATATGCATTTTGTTGCTATAACCCGTGAATCTGTTAAGTTTCTATTGACCTATAGCTTTACTACCAGACTCACTGTTACCTTCATATTAATTTGGTTTTAATGTGTTTCAGACCAAGTATAGTTTAGAAATTGTCTACATCAATGTTATGATTTACACATGGATCATAGAATCCCCAGAGGCTTATCTGAAATCTATATCACAATTTCTGTAATGTAATGATTAAGCATACAAACTCATGAACCTAGACTTGTGAATTTGAATGCTTGCTCCACCATTTCCACTTCCTTAATCATTTTTGTCAAAGACTTGCCTGTTGTCAAACTGATATATTATTACCAGTGTGTAGTTATTGAGAGCTAAACCCATAATGGACCTTTACTTAAAGACTTAAAGCAGATGCATAATACTTTATATATTAGTATGTTGATTATAACTGTTTTATATGCTACCCAAGTTTTAGTAGAGATATGAATCTAGAGAGTTGAATTGATTCAATTTCTGCTTATATTTATAATACACAACACACTCTAGACATGGTTGGTCAAATTGTGATGAAGAAAATTTATTTTCTTTCTTTCTTTTTTTGGTACCTGAGATTGAAGTCAGGGCACTCAACCACTGAGACACATCCCCAGCTCTATTTCATAGTTTATTTAGAGACAGGGTCTCACTGAGTTCCTTAGTGTCTCACTCTTGCTGAGGCTGGCTTTGAACTTGTGATTCTTCTGTCTCAACCTCCTGAACTCTTGGGATTACAGTCATATGCCACCGTGCCTGGCTAGAAAATTTATTTTCTTTCATTGCAGTTGTCCAAATAAAGTCAATGCTTAAACCTGCCCAGGTCCCTAAACCTACAGTTCTCAATTAAGTCACAGTGTCATATCCTTAGAATATGCAGCTTCTACCATGAGAGCAAATGCTCTGCACACTTTCTTATAGACCAGAAACCACATCCCCTCAAAATCTGTGGGTTTTGTCATGGAGGATAGGTATTTAGATCAGTACTTCTGATTTCATAGCAAATTTTTACAAAAGATTTTTTTGACCATTACCATTATCTGTTCTGGTTTGGTAGAACTCTCTCAACAAGTTACTTTAATACCTTTGAAACCCAAAATGAAGGAGTTGAGAGTTTCAAATTCTTTACTGTAGAAGCTTCTAGCTGCCTTTGTAACTTCATGGTTACAGATTGAAATTGAGATTGCAGTTTTTGCTGAGATTGCTTGAAATCAAACTGATAAGATGGATATTTCTGTTCCTTTCAAACCTATTTCTACACAATTATGGGCATTCTATCAAGCAGAGAGTGAATGATCTTGATCTCTCCTTCATTTCCTTCAACATTTCCCTGTTTTTTTATATTCAAACTTTTCTTTGACATCTAGAATAACGTTGTCATACTACTCATCCAACTCATTAAATTCTCAACTGTGATGATGTTTATTGCCTCTATCTTGGTTTCAAATTCGGAAATGATGCATGCATTCCTTTAAATATAACTAAGTCCTTTCATTTATAGAATTTTTTTTAATTCATAAAATTGTTGCCTGTGCAAGGCCCTGGTTCAGTCCAAAGTAGATGAAAAACAGAAAACAAAAAACAAAAAACAAAACAAACAAACAAAAGCTTTCTATGTTGTGAACTTGCAAGTCTCCAAAAATAAATTAACACTCTGTACCAGTATAAAAAATATTTAAGCTGGAGCATAACTCATTTTTATCATGGAATACATTTTATTTTGCAAGAAAAGATACCTCAGTTCTGTATATTCTGAGCTTACTTATCTGGAAATATTTTTCTATTATTTTCACATTTCAATGATACATTTCTATGGAGGAAAACTTTTGAAAACATTTATTTCTATCACTTCTGTTACTTATCATTGTTTGGCACAGAAAGAGTCCAAGATGAGTCAAATTTTGTTTCTCTGCAAGTAATCAACCTTTCCCTGTATCTGTACTTTTAGAATTTTATTCTTTATTTTTGATGAAATGCTAGAAGCAAATAATTTTGATTTCTTCTGGTAATTAAATATTAAAAAATCGGAATTAATCTGGACTATAAACAGTTATAAGATTGAACAACACATAGATAGCATCTATTTAAAAACATTGGACAATACAAAAAAATTATGAGATTTCTAAAGGAATAGAAACAAGTGAGAGGCTGTTTTCCATTGCCCAGGATTTCTGTCTAAAGGTAATTTTTGGACATTGATAGAGGAAGGATAATAAACCAGAGAGCCTTTTAATCCTGCTGTATTTTAGGAGTGAGAGAAAAGAGATCTATGATGTGGAGGCAGATGTTGTGCAGAATAAAGTATTCAAAAAAAGGTACCTAGGCAGAGAAAAAGTTGTAAAAATCACCACAGTAGTTCCATTGAGCTATCCATTGGTTTAATAGCAATATTTGAATGAGTAAGGTTAAATACGACCAACCAGGGGAGAGCAATTCTAGGGACTATAGAATATGTATGCATGGTAAGAATTTCCATAGCTCATTCATAAGCAGGTATTCCTGTTTTAATAAGACAGAATGGAGTGAAAATACTCACTATTAAATTCTTTAATAGGTCAGAAGAATCACATGTTGAAAATGGGATTATCTCTAGAGCCAAAATCAAGCTATTCGAGTTTAAAAATAAGACTCAAAAGAAACAAATTCACCCCTAGTATTTTATTTGGCCAGGATAAATATGAATACTCTCTAAAGGAAAGCAACAAAATCCAGCAAACAGCAATGCAAAATACACAAGGTCTTATATCTAATTAGAACATGATGGACACATAAAAACAGGAAAATGCTATTGTTTATTTGGGACTCAGAGTCAGAGGTTCAGTCCATAGCAGTCAACTCCATTACTCTGGGTCCAAGGTGAGGCAGTATATCATGAGAGAAGACCCAGTGAAGTAAAAAAGCTCTAGGTGTGGTCAGAAAGCAGGTTTGTGTGTGTGTGTTGGGGGTCACAGGTACAATGTACCATTTTAGGGCATGCTCATAGTGACCTCCCTTTATGGTGATCATCATACCTATCAAGAAAAGAATATTGATGATTGACAAACCTGGAGTGGGGCTGTCATTTAGATGCTTATTGCTTAAATGTGATTTTCCTTAGGTTTCCTTTGAATAATTAATATGGATCCAGACACCATTCCCTCTTCAAATAGACTATGAAAAATATTTTTATTAGTTTAGTGATATATTTGTTTTTGTTGTTGTATAAATCTTTCATGGTCAGAGAAATAGTACTTTTCCCCCTATATTTGACATTTTCTTTTTCCTTTTACATCCCCTGGCCCCCACTAACATACATGTCTATATAGTATTGGGGATTGAGCCCAGGGGTAATTTTTCATTGAGTTCCATTCCATACCTAGCCCATTTTAACTATTTTTTTTTAATTTTTTATTGTTGGCTGTTCAAAACAATACATAATTCTTGATATATCATATTTCACACTTTGATTCAAGTGGGTTATGAGCTCCCATTTTTACCCCAAATACAGATTGCAGAATCACATCAGTTACACATCCATTGATTTACATATTGCCATACTAGTGTCTGTTGTGTTCTGCTGCCTTTCCTATCCTCTACTATCCCCCTCCCCTCCCCTCCCCTCGCCTCTTCTCTCTCTGCCCCCTCTACTGACATTCATTTGTCCCCCTTGTATTATTTTTCCCTTTCCCCTCACTTCCTCTTGTATCTACTTTTGTATAACTCTGAGGGTCTCCTTCCATTTCCATGCAATTTCCCATTTTAACTATTTTTTAAAAATTTTGACACTGGGTTTGGCTAACTTACTGAGGCTGGCCTCAAACTTGCAATCTTCTTGCCTCAGCCCCCTGGGTCTTGGGGTATAAACATACACCAACACACCTAGTCCAAGTAATATTTATTAGACTTTTGTTATGGTCCATAAATAGCTAAATATATCTAGAGGAGTCACAATAAAAACATCAACCCTGTCTTTTTTTTTTTCCTTTTGGATAGACAATTTATCCAAAAATATATGTTTTATTTTTCTAAAATTCCTCAATGATTTTGATTTTTATGTTTTAATTTCTCCTTCCATATTATCTTTTGATGTTTGTTTTTTAAAATTTCTCTGGAATGTCCTCTCTGTTTTACCTAGACTAAGTTCATTTAGAGATACAAATGTTTGAGTAAATTTATTCTACTGTACTATATCTTATTTTTCTCATCTTGATTTTTATAATACTTATAGTCCTGGTCATACCAAAAACAAAAGAGAAGAGGGGGTGGGGAAGAAGGAGGAGGAGGAAGAAAAAGGAGAAGAGAAAAAAAAAAATAGGTCTGTATTTGACCTTGTTATTTTCTTCTAATTAGCTCATAAGCTTTCTGAATAAAGGTGTTATATCTTTACATTTTCTGCATTATCAAAATTGCATAGCCTTGTATGTGTTCCCAGTAAGCACCTATGTATTAGTGCTTGGTTTGAAAATTCAATTAGCAAACTAGCAGCACTTTCACGACTGATACTTGATGACTCTTCACCAGAGTTCCATGACTCCCTGCTTTTCTATGTTCCAGTTGTTCCTTGAGTGACTGAATAATTCCTCACACTTCACTGTATGTTGAGGGAGCAAGTGAGTGTAGAGGTGATGAGAAAGAGCATGCTGACCAGCAGTAAATCATTTCATTAGATATTTTCTAATTCCCACCACAGATCCACTCTCTAAAACTCTTCATAATTTAATATGCTTCAAACAACTGATTTATTTGGCCTGCATCCATTGGCTTCTTTCTTGTCTTCTAGTGTCTGTGTGTTTTTCACCAATAGCACACACAGGTAAGATGAGAGGAGGGAGAAGGAAATCACAGTATATTTTTCCTGTTCCTAACAGGCTCAAACTGGGTCAGGCTCCATTTCTTTTCCAAAGCCAGGACTCCTGTCAGGTGGCCATTTTAATCCTGCTCCAGCTCTCTGCCTACTGGTAGCCTATCTTCCCTTAGCTTATTTCCTGAGTCGTACATCCTCTTAGCTCTTGATACTTCTTGAGTAGTTCCTTTGATGTTTTTCCTTAATCCTGCTCTCATCTTTGTAAATAAAGTCATCCCTTCATTAAACTCTCCTCAATTATACTAGTTGTTTTATGCTTTCCTTTTTCCCTTTTATGGACTCTTTAAGTTATGCAATGTTTTAAATGAAAGAAGGAAAGATAAATCCAATCTATCTTTTTAATATGTACATTTGCTTTTATGTTTCTTTTCAGAGTTGATATTTGTATTTGATGTCAGTAAATTATTATTTACTGCAAGCTTTACAGTTGGTGGAATTTAAATATATACCACCTAGGTAACATCGCCTCCAACAGCTCAGATTGACCTTCTAAGGAATTAAGTGAAAGTGAAAACACATATTGGCAAGGAAGAAATGACATTTACTGGCTTCTAAAATAGGTATTGTATTCTCTGCTTTCTTAAGACCAAAAGACAGCTAACTGAAAAGATCTCAAAGTGACTTGACAATATATTGGAAGCATCACATAAAAGACTTTGGTTGACACCTTGTCATGTTAACTTTATCTCTGCAAAGTCAGATGTTCTTACTCTCCTCCTAAAGAAGATTAAGGTGCTGCATGACAGATGGTTTTAAAAGTGAATTCCATTCCATCTGGTCCCAAATGGAAAAATGAAAGTCACCCACACTTTTCATCTAAATATTGCAGTAAGAGGATTCTCAAAAGGGAGCTTAATATTTGATAAAATAATTCATAAGATTCTAGTGATGCAGGATTCCAATTACTCCCCCCAATTATAAACATTTGTGCCACATGCTACCTGGATAATACCAAACTTAGAAATAGAAACTGCTAATCTTAGAAAGCTCCAGAACCACTTTATGACATTTCACTTGCCTCAAGTTTCAGTCGTCTCTCTGCTCCTCTTCAATTTTGACAATGTTTCAGGTGAAGGTCTTTTCCTTAAATTTATTCTGTTATATGAATGGCAGAAACCATTTAATGCATTATCTTAATATTTGCATTTATAAGTAGACAGAGCCTTTACTCAAAGAAACAAAATTTTAATGGTAGCATTTAATTCCCCAGGAAATCAAGTTGAGGGTGGATTCATAATTCCAGAGAAACATTCTGATTGTATTGAATTTTCTCAAATTTAAAAATATTTTCCACATATACAAACCCAATGTTCATTTTTTTATAAACATTATGGTGGATCAATCCTGTAGCAGATGAAAAGGTGTTGATTAAATGTCACTGGTGTTTATAAGATTTTACATTAAGGATAGAGTATTATTCAATAGTAGCTAACAAGTTTCTTGTTTTATGATAAAGTATAATCAGATGGAATTGGAGATCCTCTGAAACTTGGATGCCACATACATATGATTATGTAACATGGAGAAAATTTTTTTCTGTCAGAACATTTCTACACTTTAGTTCAAAACTTATATAATTAATAAAGGGGAAAGTATAAAAGAAATACAATATATTTATAATAATGAACAACTAATAATTAATAATTAATGTTTATATAACAAATTTTGACTTCATTCTTAAATTCACATATGGTATATGTGTAATGTATGTGAGAATAAATCTGTGACAGAATATTTTTAAAATATAGCTAAGTGATGCTTCACTGAAGAATTAATAATGCATATGCTTTATTAATTACCTAATTAATTCCTCTGCATCATTTTTCTTATTGGGGAATAAAAGAAATAACATGATTCTCATGTTATCTACCTATTTCCCCTGTTGTTTTGTAAAGTACATGGTGTTCTGAAAGGTATGTGTGGGATTTTCCCTAAGACAATTTTTAGTTTTCTTAGAATATGATTCCCTGTAATATTAACCTATTGTTATATCACTAGATATAACAATTTTGTTTATTTGATTTATTTAATATTCTGGAATATATCATTTAGGTGCAACTTATGTCACAGGTTTTAGTTGCATACATAGGTGAGTAGATATATAATGTCATAGAACATCAAATATCATTGTTATTTCTTCATTCAATAGTGTGTGTGAACTGCCCAGTCTGCCTAGCACTGGGCATGGTATATAAAGGGATTCTTTAAAAAATATTAATCAACTAGTCATGCTTTGGATGGCTTATATTCTGATGGTCAGACCAAAAAGCACATTTAAGTAAATATATAACTTTAAATTTTAGTCACCTTTTCATAGCTATGACAAAATCTGAGAAAATAAACTGAGAGGTACAACAATTTATTTTGGCTCATGGTTTCAGAGGTTTTAGTAAAGGCTGATTGACAGCACTGTTTGGGCCTGAGATGGTGGGTGTATGTGATAAAGGAGGCTGCTCACCTCATGCCATCAGGGAAGTAGAGCAAATGGGTGGGCCAGGTGTAAGATATAGTCCCTAAGGGCACATCCCCAAATCCCCACTCTCTTCAACTAGGTCCCACATTTTATAGTTTTTACCAGTTCCCAAAGGTCCATTCAGTTTTAATTTATCAATGGATGAACCAGTTGATGAGATCACAGCCCTCATAATTCAATCACTTCCCAAAAGCCCCTCTCTGAACACAGCTGCATTAGGAACCATGCCTTCAACACATACGCCTTTGGAGGATATTCCAGATCCAAATTATAACAAATGTATACTAATTAAAACAAGCACACAGAGCCACATAGCAAAAGTAGAAAATACATCATGGTTAATCCTAGGAATAAATGAACAATTTATCATTGAAAGAAAACCAGTGTAGGTCATCATTTTAAGAAAATAAAAGAGAAATAAAACATATAATCATATCAATTGATACAAAATTATATTTAAAAATCAATGTCATTTATGTTAGAAACTCTGGCACTTTATTGTCTGATAAATGACATCTACTGAAACCTTATATTATTCTTAATTTTGAATTTCTGAATTATCTTCCCTGAAGAATTGAGAAAAGTGAGCCTATTTAAAATTGTACCAGAAGTTGGGGCAAATGCCGTGATGTAAGAAAAATGAAGACATGAAAATTGGAAACAAGGTATTAAAAATGCCCTTGTTTACAAGCAAAATGTTTGTTCAAGTAGAAAATCCCAAGAGTTTACAGAAATCTCTTCAAAATAATATGTGAGTTTACATTCTTCAGGGTACAATATAAACATACAAACATTAATTTCATTTCTTCATATAGGAAAATCAATAGTTGAAAGCCGATTTATATATCATTCCATTTATGATATGTTCAAAACACTGAAATATTAAGGTTCAAGAAAGTCAGGGGTAAGTATTTTCTCATATGTGGGAGCTAGAAAGAAAGGGGGGCCAAAGAGAGCTCATGAAGATAGAAGGGAACCCAGTCCAGCAGAGGCTAGGGATTGCAGGGAGGGAGAGGAGATGGAAAAGGAAGTATGGGGGAGTTAATTATACCAATTTGTGCTATATGCAGATACTGCCACACACCCATTAAAAGGTTTATAATGAGTAAAACTGACATTCAAACTCTGGCAATAGTGCAAAGTGAGTGGAACTGTCATAGCCTGCTAGTGGGAATGTGAGAATGGTACAGCCTCTGTAAAAGAGTTCGTCAATTTCTTGAAATGTCAAAATTACCATAACTTCCAACAATCTCACTCCTACGTATTTTCCCTGGAGCAAAACAACTTTTATTTAATAAAAAATATGTACAAATTTTTTTAGCAGCTCTATTATTAATTGCCTCTATTGATATAATTTAAATGCCTTCAATGAGTGAATGGATAAAGAAATTACAATATATCCATTCAACGTAATACATTCATAGCTAAAACATGGATGAATCTCAGATACATTATAGTGAGTGTAAAAAGCCAGGCTCAAAATATTCTATGCTGAATAATTCCATTTATATGAAATTTAGTAAAAGGAACTAACTACTCAAGAGATAAGAAACCACATCCATGGTTGCCAGGCATTGAGGTGGGAAGACAGTTTGGCTATAGAGGAGCATCATGGGAGAATTTTGGGAGTATGATTGGATGATTTGCTATCATTTTGTGATGTTATTTACATGAATTGATAAATGGGTTGAAACCCACAGAAATGCAGTTATCTTACTGTGTGTAAATATAAAAATGTGAGTTATATTACAGTCATTCAATTGGAAAATAAAGATGTAGGCCTATATTTTTTAAATGTGAAATAATTTAAATTTTTATATATCTTTAAAAAGTGTCATCTAATATGAAGATTTTTAGAAGCAATTTCTACTATTTAAGGCCCCAAATTTATGTTCCTTATTACAAATCCTCATCTAGGTGCACATGGTAACACATATGAGAGTGTTCATACTAGTGCAATGTTCAATAACAGCAACAATTAAGATCATCAATATATAGATTTGCAGTAAAGCCAGTAAATATAATTATAATATATTCTGTTTTAGTCAGATTTTTGCTAACAATTTCAGAGGTCTCAGTTCATTGACCACTGACTCCATAATTCTCTGCCTGAGGTGAGGCAAAACATTATGACAGAAGGTGATGGCAGAGGAAAGAAGAGCTCCACTCACCAGGGACAAAATATAAACCTCAAAGACATACCCCCGGTGATCTGTCTCTTTCAATCACACCCTGCCTGCCCACAGTTACCACCCAGTTAATCCATATCAGTGGATTAATTCACTAAATAGGCTTTAACTCTTATAAACTAATCATTTCACCTCTGAAAATTCTTGCATTGTCTCACACAGGAGCTTTGGGGAGATACTTCATATCCAAGCAAAACATAATCACATAGTGAAATGTATACAGAATTGATGATAAATTCACTAGTACTAATTTATTATTGAGTATCATGCTAACAAACATAATATTGTATATATGTATATATTTATATATGTATATATAGTATAGTACATGTATATATAGTATATTGTGTATATATATATATATATATATATATATATATATATATATATAGTGTTTGCCTTAATGGTATTATCAGTTAACAGCAGAATTTCAAAATGCAGTAATAAGCTTGGGGTGGGGCAGAGTTAAGTTAAAGAAAAGATATATGCACAGGAAATTTATCATAATCTACAGATGAAATTATAAACAGTCTTTGTAAGATATTAACCTTGAGTAATACAAAAGTTATTTTGAAAGAAAATTTTTGTTATTACATAGGTAGGATACTATACTAGAAGATGTCAGATATTAAATTTGTCATTTTCTATTTTTGCAATCATTTATTCTGTTTTTGTAGGGGAGTAATTACAAGGAGTAATGAAATCGATTTTCTCCTGTTACAGTAAGCATGTCTCTGCATTTTTCCTAAGAAATCACTCCTGAATTACAGACTTTACAGAAACTTCAAACAGCATAATTGAAGATAGATGCACTCCTTTTTAAAATTTATACTCTCCATCAACACAAAATCTGATGCAGTAGTAATGTGGTAATGATGTAACAATTTTATTTTTACAAGTTAATATATATGGATTTTGAGACAAAATGGAAATGCCCTCTACTCCATTTTTATAATCGAATTATAGTTACATATAATTTGGGGGTTTGTTTTGATTTTCTCATAAAACTATGGAATATAATTTGCTTCACTTTAGTCCTCACTTCTTCTCTTTTTCCCTTTCCTTTACTGGATAGATTTTGTATCTATTCATTTATATTTTGGCTATTTTTAAAACTTAGTGCTTTATAGATATGCATAAAGGTGAAATTAACTGCAATTCCATAACTATGTTATTTTCTTCTAGTAAAAGCACTTTGCATTACCTCTTTAGCCCTCATCAAAATCTGACCCAACACACTGGAGTCTTGCATATACATTATGCTTAGCCAGTTGTAAACAAATGTAATCTTTCACATAAAAATCTGGATTTCTAATTTAGTGTAATTTTTTTGCACACGGGATCAGTTGCACAAATGATCTTTGAAAATCACATAACACTCATTCTCCTTGTTCTGTTTTCTTAATGCATAAAGGAAGCTAGGAAATAGGAAGCATTTGAAGAAGCAGAGAGCACAGCTCTCCACAATTGTTAAAGGAATGTATAAAAACCAATGAACAATAAAATATTCTTTCCTTATAGAAGTTTATAAAATGTTAATATAAAATATGTGCTATGTGCTTTTAAAGCTATTATTCACCTGAATGAAGACAATGAATAATAATTTCATGGATATTCAAATTGGTATTTTTTTACTGTCCTCTTGCAAAAATAAAAGTAGACAATCACATTTTTGGCATAAATATTGTGCTTTTACTCTGCCAGAGAGATTTATTTGGAAATTAAGAATTAGCATTCTTAGACAACAAAGTCAAATTTGAAAATATGAAAGTTGACAATATCATAATCGAGAAATAGTTATATTCTTGGGCTTTACACATGTAAAATATGATAACAGCATGAAAATATAGTTACATGATTGCACTGTAGGATGATGAGACCATGATGTTAGAAATTATTTATCTAATATTTTTGCATCTCTCAATGACCATCACCATTACATAAGTTTAAGTAGAAGTCATACATGCCTTTTGATCTCTAGAACCTCCAAACCAGTCTCCCAGTGTTCATTTTTATTCTTCTACCCATTAGGCCTGTGCTGTCAGATGATCATCATAAATGCAAATATGAGTGCTTCATATTTTTCATGTACAACAATCCATAATGTGACTTGTGTGATCTTACACATTTAACTCATGTAGTTTGTTTTATGTTCCAATTTCTTCCCCTTTGTATCTCATTTATTTTTTCCAACTCAGCTGTGCTTCATCTTGCTCTGCACAGTGCCATTCCAGACTTTCCTTCATGTCCTTCTGGTGAATGGAACAGGATCTGTTCATTCCCCACACTTCAGCTTAAGTTCCTCCTGAGTCTTCCTGGACTGTTTCTTCAGAAGTTAGTCTCACATTGTAGTCAAATCCCTTGTTTATTTCCTCGTGAACACCTTTCATAATATGTACTTTTCCTATTTATTTACTTGTCTTCAATACTTTCTGTCTATCTCACTAAACCATAAGTTCTATAAGCAAGAAACCATTTCCTCCTTACAATATATCTTCAGGGCCTAGAAATATGTCTGGTACATTGTCAGCGCTCAGGAAGAACTACAGAGTAAAAAGATTAATGAATGAACAAAGTTCTATTCCCTAACCAATATTTTTCTTAAGTCCTACAGCATCTAATGTCTCTGAAAAAGAAAGATTCAAAGAAATTTTAAATTCTATCTATAGATAATTGAATTTTATGCTTATCTTAGTTAAATTGTTTGGAAAGAATAAAAAGCACAGTTGTTCATTTTTCTGGTTGTACACAAAGTAGAGTCACACCGTTCATGTCTTCATACATGTACTTTATTTGGGATCTTGATCAAAGATCACAGCCATGGGGATTTATCCTGATAAATATATTGGGAGCATCATTCTATTTTCTTGAGTTTGTCCTGAATTCATTAACTCAACCAGCATCTAGTTAAATAGGTATCTTTGATTCATGCCTAAATTCTAGTTAAATTTTTATTTTTGTTCCTTTTTCTTAATTATTCAATTAAGGTAATATTTTCTAAAGGAATTTATAAGTAATAGTTCACTTAAATAATCTTGATAGGCACTTAGGCAATTTGATTTTTTTTTTTTTTAGTTTCTATAATTGTTTAATGTGTTATTTATTGTTTGTGAAATGTTAATATTGAGAGTTCTGAAATCTGAGAAATAGCATTCTTTAAATAAATAATCAAATAATATGTTAAAGTTGGAAAACATAATATAAATCTCCTTTTTTCCCCTTAGACTTCAAAATAGTATTCTGTGACTTGTACAGAGGAGAATCTGTAAATCAATTTAATGGAAACTTTAAATCATATAAGATGATAGTCAAAAAAATTCTGTTGATTGATAGACTTCTCTTAATGCTTCTTATTACTTTGCATTCTCCCAAATTTAAGCACTATAGTCATTTTCTTCAGTTATAATCATTAATCATGCATATTAAATATTAATAATCAGTTGTTCCAAGGATACTTGGGGAACTCTAAAGACAAAACTAAAAAAATGTTTGTATAATTCAATTTTTGATGTTCAGTAATGGTATTTAATAAACTTATTTGATAATTAAAACCAAAAAACAAACTAAAATGAAGCAACAAAATCAAAGCAGTAAGAATATATAAGAACTAAGATTTGAGTGAGCCTTCAAAGACACATGAAGTTTCCAATATAACAAACAGGTTGCAACTGAATGTGACAAAACAGATTCTATATTTTTCAGAAAAAAAAATTATAATGAGAGGAGCATTCCCATGGAATTTCCATGCTGATGTACTTACACCTTGGAAGAAAAATCAGTTTGAAGAGAGACAAATCACAAATGTGAACAGATTATAGTTAATGAATTCTTAAAGGCTTTCGTGACTGCTGAAGCAGGTACTTGGCTGAATTGTGCTGTCTGAACTCTGGATATTATGGCAATCCATCAGCATAGATAAGCACCTCAGGTGCCTTCTCTTTGTCAAACTAAAAGTTGACTTTCCTAGATGGTATATCCAGGACCCCATTCCTGCCAAAAAAAAAAAAGCCTTAGAATGAAGGATAAAAAAAAAACAAACAGTATTGAGAATAAGACTTAGGGATACTGGTAAATCATGTGGTAAAAATCAAAACTATTTGCAGTTTAACAAAAGTTTCATTTGAAATTGTAAGGACTCAATATGCATGTTTAGGTTGGCAGGGTCTTAAAGATTTCAACAAAATTCTGTTTGTGTTTTTATTCAACACTCACTCAGACCACATTTTCCAAACTTTTTTTTTATAATTAAAGAAATGTATACTGTTGAGTTCTTGCTAACGGAAGGTAAAGAGCAGAAATTTGTACAATGCCCATGCCTAGCTATGCTCCACCAGGGTCTTTCACATTTCTGTCTGGCTTGGATGAGGATGTACAGGGTAACCTTGAAAGCAACCATTTGTATATGCCAAATTCTGAGGAAGGTTGGGTCCTTTAATGTTGATATGGAGACATATGGTCCTTTAATGTTGATGTGCTCCCGTAACATGTAATTTGAGCACAAACAATATCTGTTTTGAAACATAGCATAGATTTTATATTTTTTGTAGCAGTCTAGGATATCCTAAAGAATATTCTGCATTTGGCTTTTGAAGAGGTGTAAAGTTAAAAAAATACATATTTAAAAGGTTTTTTTTTTTTTTTTAACTATTAGTCTCATCAGAAAATAGCATACACTGAGCCTAGGAATAGTTTAAAGAGCATGAAGGTGATCTTTTGAAACTTTTTACTATTCCTGTGACCTCAGAATTGTTCACCTTTCTGGGCTTTAAAGTGGAAAACAATCATTCTTTGAATCAGTATCTGATTATGTCAGGTATCTCAATTATACACCAAAAATCTCAGATGCAGACAAATATATCATGTTGTTTGCACATATGTATCATTTTGACAATCATAAATCTTGAAATGAAGCATCGGAAAAACAATAAAAACAACACATGAGACTCGATTTGCTTGCTCCGATGCAATTTGTATTTTACTTAGCTTTTATACACTGGGAATTTAAAATATAATAGTACTGTCTAATTTAATATACGTCCAATGAATCTTAAGGATAACTATAAGAATTGTTTATTTCATATTTCTAATATTTTTATAGATATAATTTCTGAATATATTTACATATATGTTCTTTCAGCAAACACTTTTGTAATGTAGTAAATCATATATTTATGGTGCGCAATGTGATATTTCTATATATGCACACAGCACGCTCTGATCAAATCCAACCACCTTTTTCTTCCGTTCCCTTCCCCCCTCCAGCTTCTCAATTATTTGTAACCATTATTCTACGTTCATATTGACCTATTTTTTCTTCCACATATGAGAAAGAATGTATGCTACTTGTTGTTTTGTGTCTTGCTTACTTCATGTAACTTAATGTCTTCCAGTTCCATTCATTTTTATGCAAATGAAAAGGTTTCCTTTGTCTTTATGGATGAGTCATACTACATCATGTTTATATACCACATTTTCTTTGTCCACTCGTTGGTTGATGGGTACCTAGGCTGACTCCATATCTTAGCTATTGTGTATAGTGCCCCAGAAAATATGGGCATGCAGATATCTCTTGGGTATGCCAATTTCATTTCCTTTGGATATATACCAAGAAGAGGGATAATTGGATCATATGGTAGATGCAATTTCATTAATATTCTTATCAGATTCATAATTGGTAATACTACCTTCTACAATATTTATAGTCCATTTCAGCATCAACCTACTTTCTGGACTCACATGTACTGATGTTCTATAGTTAGTTCACCCTGTTGCCACTGCTAAAGCCACTAGTGACTTTGGCAAATCCTGAAATACCTGTATCTTCAGAATGTTTACTTTAGTTACTGTAATTACTGTGGCAATACATTTATTTATTTTTTACTCTTCATATAATAGATTCACCCTAATATTTCAGAAAACAAATAACTTTCAGAGACTAATAGACATACTGTGGCTAATTATGAAAAAATTGTGATGATGATAATGATTCCTACCTAAGTAGTGAAAAAGTGGCCAAATGAATGAAATTTTCATAGTATGAAGAAAGTTCACATCTATATCTAGATAACTTAAAGGGAAAAACTGAAATACTGTGGGCCAACTTAATCACAGGCTACAAGTAAAATTAGAGGTTTTGTGGATCTATAACTATATCATGAAATTTAACACTGGAGTCAATTCAGTTAAACATTAAGGAAACTCATCAGAGATGACAAGAGTAATAAACCCTGGAAGTTCTACTGAGAGAGCTAGAGGGAATATCTTCCTGGAGTTCATTAAGCAGAGAATGACAGCATTCTGACATAGATAATTTAGTCATTCATCTGCTTCAAGGAAAATGGTACTATTTGATGAGTTTTCAATATCTATTATTACTGAGGCTAGAAGAGAGAATCTAAGCAAAATTCTTACAATAGATGAAAGCCAGAGTTCTTCTATTGAGATTGGTCTTTGACTGATTTTGGAAGGTATGGCATGAAGGCATTAAGATTTTGAATAGTAGGTGAAAAAAAAAACTTGAAGATAACATTCTGCCATGTAATTTCTTAATATTTTTGGAGCCTACTAAAAATTGTGCATACCATCTGGAAGTATAATGTTTGTTTTTAAATTTGTTTATTTTATACAATAGACAAGAGCAATATGACCACTCCAATTCAATTCACAAATGACATTTATTTGAGCAGCTGTGGATTAAACACATATTTTTACTCTTTAAGCAGATGGTGTAATATGTGTTTTATGATAATATGACTACATCACTATAGGAAAGGGATTATTATAATTGAACAAACACTATTTTCCCTGTTCTCTCAAATCAAGAGAACTATGCATTTAAAAATTCTTTTCTTTCTTCTTTTACATTTTTGATAGTATTTCCATCATGTATATACTAAAGAGTAAATGCAGTTTTCAAGTTTTGCTTAACATTTCATTATTCCTATGTTAATATGACAAATCATTTAATCAAGTGTAGGTATAATTGAAAATTTATTGAAAAGTTATTGACATAATTCTGTCTATAGCAAGATGATTCAATTGAAAAGAAATATATCTCACTATATAATAACAAATATACTTTATTTTGAATTTATAATATATACATTATAAATTTATATATCCATGCACACACACACACACACACACACACACACATATATATATATATATATTATAAATACCAAAAATACAAAGAAAATATAGGATGCAGATCTATATGGTAAAAAGTATTTGTTTCATAGTGTGCTTCCCCTTCTACTAGTGAAAAATCAATTAATGGTCTATTTAAAGAGAATTTAAATCATCTAAAAAATGTTTACTTATCTACTTATTTTGTCATATTGTACATGGAGAACAACATACCCTTTGCCTAAATGAAAATGTTTTCTTGAAAGTCACAAAAATCAGAAATATATACATTCACTCTACTAAAATTAAGAACATTTGTTAATCAAAATATACATCTTAAAGAGTAAAATCACAAGCCTCTGAAGTGGGAGGAAATATTCGTTGCCCATATAGATGGTAAAGTACCTGTATCCCAAATGAATGAATGCAACCCATTATAAAATGTACCAATTGAAGGTACTTCAAAAGAGAGGATGAACAAATGACCAGGTAACATGTGGATAAGGGCTCAACCTCATTAGTTATCAGGAAAATAAAAACTACACAATGAGTATTTCTAAGCAGACAGAGTGGCAAAAATTAAAGATAGCCTTTGATATGAAGAATAATCATGTAATAATTGTGTACTATGTGAATTTATTGAGCAACTAGAATTCTCATACACTGCTACTGGGAATATAAATTTGACAAGCACTCTGGCAGTGTTTACAAAAGTTGATTATTGGTTAGTTTGTGATCTAGCATTCCCATGGCTAGCTGTATACCCAATGGGAATGTTAGATATATTCATCAACATTCACAACCTACAATATTAATAGTAACATTGGCATAGTGCCCCGTACTGAAAATAATGGAAATGTCAATCAATGGTGAAAATGTATTAATACATTTTGGAATATTTGTTTATAAAATGGAATATAAAAATTACAACTATAGGTAACAATAGGGATGAATCTCATTGGTTTACCTTTAAGCAAAATTAACCAGAAGCCAGAGTGATACTATATGCTTTGAAAGCAGAAAGAACTAACATGTCAGGATTTCCTACCTAGAAGGGACACAAAGGAAACTTTTGAGTTGCTAGTAATATTCTCTTTTTAACTAGAGTGTTGATTATACAGTTACCTACTTTATCAAAATTGACAGTTTATATATTATACATGTAGCTTGCCTGTATCTGCCCACACTTAATTAAAACAACAACAACATAAACTCACTTTCATGTGTCTTTAATTTCAAAACTTGATATTATTTGTGATCTGTTTTATAAGTGTCCCATTTATTTTACATGCAAGATTCAATATATAAGATTGTCCTAGCTTTGTCCAGGTTGTTTTTGGTAATTAAATCCAATAAACAACACTTACAAACATAGATGTTTTCAGGACACAGAAGATAAACTACGATTATATATATATATATATATATATATATATATATATATATATACACACACACATATATATGTATATACACATATATATGTATATATATATTATATAAACTATTATATATATATATATTTTTTTTAATTTGCTTAGTGTCTTTGATACAATTTCCGGACATCCGGTTCTTGAACTTCATTGGATTGTCTGCTCTTGTTTCTTTGTGTGGGTTCCTCACTGTTCTTTTCTCATGTGGTCTATACTGCACTAGTACCTGCATTTCTCAGAATGCTTTTTACAAAAATAGTCCATGTATATGCAGTATTTCAATGGTAAGGTAAGAAATTTATAGTTGATTATTTCTTCCCTCCTATATGTTTTTTGTAATTCTGTCATGTACTATACTGCAGAATTTCTGTGCTCGGAGTCCTTCGAACTTGTGTCAGCACTTTGGTGAGTAATCTTTTGACTGGAGCAGACTTCTCCCATAGTTAGGGTTGAGATGAGCAGTTCAGGGTAGCAAATAAATTCCCATCGATAAAAAAAAAATACACTTCCTAGTTGGAGGTGAGGTTAAAAACGGATCTCTTTTGTCCATTATATTTAGTGAATAGCAATAATTGCTCCTTATACTTCAATCACTCTCTAAAATTATCAATTACTTTGACATACCCACTTCTAGTTATTCCTTTTTTATACTAACATGAACTTAGCTTGTAGGATGATGAATCCAGGATTTATAGGCCCAAAGAGTATATGGTTTGGAGGTATTCTCTAAGGAAAAAAAAATTACAAAGTTATTAATGGAAAGTTAAGTATGAAGGTGGATATTTATTCAGAATGATATAGTTTTATCTGGTTGATTCTTGGTAAGTGTCCAGCAAATGAAGGATTGTGGAGCTTATGCACCTGTAGCCTCTTATTAAGATTCTCTCTGCAACACGTTTTATACTCTGCTTCTAGTTTGGAACATGCTTTACCAATATGATCTAATACTTATCACTGTGGTCTTGTTCTAATCTTGTTTTTGTTACTCTAAAATTCAACTGCAGGTTTTCCTATTTAAAAAAAATGAAATGATTCTTTATTCTTAAACAGTTTGTGTTTATTACCCTCACCCTTTGTTCTCTGAGTCTTAGTTGTTGGTGTTCCTAACAGGATATCCTCTATCACCACAATGTCCATTTCTCTCATGTCCATTGAATTTTGCATGTTGCAATGGTTTTGTCTAAAGTGACTGTCCTTCTTCCTGAACAAAGAGATTCTCATAGTCCTTTAAGTTTAGTCTAAGCACAGCTCACTGGGTGAACAGATGGTTCTGGTAGTGCTGGTTACAATTTCCTGCTTACTTCGACTGTGGCTTCCCCACCATCACTGTTATTAGTGTGTTTCATATTTATCTCATACATTGGTTAAGCATTATCCCCAAGAGCAAGGAATATGCCTTCAGTCTTTATATCCTTTTCCAATTACCTCACACAGACACAATGGTATTTCCATCCTATGTGATCATGTAATTTTATTAATTATCTAAATCGTAAATTATAAATCTTTTATATGTTGGTGAAGAATCATCAAGGCATGATAAAACATGGCATGTAATCATGGGTTTTATGTTCTATTGTTCCTGTGAGCAATGTGTGTACCTGTGAATGTGTGTGTGAGTATGTATGTTTTACTGTATCACTGTGACCTTGTGGGAGAGAGCATATGAAAAATAAAATATCTGTTCAGTAGAAACATTTTGAAAGAATATGTGACATTCTTGAACAGAAGAATATTTGCAGATAATGTGACCCTATCTGTCTTCTCACTCCCAAATAACATCCTTCAACAGTGAAATCAAGAAAAAAAAAAAAAAGAGTTGGTTGCCCAAGCAGCTGCAGATCACCTTGAACAGAAACACATTCCAACTGTTTCAGGAAAAAAAAAAATAGAAAATATAGTACCATTTATGCTTAAGAAACAAAAGGAAGCCATCCTGAATTAATATATAATGAAGGAAATGGTAATTACTTGATCCAAAGGTTTCCTGAAACAGTTCTAATGTCTTTTGGAACTGTTTCATGCTGAGAACAGCACATACAGAAGAAATGTGAAATGAAGTCATGTTCAGGGCTCTGGGGCTTTAGTTACTGTGTCTGTCAGGAATGACTGAATCCAGTGCTTTGTTCCCCAGCTTCAGTGACCAGTTCAGGCTCAGTTGCTTTTGAATATTCCATGTTTCTGAAGAATGTGGGCAGAACTAAATGTATGGCTCACAACTTTATGTATGGAGTTGGGAAGCAACAACCTAGACAAGTGTTGTCATGAGAGGTAAACAAGGTGTCAATCCTATGAGCAAACATGATCCTTTCTTGAAGACTTATAGAGACCTTTCTCAGAAGACAAGCATCCAATTTAGCCATTTTCCTCTGTTTTGATTTTTAAATGTGCTGCAATGTAAGTCAATAAGGCAGATTTCCTTACTGACAGAAATAGATGACATAGTAGATGTCCTTGGGCATATTCCATGGGTTCTTAAAATCATATTGTAACCTGGTGACATAAAATCATTCTGATTTCAACATAAGAGCTAAAAAATGATACCTGCCTGAGTAGTTCATTAAATACAACTGGTCCAGAAGCTAATCTTTCTTATTACTGCTCTAAGGATTTAAGAAGGACTTTGGGTCAAAATCCCTCAAGCCATATTTAATTGTAGAAGAATATCTGCTTAATTTCTTATTGTTTAGATTAGTGTTGCTTAATTTGCTTTCAAGTGAAAATGTCTAAATGATAATCAAGATATTTAAAAGACAGATGTAAATTGAATGCTTGTTCTATGAGAATTAAAAAAGTCATCAGTGAAATACTCTTGTAACCAAGGCATCCTTAACCAAATCAAGTTCAAATGTTAACTCTTCCATTTGCAGTGCTATTGTTTTGTGAAACATTTCTAGAAGCATCGGTCCTCATTACAAACTTTTTGCTCATGTTCCCATATCAGTTATTGCTTTTACATTTTAATCCTGTGCAGCTGAAATGATGGTTCAATGATTTCTTCACCCTGCTTGTAAGCGTTATTTTTTTAAAGTGGAATTTTATATTGAATTTTCTCCAGAGGGCCTTCTACTATTGAACTTTAAACAAAAATAGGAAATAAATTTGTATTTTATGGCTCTTATTGGATCTCTACTATCATCATGACAAAAAGTTTCATTCAGGCCATCAGTCAATGGATAGGATAGAAGCAGCCATATCATTGCTACCAGGGACCAGGAAAGCAATGGTCATAATTTAAAAGGCAAAATTTGCTTCACAAAATAATGTTAATTAGCATTTGGACAAGGACACAATTTTTTTTTATTCACAACCTGGATTTTTTTTAATTTTCAAAGAAATATATCTTCTTCTTCTTCTTTTTTTTTTTTTTTTTTTTTTGAAATCTATAGCCCTCTTATTTGGTTTAGTTTTTCATTTTCCACTTTTGAAAAATTTTCCCACTTTTAACACATAAGAATGTATAAAATACTTCACCTTTTTCCTCATAACTCTGTATTAAGAAAAGGAAAACAGCACATAGTCATGATGAATGACAGGGCACCATGGTCTCTTAATAAAGTGGTGAGGCTGATGGTGAACCTTAGGACTGAACCCCATCCAGTTATTTCATAATCACTTTTAAAGGAAGGATATGAAAGTCAGAATTACATATATAAACCTTCCAGTTTTTAAATGTTGATAATGATTTCTGTTTTGGAAATGGGGTATCATCCTTAAATAAAATGTGGACCATGAAACACCATGTCTCTGAATGCCCCCTTCTGTTCCCCACAACCTAGCCAAACTAAGGGAACGAGGAAGAGCAGACCTGGATGCATGTTATCTGAAGGATACTGGCTTTCCCTTATGCAACCTGGGAACTAGGGCAAATTCGTGTTGTCAATAGAAGGCTGCTTTTTTTCATGTATTTCAAGACAGTTGCTCCATGGGATGATGACCATATAAGCAAACCAAGCAGGCTGATGCTGATGTCACTGCTTCCGTATCCTAATCTAAGGAAAACCTTTCTGAGTGGCAACTGGTGTGGGCACTTTGGACAGGATATATGTCACTTATCCAGCCAGCCACCATGGCAAAGGAGGTGTTGGTTGGCCAAGCACTGTGAGGAAAGAAAATGGTGTTCAGTCTATTGCCACTCTTCTTGGAGAAGTCGATGATCTCTCATAAGTTTCTCCCCTAAGGAGTCGTATGCCTCACACCCTGTATCCAGGCACATTCTTTGGTCTCTCAAACCTATGATACTGTTCTGGCACAACTGGGCTGAGAACATGATAACTGGGTATATTAACACTCCTTAGAGAATAAAACAAAATATATTTTAGGAGTGAGGATAGCCTGAGATGACAATCTGCGGATATAATTAGGGAGTCACTGTAAATCTTTTTTTTTCATAAATTAATTGAAATATTTAGAAAGATCTGCCTGCCCCAAATATGTTCTCTAAAATCACACCATGATCTTAGTACTACCTTTCCTGAATCCTTGGCCTAAAGTTTCTACTATTAATGTCACTTCACTTGACTCTAGAGGAAAATAGTTAATTTTACAAACATATTATTCAGAGTTAGAGGGGATTTTGTTTCTCTCTTCTGTTAACATAATTTACTTATTATGTATTATGAGTATTTTGGGAAGGTATTTTATAGATGCAATGAGGAAACTGGAAGAAAAAAAAAGAAGAAATTAGCAAAAAAACAAACAAACAAACAAACAAAACAAGCAAAAATCATTATTCCAACAATGCTGGGAGAATAGACAACATGGAATGAGAAAGAATCCTGAGAGCTTAGGACTTGCTCCAATGAGGTACATGCTTGAACAAGCCTCACGAGATGAAAAGGAGCTTAAGTACAAGCAAACCTGAACAAAACTTGTACTGATCTCACCTACTTCTTGTTGATCAGAAAGAAGATGACTTTAAATGATATTTTTATGAACCAACTCATATATGTCTCTGAAGGCTAGTGGCTCAGATCATTGTCAATTGTCACATTTATTTATACCTTGGAAATATTAATTAATGTTAATTTTTAAAATGGCAATCAACAGAGAAAACAGAAATTCATGAACAAATGATGGAGGAATGATGATGAATGCTCTACCACACTGAATCAATTTATGGAAAACTTATAAATGGAAATTATCACTGTAAAATTTCAAGTCCTATTTTCCATATTCTCCTGTACTGGCTATTTCAGAGAAATATACAGTTATTACGGTAGGTGTTGAATTGCTTTATGATTAACCTGCCTGAAAAAGAAAGTGAGATGTAATTTGATAAGCTATGCTGATCCATGGGGTTGGGGGGAGGTGCTCCTAGCCTCCCGTGCTGTAGCCTTCACTGCCTTCTGAGAAGACTCTCTCCCCTTGACCTTCTGGGACTCCAGTGATGCAGGTGGTTTCCATTTGTCCCTCATCTTGGACAGCTCCATCATACCTTTGTCATCCCTCTGATCCTGACCACATCTCCATAAATAGACTCTTCAATAATTTTTTTCAGTTCATCCAGTGATATTAGCAAATATATCTCTTGCTAGGAGCCTTGTAAATATAGTTTATCTCTTGAATTAACTAAGCTAAAATAGAATTCTGATGTGTAGGGAGGAAATGTGTGTTAAATTATACAGGACAGTTATGTTAATCAGAAATCATTCAATTCCAAATGTCATAAAATCAACTCAAACTGAATTTTAAAACCACAATAAAAGAAAAGCAAAATAAAATATGAAATCTATTTGCTTTCTAAACTATAAAATGGTGTCATAGTCTTTCTTCCTCATGTTTTCCACTCTGCTTTAAGTTATGCTGCTTTATTTCCATCAAAGGGCTCTGCCCACGACTGGAAAGAATGCTTCTGTCACTGGGGTTTACATGGTCTTTGAAACTAGCACTTTCATAAAGAAAGACATGTCTTGTCAATCTCCTGAAAATATCACTAATTCACCCTTCTTGAGTCTTATGGATACTCCTGCACCAAATCTTTTGTCCAGTCATATAGAATACTCCAATTTGCTGGTGTAGGTCAAGAGTTTGGATGCTTACTAAGGAAGGGTGGTACCCCAAGAAAAGAGGTGAGCAGATAGAAAAGTCTTAGAAACCCACACCCTTTAGTGAAAATGCTGTTATTGATGTCTACCTACTTCTTTATTCATGAACTACTTAAAATAGTAGCTATATGTATTATATGACAGGGATCTGTTTAAGCTGTGGGTAACTACTTGGTGTAAGAGAAGATGGGAACAATAGAGTGTGCACAGTGTGAATTTAATACTGAAATATCCAAGCACTTATGCTTCAGAGCTAAGAGGGAATTATGAAAAAGACTTGTAGGGTGGTTGATATATCTCTTTTTATTTTTTTTTAATCTATTTATATCTCTTGGTTGAAATGGAGATAAACATATATGGTCTGTTGAAACACTGCTGCAGTTTGTGAGAATCTTGCTTCTAACTATCAGGTTCAAAATATAGGGCTGAAATAAATAAATAAAAATGGTGGTAGCATTGTTGCTGGAGGTGGCACCAGGGAATGAGTAATGTCTATTATCACCCATGATTTCAAATAGCACTAAAATATTCAAGCTTGCCTTTGAGTATTTATGTGAAGAAACACAGAATAGAGTTGACACTGCAAAAACTATGCTTGCTTTTACCAAACTGTGAGGCTTCGGCAATTCATTTATTTAGTTTCTTTTCCATTACTGAATGAAGAACACTTTATTTTTAAGATGCTAAGGTTAGAAAATGTAGAAAGGCAATTATGTTTCTTATTTATAAATAATATACCAGCAAAATTAAGAATATTTCATTAGTTTAGTTTGTTAAGATATCCACATAAAGTAACTTTATAGTGTAATGCATTCATTATATGGTATGATATGCAGTATATAGTGTATAGTATATGTAGTGCTATAACATATGTTGTAGCAATGTATATAGTTTCACTAAACAAGTTTCAAGTGAATGGAAATCAAGGATTTATTTGAATATTTGATTACTGAGATAATATACATGTGGAATCTATTAAGCTGAGTCATATTTTAAATTTGGACAAGAGGGTGGGGAGTATTTTATCTATTAGAATCTATTTTGAAAATGTACTTAAATATTATGCAAAATGAGTCCCTTTGGGGTCACCACATATCATGCAACAGGACCACTCCATGATACACTGTTTGCATGAAATAATACATTTTATTATGAGAAATGTACAAACAGGTGTTCAATAAGAAGAGAAGATACAGTTGTCTTCCAATTATAGCATTCATCCCATGGAGACGCATGCAGACTTTTGGGATATCCAATAATATATTTTTTTCTTAACAAAAGAGGGACCCTATGACCATCACCTTCTAAGAAGACAGCTTTTTCAGAACCTGATAGAATCAGACTACCATGTAAACAAGCAGTCAGAGTTTTTGCCCAGGAATGATGGTTGCCCATTACCTGTAACAATTCTGGAATCCATGAGCAGCTGGTCTCAGGATCAGCTCCTCCTTCCAGAAGAAGAAGAGCACTAGACCTCAGAGAGGCTGAGATTGGCTGTCAGTTCTTCCATCTGGTTGGGATCATTCTGAAACAGTCCTGCTCTTCAAATTACACTTAAAAAGTATTTGTGACCTTTTTTTCTGAAATTTTGAAGTAAAAATGGTCAAATATGTTTCTGAGTGATTAGTATGATCTTTCTGAATTCAGTATTTTTTGATACAGAATCTGTCAAAAGGAACCAAGAACAATGGCAATTGTGGTAGCCTTGTTTTAAATCATCAGTTCTCTGTGTAAAAAAGTGCCTGTTTCACTTAAAATGAATAATACAAAAATAATGTATTATAAAATTGGTTCTAGACAATCAAAATGACTCAAATAGCATTGACTAAGGCAGGGGGGTGGGGTGGAGGGTGGCGGTGGTGGCTGTTATTAAATGTATCTTTAGTGTGCCAAACTAAGAGGAATTGTGGTTTCAGGAATAAAAAAATATTCAGTCTGATGACTGAATGTCCTGATAATAGTGAAAAGTTAAAATGAAATAGATTGAAAAAGTATATAAAATAAGAATATGTTGAAATAACTTCATCCTCTGTCTTATAGAAAGATGAAAAAAGATGTAGACCTCATCAAAAAAAAAAAAAAAGTTGCAAAAAAAGAGTCAGCACATCGATTTTCCTTTCTTACATGGATAGAGGTTGACGTCTCCCTATCCTAATGAGCAAAATCTGAACAAATTGAAACTCAACAACTCTTCTTACATACATTAGAGGAGTGAGTCACAGTGAAAACCACTGTCACCAAAATTGGAGAGAGAAGACAGGTAGATAGTTGAAGTAGAAAGTCAGGAGCAGAATGCTGCAAGGAACCAGGACTGGGACGTTCCACAGAATCCAGTATTCAGTTAATTACTGAACTGCAACTGAAGAATTGCTGAGGCTCAGTGTGAACAATTCTGAGAGTAAAAGACTCCAGAACTGTGATTTACCTCCTGGAGCTCTACCAGGTCCTCACAGTGCATATCAGTGAAAAACATGCTACTGTTTCAGCAAGAGAGGGAAAATAACTATTTAGAAAAATGCAGAGCATTCTACTCTTAATAAGGCTTTCCCTCAAGAGAAATAAGTGGAGATTTCTTAAAGCCTTACCCATCTGGAGGAAGTTAAATATTCAACTTCAGCACACTTAGCGATCCTGTCCCACATAAGGCAATGGAAAAGTTGAGAGATACTTCCCAATTTCACAGTCCAGGGGCATAGGTCTAGTCATGGGACCATAGAATACTTTCCATCCTCCCATGCCTTACCATGATATTATATACCTATTTACAAACATTCCTTTTACTCAGTACATTGTGTCTGGCTTCCAACCAAAACATTGCAAGACAAACTGAAGGTCAAAAACAAACAAACAAACAAACAAACAAACAAACAAAAATGATGGAATCATCATTATTAGACTGAAATATGGCCAGCCTATTGGAATTATCAAATTCTAAAATTTAAAACACCTATTTTAGTATACTATGGAATCTGAAAGAACAAAATAGAGAACATGCAAATATTGATGGAAAATGTAAGCAGAGACAAATGATCAACCTAATTAAAAAATGGGCCAAAGAACTTAATAGCCACCCCATCAAAAATGATGTCTAGATCACAAATATGACTATGAAAATAAGTTCCACATCATGTCATGAATGAGATACTGCTACACTGCCATTAAGATGACTAAAATTCAAAACACTGACCACACCAAATGTTGAAAAAGGTGGAGAGCAACAGGAACTCTCATTCACTGCTGGTGGGAATGCAAAATGGCACAGGTGCAATGAAAGACAGCTTGGTGATTTATTTTAAAACTAAGCATACTCTTACTATCATAACAGTCTAGCTCCTTAGTGATTTTACCAAAATGAGTTGAAAGCTCACTTCCACAGAAAAGCTTATACAGAGATATTTATAAAAGTTATAGTTATAATTCTCAAACTTGGAAGCAATCAAAATGCCCTTCAATAAGTAAACAGATGAATAAACTGTGGTAGATTCAGACAATAAATATTTTTTAGCGCTAAAAGAAATGAGCTAAATCAAGTTGTAAAAAAGGCATGGAGGATGCTTAAAAGTATATTACTCTGTAATCCCAGTATCTAGGAGGCTGAGGCACCTTGGCAATTTAGCAAGACCCTGTCTCAAAATAAAAAAAAAAGGAAGCCAGGCAGAGTGGCACATGCCTGTAATCCCAACCTGTAATCCCAGTGGTTCCAGAGACTGAAACAGGAGGATCGCGAGTTCAAAGCCAGCCTCAGCAACAGCTAGGCACTAAGCAACTCAATAAGACCCTGTCTCTAAATAAAATACAAAATAGGGTTAGAAATGTGGCTCAGTGGTCGAGTACTCCTGAGTTCAATTTCCAGTACCAAATAAATAAATAAATAAATTTTTAAAAAGGCTTAGTTGTAGCTCAGCGGTAGGCAACCCTTGGATTCTCAAAAAGAAATCATATTGTTAAGTAAAAGAAGCCAATTTGAAAAGGATAATTCCAAACACACACACATGCACGCACATAATGCAGTATGTGTTCATGTGACTATATAATGTGTGACTCCAGTTGTTATGCTTTGACTATGAGGTGTCCCCTTAAAGCTCATGATTATATTTTGAGAGCTGTGACATAATCAGTGGGTTAATCCATTTGATAGATTAATAATTTGTAAGAATGCATGTATTTGGTGGTAACTGTAGGCAGGCGGGGTGTGGCTGGAGGAGTTAGGTCACTGGGGTTTGCCCTTGTGGATTATATTTAGTGAGCTGGCTCCTTCTTCTCTTTCTCTGGTTCTTGGACACCACGAAGTAAACAGCTTTTCTCCTCCATGTCCTCCTGCTGTGATGCTCCACCTTCACCTTAGACCCAGAGTCATGGAGTCAGCTGGCCATGGACTGAATCTCTGAAACCATAAACTCAAAATAAACTGTTCCTCCTCTAGGTTGTTCCTCCTCTAGGTATTTGGTTGCAGTGTCAAAAAGCTGACTAAACACTGCTATATGACATTCTGGAAATTAAAAAAAACCTCTGAAAACAAAAAAGATTAGTGGTTTCCAGGGTATAGGGAAAGAGTAAAAGATGAACAGGCAGAGGACAGAGGATTTTTTTGAGTAATGAAATTGTTCAGAGTGACCTTTTCAGATTGGCTTCTTCAATTTAGTAATGTGCTATTCTGCATCGTACCATAATATTAGATATATTTTATTATGCATTTATCAATTCCCAGAATGTATAACAATAAAAATGAATGCTAATGTAAACAATGTATTTTGGGTGATAATTATGTGCTATGGTAAGTTAACCAATTGTGCTACTTTTGGAGGGGATGCTGATAATGGGGTAGGTTGTGTGTGTTTTGCAGTAGGTATCAATATTACACAATAGTTAATAATTATTAAAGCTACTTGTGGACCATGTTTTATTTACTATTCTATTTATGTAAATGTATATAATCAATATAATGAAATATAAAATTAAAAATATAAAAACTAAATATAATTATGAATTTTAAAATTTTTGTTATTAAGTGCATAAACATTTCCTAAATATTGTCCCTTCTTTGAAAATTAAACACTTTACAATGATCCGATGTCCCTCTGCACTCCTGGCAATATTCTTTACTCTGAAATTTATTTTTTGTGATGTTAATAAAAATTAATGCTTATATAAATTAAGTGTAAAATAAGAGAATTGTGCTTTATAGTACCTCAGCATGTATATATTTTCCCATCTTTTACATTTAAACTACATCTTTGTATTTAAATTGAGTTTCACGTAGATGACATATACATTTGGAACCCCTTATCTATAGCATTTGCAATTATGGATTCAACCTCTTATGAATTGAAAATATTCCAAAATAAAAAAAAAAAACTTCTTAATTGAAATTTTCCCCTATCATTATTCCCTTAACAATACAGTGTAACAACTGCATGTAATTTACATTACATCACAATTAGAATTAAAATATAACTACACTATAAGTAATGAAAATGAGGAAGGGCATAGGTTATATGTAAATGCTATGTCATTTCACAACAGGAAGTTGAGCATCCACAGAGTTCAGGCTCCACAGGGAACCAATGCTTTGGGGACAATAAGGGAAAATTGTAATTAAATGAAGCATTCTCATCCGAGGAAGATAATTTCTGAAAGTTATTTGAGCTATATATATTATTTACATTATATAAGATTATTGATATTATTGAGATTAAATCTGTATTTTGAAAATTATTTTTTGTTTGTCTCATTGATATAATTTGTATCTTAAGTGTCCCTCAAAGCCTCATGTGATAAAGACTTGGTCCCCAGCTTGTGGCTCAGCTGGGAGACAGGGGAACTTTTAGGAAGCAAGGCATAGTGGAAGAGAGTAGGTTGTGTGGGCATGGAGATATTGGCACCCTTGCCTTCCTGACTGCCATGAGGTGAGCAGCTCTCCATGATTACCACTTCCTACCACTCTGTTCTCCCTCTCTACAGACTAAAGCAATGGGGCCATGTGACCTTGGAGTGAATTCTCTGAACCATGGATCATAATAAATTTTTCCGCTTTTTAAGTTGTTTATCTGAGGCATTCTCTCACAGAGTTGAAAAACTAAGACATCTATCATGCACTCATCCTTTTTTTGGCTTTCTTTTAAATTCATCAAATATTGTTACAGTTCCCTTTTATATTCATTGTTTGTTTATGACTTAAACAAAATTGTTTAATGTGAAGTTAGTTCCTTTGAAGTCTATTGGATACACCTTAGCATCCATCAGTCTATTTCAAATAATGTCATACCACTTCATACAGAGTATAAGACCCTTCCAAAAATAAACTTCCATTTCTCCTGTGATGCAGTTTATGCTCCTCTGAATATTTCATAGACTCATCAATACATTTTGTTATATTTAAAATTGATCATTTATGAAAGTTTATAATTTCAGTAAAATAGTTCATATGTGTACCTCTATTTATGACATATTTTATTTAATGACATAACTTTAATTCTACCCGGGGGCTTTGTAAACAATTCTTATAATTCTTTCAGCATTTCTGCTCTTGATGAATAATTCCAGCTTTTGTATATCTAAAAGTCTTCTATGGGCTTTTGTTTCTGAAGGTATTTTTGCTGAGTATACAGTTCTCAGTTTTTGTTGATTTGACAGGAAATCTATTATTATTCATTCCTCTTTTTCTCTAGCTCCTTTAAAATCGTTCTGTTCTTGCTTTTAAACAATTTGACTGTAGTGTGCCTTGTAATTTAAAAGTTTACTTATGTTGGGAATTAACTTAAAAATTGTGGACACGTGGGTTTATAGTTTTTGTAGAATTTGAGAATTTTGAGTTAATAGTTCAAATATTTATCTATTGCTTCTTTCCTTCATCTTCCCCAATTGCTCATACGTTAGCTCTATTTGATATTGCTCCACATGTCACCAATTCCCTGTTTTCTTGCTTCCTTCTTCCTCTTTTTCATCTTTTTTTAATTTTCATTTTGCATAACTTTTATTTCTGTGTATCTCTGTTCAAATGCTCTATTTCCCCCCTAGTCACTAACCTGCTGTTATTCACATTGGTGCATCTTCCATGTCTGACATTGTATCTTTCACCTCTGGATTTTTCATATCCTCCCTGCTTACCTTTAACATGCTCACACTTTCCTCTTCCTTCTTGAACATACAGAATCAATGCCCTTGTCATCTGCATAGATGTAATTTCTAAGTCAGTCTCCACTATTCAATTTTCTTCTCACTCTGAGTTAAATTGTCCTACTTCTTCCATTATTATTTTCCTCAAGTGTGATGAATATCACCTTTTTGAGTACTTGATATTTTTGTAGTTCTTTAAGTACTATTGAACTTTGTGCTGGGTTGCAGTTGACTTAGAAATGGTATGATCATCTTGAATCTGGCTTTGGTTCTAGTCCAGTGTCAGAGCAGCCTTCAGTCCATCACTAATTTTGCCGCCTTTCTAGGCGAGTATCTTTCTGAGAACTCTCAGAAGGTTTCATGGTCTGGAAGGTTTTGCTACCTGCTGGTTGGGAGCATAGATAATTTCTACCCTCTCTGATTGCAAGGATTACTTCTGTGTGCTTCCTTCCTATTCCCAGGCAGCTCAGTTTTTTCACAGGCTAGTGCTGAGCAGGACTCAGAGGGGGAAATCTGGAGACCTCTTGGACATCCACTCTGTGCTGCCCTCTCTCCTCTGTGTAGGTTCTTCCCTGCAGAACTCTTCCCAGAATTCCAGCTGTCTTTCTGTCTTCACATCCTTAATTTTGTCTCCTTGGTTAACAAAACTTCAAGGCTTTATTTTGTTTTTTTTCCCCTGATGTGTGGACTGGAAACTTACCACATAATAGATGAGAGCAAATTTATGGCTTCTGGGTTTTGTTCATCGTTTTTCTGTCTCTTTCTAATGTCTGTCATTGTTAAACTAATTTTGTCCTATTTTTCTTTGTGCTGATTGAGCCAGGGGATAAATCTAGGCTTTTTACTTCATCATGACCAGAAACAGAAGGCTTCATTTACTGATGACTGTTTTAATAGGGAACACTTTCCATACAGGTAACTTCAATCTACAGATAAAATCCAAACTCTGCATTGTACTCTTTCTAGGTAAGAACTGCTGCCCTATATGAAAAATAAGGTAGTGCAGGGTTTTAATTTAGTCTCTCTTGATTCTCCTGCTCACTTTTTATCATCCCACCCTTGGGTAGTAAGATATAGACTTATGAGACAGAAGTTTACTGAATTGACTATAATCCCTTTTCCTAGACACTAGTTATATTTTATAATATTGCTACTTTTTTGGCCTAATTCAGTTAACATCTTTGATCATTGACAAAGTCAGAATAATATGAGTAGTACAGGTACATTTTGTTTGTCTGAAAAGCAGGGAGGGTAAAATTCATTCCTGGAAGTTGGGGTTCTAACTGCCTCAACACTTCAGTGATATTTGTTCTTTATAACAGAGTCTTAATGGTCATGTGTGCTTAAAGTATTTAATGTGTTTAATCAACACCAATTTATGACTTTATTGATTAACATCTTTATCTTTTTGTTGTCCCTTATGGTTTTTCAATTGGTATAGGACACTAAGCCTAGAATAAGGCAACACAGATTTTATCCATATTATTCTGTGTTCATGTACTTCTGATCATAAAATAGCCCTTATTTGTTAGTTCTTTATAGACAATATATTTTATAAGAATCAAGTTCTGTCAAATACAAGCAAAACAAACAAACAAAGAGCAAAATAAACAAAACAAAGGGACTGGCCTGTCCCCCTGAATCTGGCAACACTGCAATATGACACACTGGCTTCATTGGCTGGAGAGTATAGCAGCACTTAACTTTGTTTAGGAGGACCATGATGTGAGAAATCACTACTTTAAAGAAAATATGCTGAATGAAGTTGACCTTATTTGAAGAGAAAGACAATTACAAGTCTCTAAATCCCTCTGACCTCAATGCTTTGTCTCTTCTGAGTTACCCATTTTTATTCATATTCTTAAATTCAGACATTATGTCTAATTCTACTTACTGTCATTTATTATTATTATTTTCATTTGTAATTTCACTTATCAAGCCATGGTAATGAAAACAAGTATGCCTAAACTATCTATATCATAATTGGCATATAAATCCTCCTAGGGATTAAAGTCATTTCATTATGACTCACATTTGTCATAATGGTAAAATTTTGATAATTTTAAGTTTTTTAGATGGGCTAGAAATACATTAATATTTTATTTTCAAGCTGTATTTCATCATGCATAATGGTATTACTCTGTCTTGTTGTCAAATATGCTGTTATTAAGATCAAAAATCAGCTAATGATATTTTAGAGTGTTGCATATTACTGTGTACCTGACAAATGGATATCCGCTAAAACCTTTACTTCTTGCCTAAGTCTAGTGCTAAGTGACTCACAGATAATATCAAAAGTTTTCATTGTGAGCTGTAAATAATCTAGGTATTGTGTTATAGGTAATAATTTAGTAGACACTCTAATTCTCTTAGGAGATCAATGATCCCAGACAAATTCATTTTGGATGACTTTTATGACAGCTCTGAATGACACTGTATTGTGTGATAAGGGATTTTGTAAGAAGGTATTGAAAAAAATCTTATTTTCTTTTGAGGAAAAGCAAATTCAATTTTAAGAATTTGACAACACTTAAAATTGTTGACTTGACTATAACTTCCATATTAAGCAGCAAATATTTGTAATCAAGGATAATGATAAGTAGGATTTTATCACTACATTATTAGTAAGGGTCAATGGATAAATAATCATCATAAGTAATATAAGTGGCTAATAAATGTTAGAGTAATAGCTGCTTATTTAAAGTACCATCATAAGATTTTTATTTCTCCTGGAAAATTTTGGATCCACAAACATGGTATTAGAGCCCTAGTTGGGAAATTCCAAGACTCCAAAGAAAGCATCACATGCCTGGGTAGATTATGACATTATTTAAGAGATAAGGAGTTTAGGACAAGGCATAGGTTGAGAGTAAAGGGAGGGAGAATATGAATAAAGCATAAGTGGAGGTAATGCTTTATTTATGAGAATGTTGCATATTTAATTAGAAATTTTGAAAATGCTATTGGACACATGAGCCCAGACACCACGGAAAAAAAGAAACCTGCATGCTCTCATGGAATCTGAAAAAAGCAAATAAACATGTCTGGTTATCACTGTGATAAATTATAAAGTGCTACAAAAGCATATAAAAGGAGAAATTGAGTTGGGCATGGTGACACACACTTGCAATCCCATCAGCTCTGGAAGCTGAGGCAGGAGGATCGCTCAGCAAAAGGGAGGCATTAAGCAACTCAGTGAGACCCTGTCTCTAATAAAATACAAAATAGGGCTGAGGATGTTGCTCAGTGCTCAAGTGACCCTGAATTCAATCCCCAGTAGTCTCCCCCCAGAAAAAGGAATGGTTTTAGCCTGATGGATTAAAGAAGAGCTACCCGGTTTTAATAAACAACAACAAAATACAAAAAACAAAAAACAAAAACAAAAACAAAAAAACTCCGCAACAATGAAAACAATCAAACAAAAATAAAAACAAAAACAAATATTAAGCTATGAACTAATATGTTACTGAATACTCACCAGATGGAGGGAAAAGTGTTGTGATCATTGGAACAAGTCACACAAAAGCCTGAAACAAGGAGAGGTTAGTGCCAAGAGAGTAAGCAAGGTCTAGACTCTGATCTAGAAAGTCATCAGCATTGGCAGCTGAGTCCTTTGATAAGAACAAGCTCTTCAAAACAGATTCACCTGAGACAGAAGAAAAGAAGTTGGAAGAGACATCCCTGGAGAACAGTAAGAGTATCATCCAACAGAGTGCCTTATATTAAAATTTTTATAAAATTCGGATAAATTAATATACATACTTTTAAAAAATGTGTATTTTTAGTGTGTATTCTGTGTACTGGTGTTGATAATCACTTATTTTAAACAAGCAAAATGTCCCGTAATTGCCACCAGCCTCCGCCTAAATAGTAAATCAATAATAATGGAGTTTAACTAGGACATGTGTAGACTACAGAGTAAAGATATGAAAGCACGGGGATAGTGATTCCTATCACATTCCCACTTATATCACCTCTTGGCCTGTGTAAAAGTCCAATGTTCTTGGGAAGTTAATAGCACATTTTCATAAACTTAATGAACAGACATTGCCAATGGCAGCTGGTTTTTGGAAACAACATTTTCCTGGGGAAAATCCTTATAACCCTGGAACCTTGTGTGGCTCTATACTTGTCAAATGCTGTCAGTTACTTTCATGTAAGTATAAAAAAATCAGAAGCAGTTTGCATTTATGTAGCAATGAAAAGAGTATACCTTCATTGTGTTGCTCTTTCTTTCTGTTATAGTATTAATTGTAGGACTCTTGATCGTTTTAATATTTCTTATATCACTTTGCTGATCCATTATATTGATATTATTCTGCTAGCTGGGTATAAGCAGTAAGTAGCAAGAATCCTACCTGCTTTGCTCTTAGATATTCTTCCAATAGTTTGTAAAGTATCTAAAAATTTAAAGACCTACCATCTTGGTAACGTTTCTAGGAATGGAGTGGTATGGAACAGTTAGGAATTCTCCCATTAAAATAATAGATATTTCATTTTACACTCCCCAAGAAAGAAGAAACATTGTTCTTGGTGAAACCTCTTGGATTTTGGAAATAACACATTTCACATTTGATTATTCTTTTCTACCCACTTCTTACACAACACTTATGCATGCCAGTGTGATTGATACCTGGGTCAGGTGTGGGTCAAGTCTAAGCCTTAGCACAAGCTACCTTACCACTTGGATCATATGGTGCAATACTGAAAAGCCCAAAGCAGAGAGACAGTATAAATGTATCTGGAAAAACCCTAAAGAAGAATCATAACACAGATTTTTAGAGGTTTTCTTTTTTTAATTTATTACCCTGATCATAAACTATACCTTTGGTCCCATAGATAGCTAACATAGGAGGGTGGGGAGAAAGCACTGACATGGTTTATGGGTAAACCTTCATTGTATGCTATCCCAAGCTGAAGTCACTAGCTTTCACGTTACTACTCACCCAACAATGATCATATATGAACATGTGAAAGGGAAATTTTCCCTGTTGGCACAATTTGGGGTTGGTAATTCTGAGTGGTCATCTAATGAAGAAAAAAATTACTTGAATATAAAATAATTCATATTTACATGGCTTGGTTGCCCAGTTAGAAAATTGGCAAATACAAATTGTAAAATTGGAAACAGAGAGATCTGGGAAAAGGTTATGAAAGTGGCAACTCTGGAAATGGGCCCCGATTGTGAAGAGATTTGTGTCCTATGTAAATGGCCACAAATGGTCATAATCACAGAAGAGGCCCTAAATATCAAGTTGGGTGAGGATGACCTTTCTCTCACATACCCTACAGTTTGATATACCAAGAAGAGAGGAGCAGCAAGAAGAATCAGCCATCATCTTATAACACGAACTTCCTTCCTCAAAGTGTAATCTGATTGTTGCTTTTGCCTGCCAAAAGGTGAGGCTGTAGTAAGTCTGTCATATACCATCATTCAGTGGGAAGGCTAGATGGCTCCCCAGTGGTAGTTTTACTATGTTGATCCTTCCCCCACAGGGACATAGCACATTATACTTACCAGAATACACTCATATTTCAGGTACAGGTTTGCATTTCCTTTCCTCAGTATCTGCATATTTACAGTATATCTTACAACATTGCTTTTGATCAAAAAATGTACTTTTAAAAGGGAAAATGAGACTGCTCACTGCAATTAATGCCATAGATTTCAAGTCTTGAGTATCATACCTCTACTGTCACCTTGAGACAATATATCTTACAGCAATTTGTGGGACTTCTGTGATGAGACGCCAACTTTTCACCTTGGACAAGTAGGTGCTGAGGGGTGAAACGCTGCTGTGCCCACCTCCTTTTTGTCCCTCAGAACTACTCCCCACTTTTCTCCATCCTGCTTTGCCTTGGAAAATTGATCTGTGTGTGCTAGATGAAAAGGCTCCTCTGTCTTGTGGTTTCGGTTTGGATTCTGTCAATAGGGAACTCCAGGAATAAATCACAGCATTATTAAGGAAAAATGGAGGATCTAACACTTTCGCTCTTTCTCATTTCTCTCCCTGGGTCTCCTGCATCCTTTTGTTCAGGGTCACAGCTTGTGATTCCGCTGTTTTGGTTAACTGCTTCCTGCCTCCTCCGTCCTGCTGGGCCACAGGATTCTAACAGTACACAACTATCTGTTTGGTTTTTGGCCATGGCTCCTCCACTGAAGTCCAGGTGTAGTTAACAGTCTACTACTAAAGTTCCTGGGGTACCACCTTGTTTCTTGTAGTGCTGTTTGTGCCTAAACTGTTGGAAACTGGTCCTTGTTTATTATTGTTGAATTTATCTTCGTTTGAGTCAGCTATCTGTTGCCTATGGCAATCCTGACTCATACAGTGTCAGAGGCCAGAATGCAACAGAAAGGAAAACAGACTGCATCTCCAAATGCATCCTGGTCTTTCTCCTGAAGAAGCTGTAATCCAGGAAATTGTTGAGACATACCTCTTAATTTTATAGAGAGAATCAATAGCAAGCACAATCAATTAATGCTCCTTGTAGATCTAGACAGAGGAAGTAATAGGATTTGGTCAGTTTTAGTGGAAAATATAGAGGAAATCAACATAAAATGCTTAAGGAATAGTGGGTGAACTCTTTAAGGTAATACATTTAGTAGGAGGAAATTCAGCTATCCCTAAACTCAAAAGTAGGATCAGTACAAATAGGAGAAATTTCACATCAAAAACAAGGTATGTTAAGTCTAGGGGTAGGCAGGCAAAACAATAACTGATCAAGTTCAGGGCTAAGTTAGATGCAAATTTTATAGTGAAATGCTTTGTGTGTAGAATTATCAATATTCAAAAATTTAAGACAGACAAAAAGAGGGTTTTTTTGTTTGTTTTTTGTTTTTTGTGGTGCTGGGGATTGAACCCAGGGCCTCAAGCATGTGAGGCAAGCACTCTACCAACTGAGCTATATCCCCAACCACTTTTTTTTTTTAAATAGTGGAGAATTTTTGGCAGAGCAAGATTTTAAAAATCTGTCACTAGAAATATATACAGACTATGTAATATTTTATTATAAGAAACTCCTCTATATGTAAAACCTGGAAGAGTATCTGAACAAAGCTTCAGTAAAGAAAAGCAAAAGGAATTCAGATTTGGCAAACAATACATACTTTAGTGGTAAGTAAAGGAAATTGGCCAACTTGGAATGAAATTCTTATAGACTCCACTGACTCTTCTGAAATTTGTTGGAAAATAGCAAAAACAAATGAAATCCCAGGCTGAATTACAATGCTAGGAAAGGAAAGAAAGGAACAAAAAAACTGATTAGAAACATTTGTTATTTATACCAGAATAACCAAGTATCCAGAATAAGACAGCCTCTTCAATGTTGTATGTCACAGTAAGTTCTCTCTTCATCCTTAGGGACATAGACAGTAGTCACATTTGAGAAGTTTCATTTCACTAAGCTATAAATGGGCATAGTTTATTTGGAATACATTGAGGAGCAAAGGTAATCCTTCCCTGGAACTGAGGCTTTTCCAACTGAAGAGGTAAAGACTGTCTGAAGGCACAACAGGTCATGATTTAGAATGCTTGCTCACAAAAATGCTACAAGCTCAAAAAAAAAAAAAAATTCTTGTTTTAATGTAAGAGTAAAATTATGAACTTTTTTTTTCTGTTACAACCACCAATAATATTGAGAAGAAACAATCTTAAATGACACCCTCTGAAACTGTGGACTATAGATATAGCTAGATTTATACCCATTCCCCAATCTTTTCCTAAATTACTAAAACACTATTGAAAATTCATTTTGCAGTTTTCCCCAATTCAGTTTATATACACAAATCACAGTTTATAGAGGGTGAACTACATTATCTGATTTACCTGGAACTATTCTGATTTATCTTTGTTTTTCCAAAATCCTGCTCCCCTAAACATTTGTTCACTCTGTTACTTTCCTCCCACAAAGTGACACAATTTGCTAGATAAATGACATTTATTTATTTATTTATTTTGAATTGTATAATCACCCTAACTACATAAAACTAGCATGTAATGACTGGCACTCAGGTGCAATTGATCCAAGTTTTTCTGTTATACTTACTCTTCTTCCTATAGACATCAACAAGATTATGCTCTGGTCTGTAGCAATGCTAAAGTAGTCTAGGATTTGTTTGGAATAATGGCAAGAGGACTAGAAGTTTTTTTCTCAGACTTCCACGGGTGTGACGCTCATGGCCCAGCTCTAAAAAGAATGTGGCTTTTTGTCTTCAGGGTTATATTTTGTCTTCTCTATTGAGAAATTCCCCTGATTTTATGTTAAAATGCATTAATAATTCCTAACTCTATGAAAGCTTAAAATAACACTCTCCCACACTCTCTCTTCCTTCTGTTTGCTTGTCTGCCTGCGAGTCTGCTTGTCTGTCTGTCTGTCATTAATTTTATTTCTATTCTCATCAGCAGATCAGCAGTCTTATTTCAGGATTCATAGATGAAGAGTTTTTTTGTTTGCAGATCTGGTTCTACTTATGCAAAGCCCATGTGAAGTCACCATGCCAACCCCATCACAGCAGAGTGGAGCAATGCAGTTGGTAACACTGACTCAGCCCCTGGGAGAATAGCAGGATGGCAATGATTGTAAATTTAAAACAGAAAAATGCCATTTTTAAGTTGTGGATACATTCTGGTTGAACATAAACTGGGACTTTAGAAGGACATTTTTCTGTTTTAAATTCACAGTAATTGAACTCCTTGTGTCCACTTTCCTCTCCGCAGGCTAAGCCAGCCTGGCCACTTTGAAAGATTTGCTCCTTTGTGACTTGAAGAGCAAAAGACTTTTCAAACAATGAGCTCAGAGGCAAAGCACACAGTGCATAAGAAAATGACTAAAGAATCCTGAAAAGATTTCCAGTGCGGGGACTTTAGAGAATTAGTCAAGTTCTGGACATGGGTTTCCTCAAAAAGACTCAGATTTGAACATAGAGAAACAAAGAAAAACTAAAATAATTCCTGATTTAAGGAGATTAGAAACTATCATACGGGATCTTTTTGTTTGCTCCATTTCTGATTTGCTTTACTGTCTCCTCCATTATTTCTATTAACGTAGAAGAATTTGAATTAAGCCAATTTACTAAATATATTTCTGGCATAAGCTTCAGGCAAAATCATGAATCAATACTTTCAAGGACATCTTGAATCCTTTTGATTTATAGCTTTCTCTCTCTCTCTCTCTCTCTCTCTCTCTCTCTCTCTCTCTCTCTCGTTCTCTAGATTTATTTCTAACTTTAGCTAATGTATTCCTAATTGCCAAAACCAATGGATCATCCTCATATTTATTGTTTTCTTTCTCTGTGACATTAAATGGAAAATACTTTCCTTCTTAAATTTACATTACAGGTTTGGGGGATGTTCTATTTCTTTCCAGATTTTTTCTCGTTCACCTTCTTGTCTCCTTGGTGGGATCATCTCTGCTGTCTGTAGTTTAGTGTCTTCCCCATGCTACCATTATTCTCTCCTCAGTTGTATTACGTTAGTGCAATCACATCTAAATACTTAAATTTTTAGTGAAATAAATATACCAAATACATTTTTTTGAATTGATAAAACTATAATAACAGGCAGAGAGACTTATTTTTTGTTTCATCAGTTTCTCACCAGTGCCATTCAGCATAAATAATCAATTTGACTAATTTCTGGTCCATTTCTTCTTCAATTATTTTTAAAAAGTAAGAAAATACTCATGGATATATTTATCACCTTAAGCAAATGATACTATACTATGCATATTCTTTCATATCTTATTTTATTTTACTAAAATATATTCAGGAATTTATTTTATGGCAGCTCATCAAAATCTGTTTTATTTATTTTTATTTTTATTTATTTTTAAAATCAAATTTATTTTTAACTGGCACATAAAAATAAAAATTGTACATATTGATGAGCTTTTTTGTGATGTTTTAGTGCATATATATGTTTTGTAATGTTTAAATCAGGTTAAACACATCTGTTTCCTCGAATTTCTAATATTTCTTGATGGTGAAAACTTCTAGCTCAATAAACTCTTGTTGATTCAATCCTCAATTTTATTTGACCTGAAGCTAAAAAGATAAAAAAGCTTTTCCAAATACTAAATACTCTCTTTTTTTTTCTACCTTTAACATTGGTTGGGAATTAAAGGCTTTGATTTTCCTTTTCCCCATGTAAGTTATTCCAGGCTACTTTAGTAGCCACAACACGCTGCTGTGTAGGTAATCACCACTTTTACTAAAGCTGCCAAGAGCCAAAGCACCTTGATCACCTAGTATTGGTTCTCTGTCTGAACTTCACCTTATGGCTGCTAATTTGGGTAATCAGTAAGTCACTTCATGCCATGATTTCTAACATCCTGTTCTCCAAGTGAGGAGGAGGATTTTTGTTGTTAAAAAAAAAATATATATATATATATATATATATTACAAAGCATACAACTGGGAAGAANATTATATATATAGTTGTAGTTGGACACAATACCTTTATTTTATTTATTTATTTTTATGTGATGCTAAGGATCGAACCCAGCACCTTGCATGTGCTAGGCGAGCGCTTTACTGCTGAGCCACAACCCCAGCCCCTTTGTGGCTTTTGTGGTGTACTTTCTTAAAAACACTATTAATACAAGGATAACTTCTATGAATTCATAGATTAGGGCTCCAGTTTTTTCAAACATACATCATATTAACACAAAACAAAAATCTCTCTATTTTTAATGTATCTTTTCAGTCACTGTCCAGGTTTCATGAGTGTGTGTGCGTGTGTGTTTGTGTACATGCATGTGCATTTCAGGCTTGCCATTTCTCCCATCTTTGCTTCTTTTTCATAATACAGTCCTTTTAGGTGTTTTTCTTTGAAGTACAATATACAGTGGTCGCTATAGGCCAATGACCCAGCTAAAATAACTGGAAAAAGCTAGATATGTTTAAAGAATCCCATATTTCAAAAAGCATTAGAGGGATACGGAAGCCATGGGAAAGCGAGAATAGATGTAATTTCAATAAAGACGAAAGTGTTATGAGATGAACTGATAATACCTAGAACTACTGTCCATCCTCTTCTTTCCTGAGGGTGTATGTTAATCTGTGATTTGGACTGGGAATCTGACTTGGGTCAAGCAAAGAATCTCTGCTAAGATGAGAAGAAAAATCCCAAAACTTTTGTGGAAGAGAAGGGTTAGAATGAAAAGATTGGAAATTGAGGGGCCTTACAAGTATTGCTGGTTCCCATAGAATGTTCATTTGATTCTGGGATTCTGGGATTTTGTCTGCCACTGGAGTGACACCAAAGTTTCCTAAGGGCAAAGATGTTTTATGATGCTAAAGAAATAAAGGACTGCTACGGGGAGAAGTTGGAATCCAAGCACACATCCAGTTATCTAGCTATGGTGTCAGTTACACTGTTAGGAAGTTGAATATGTGGTTTGGGGAAATCTTCAGAGAAAATCTAGATCATACACAGCGCTGGGTGATACAGTGTCTTTATTGCTAAGAAGGATATCGTCAGGAAAAAAAGGATAAATAAAGATAAAACTGGGTAATACTAAATGGCAACTCACATATGACACAGCTTTCTTTATTGAAAAGAATAAGGGTCTCCCCACTCTGGAAAAAGTCAATACCATATGGAGGTTCCTACACAATTTCTGGTATTTAAAAAAACAAAAACAAAACAGAAAACTCAAAATCTAAATCTGCAAAGAACCAAGAAAATATAAGAGATGATCAAGATAAAACTTTTAAAAAAGTGACACAAAAATAGTCCAAAATATTAGCAGGTATACAAGGATTTAAAAATAATAATAATCAGTACCGTATAAGTATATGAAAATATTGTCCAAATAAATGAGTGAAGATATCCAATAGAACTAGAATCTCTAAAAATATCATATAGAACCATGTACAATAGCATATTTCTGTAATCCCAGGGATCCAGAAGCCTGAGGCAGGAGGATCACAAGTTCAAAGCCAGCCTTAGAATTTAGTGAGGCCCTAAGCAATTTAGTGAGACCTTGTCTCAAAATAAAATTTTTTAAAAAAGCTGTGGAATGTTGCTTCATGGTTGAACACCTCTGGGTTCGATCCATGGTATAAATAAACAAAAAAATAGACTGGGCATGAGGTAAAATATATCTGATTTAAATTCTCAGTATAAAAAAATTCATATAGATAATTTAAAGTTAGAACATATTAAATTAAGAAAATATAGAACAGACATAACAGAAAATTAAACCCAGTAGATTAATTAGACAAATAATAAATGAAACAACAAATAGCAATTTAACTATGCTTATTTTTCTTCAGACTATTTTCCATGTTCAGTCACTTCCTTCGAAACAACAACAAAAAACCTCACGAGGCCCAGCTCCCAGCGCTGCCTGTGAACCCATGACTGATTCACTAGCCATGTGTGTGCACAGCCAAAACAACAATGCCTCCAGTCTCCACCATCATATGGGTACTTGAAATTGGCCCGTTAGCTATATACACACACATTGGATTTTGCAATATATACACATACAGAACTGACTCCAGCCCTTTTAGTCCCACACAAGCTCCTGCAGCCTGTGTGCACCCAAATAGTCCAAGACCATATTGCCATGGAACCCAGTCCCTTGTCATTAGACCCAGGAGTATTGCTGAAGATATCAATAGTCCTCTCACTCACCATTGTCCTCTTAGCATCAGGGGCAATATGATTGCTAACACTGTGGACATCAGCTGCCTGATCTGAAGGATCACCATAATCACCAAACCTAGAAACACTGCATATTCCTTTGTTTGGCACGCAACACCACAGCAAACTTGAGCATGTCTAATTTCCGTCCAATCCACTTCCCTCAGGTGAAGGTCTTTCCTTACCCAAACCATTCCATAAAGTCTATAGAGTCCATGCATTCTTCAAATATGGAGACACCTATACAAATTTAGGAGGATCATAAGGCATCAGGGAAACATGGCAAGACCTAGAGAACACAGTAGACTTCCTATAATCAAATCCAATGACATGTAGATACACAGGTTGCCTGACAAAGAACTAAAATGATTATCTGAAAGAAACTCAATGAGCTACAAAAGAACACAGACAATTCAACAAAATCAGAGAAAAATATAGGAACAAAATTAAAAGTTTCCCAAAGAGGTGAATAACAAAAGAAAGAACCAAAGTGATCTTCTAGAACTGAAATTTAAAAAAATAAATAAATAAAAAATTCAATAGAGAACTTCAACACAGCCAACTCTAATAAATATAAGTGTCACTGAAATCAAAGCTAATGACTTGAAATTATCCCATCAATGAATAAAAATAAAAAATAGTAAGATAGGGAAAGTTATAAGATTTATATGACGCTATCAGGATCACTAATATTTGTAGTATGGAATTCTAATAAGTAGAACAAAGAGTTTTGAAAGGGCAAAAACTTCTAAAATAAATACTGGATGAAATTTCCACAACAGATGGTTGTGTTTAAGTAGTCTATTGAGTAGTTTCTTCAGGATCAAGATCAGAAGATACTGGGCCAATGAAAATCTCTTTATTATAAATAATTGAAGCATGCAGAAGTATCAAATCCTGTAGTTTTAGGAAACTATCAGTAAACTATGTTATGTGTATCCTTGAAATTATAATGAGTCTCTATTGCAGAATAAAGCCAGTCTTGTTTTTTAAATCCATTTGATCTATACCTTTCAATTGGAAAATCTAATCCATTTATATTAACATAAATATTAAGAGTTAAAGGTAAAGGGTTTTTTAAAAAAATATTTTTACTAACATTTATCACTGTCTAAAAATACATTTATACTATAACAGAATACATGAGACAGTTTACTTATTAAGATGAGAAATTATTTAACTCATAGTTTCAGAATTTCAGGGCAGGTGCTGACATTGGCTTAGTTCTTATGAGGCTCTTTGAGCTATATCACATGACAATGACAAAGGCATGAGTGTTGTAGGAATCAAGAAGTCACATCTCAAACAGGAAAGTAGACATAGCTGGGTGTTGCCTTCTTCAGGATCTTAAATCAATGCTGTCTCTTAGGAGAATCATTCCAGAAAAACGGTTTTGCTTTGTAAAGGCAGTGTCCCAAGCCATGAAGGACCTCTCATTTGGCCCTGACTCTTAAAGGTTCACATCATCTCCCACAACCACATTGGGGTACAAGTTTTTCACACAGGAAACCTTGAGAGGCAAACTATATCCAAACCCCAACAAACTCTCCTGTTCATTGCAGCATCATTTATAAAAGCTAGATATAGTAGTGACTTCCATATCATACAGGATAATGGACAATTGAATATGGTATATATACATAAAGGAATATTACTAAGTCTTAGAAAAGATATACATTCTTGCATTTACAACTACATGGATGAAACTCAATGGTATTATATTGAGAGATATAAGCCAGACAGAATGGCAACTATTGCATGATCTCACTTATATGTGCCATCTTAAAGTCACACTCACAGAAGCGAAGAGGAGAATGGTGGTTACTAGAGGCTGGTGGGTAGGAAAGAAGGGGAAATATGGTACGAGGATACATATTTTCATTTAGAAGATGATAAGTTTTTTAGACCCCAATATTGACTATGGTTACTAGTATTAATATTATACTGTACATTTGAAATGTGCCAGAAGAGTAGATCTCAAATGTCCTCACTACAAAAAATGTCCATATGTGTGATGATGGATGGATTTATTAGCTTTATTGTGGTAATCATTTTGTAATGTGAAGTATAATTAAAACAACACCTCTGTGCCTTAAATATATAACATTTTTTATTTGTCAAACCTCAATAAATCTGGGGTAAAAAAGAAATAAAAGTCAAAGAAAGCAATGGATTCTCAGAACATAGTCTTTAAAATGACTAACATTTCCTTACAAGTCCTGCCTCTTTGAGCCTTTTTGGAACATATGAATTCATTTAGAACACATTATGAAGATGAAACAAATTTTTCAGTGTGGCAGTGAGGAATCCCTTTCTGACAAAAAGAGAGGATAGATTTCCAGGTAGATTAGAAAGTAAAGATGAAAAAGTAGGTGTTGTGAAATCATAGCACATAGAATTACCAATGGAATATCATTTTGATGTGTTGAAATGATTGGAAGATATTACAGGCTCTTATCCAAGGGGTTGGCCCACTAAAGTAACATTTTAGAAAGTGTAGTCTGGCATGGATTATAGATTACAAAGCATAGTATGAAAGCATTTAGTTTTCAAGGCAAGCTAAATTCTACCCTTTTATAAACAAAATTGTAGACTCTTGGAGTAGTGCTTATTTACAGTAAGCTCAGGGCAAAACATAAATCTCTTCCTTCCTAAGATTCACTGCCCAGCTAAAGACTGTCTGTCCCCAACATTCTTGCAGGGCCATCTCCACACAGCCCCTGTGACTGTGACCATGCCAGGTTTCAGGACAAGATGTTGGTAATTCTCTACACAATTGCAATGGGTATTTATCTTCCCTTACAAAAGAGCTGGTATCAAAAACAGAATGGAATAATTAGGTACTTTCTATGATTTAAACAAGAATCTATATTCATTTTTATTTTGAGTAAGAATTATTAACTTTATTAGTTGTTTCTCCCACTTATAGATTATCAAATCTAGATGAAAATATGCTAAGAGGCATTGATGCGATGTTAGCATAGTTTATTAAGATGCAAAGCAAAGAAAATTTCAAAACTGTGTATTCTGAAATAAAATTAAGCCTTATTTTTGTTTCAGATGAAAAAAATTAATAAAATTTTACTTTATTGATAAGTTGTGAAATGTACTTAAGAGAATCCTACCACTGTACTGAAAATAATTCTAAAGAACTATTTTCATAAAAGACACAAATTTGAAATGACACAAACATGACACAGCTATTATATAATAAGATAAATAGGAATAAAACAAAAACTTTCTATGCCCAAAAATATCAGCTGTCTCTTGAAATATTTGAGAAATATATATTGTCATTAATTTTGCATTCAAAGATTCATTTATTTATTTACAGTACTGTGGACTGAACTCAGGTATACTTAACCCCTTAGCCACATTCCCAGCCCTTTATAGATTTATTTTGAGACATGGTCTCATGATGATGCTGAGGTTGACCTTTGACTTGCCCTCCTCTTGCTTCAGCCTTACTTGTCTCTGGGATGGATTATAGGCATGAGCCATTATTCCAGGCCATTCAATAGATTTAGATAGAAATTATTACTGAATTTGGATATTAAGAGTATAAACTCATATGGATTCTTATAATGAAGCTGAAATGAAATTGTGTAATTCTTATATAATAAAATGCAGACATACAGTAGAATTTTTTGAAGCAATTATACTTGAATTTTGTCCTTCTGCCTGATTACATCAGTTGATTTGAGCATGGTGCTAATCAAACTAAGTAATAAACACAATCTCAACTAATGGTATTTTAGCTCCTATTCCATTGGTCACAGATCATAACTTAGAACGTTGGAGTTTATAAATATGTCTTATTACCCACAAGAAAGAAGTAGTTGGATCAACACAGTACTGACTCTATAAAAAAAATCACCAAAATACATGTATGCTGGGCGTTTAGCAATATCTTCAAAGTTCAGATAGAAGCATCTTAATTTCATGTCCTTACTGAATATAGAATAACACTGTTTTACCCCAATCTCATTTCCCAGTATAAGTTCAATGATAGCTCTACGTTGGAAAAATGTTTTAAATATTTTCTGTACAACTCCAAATTTATATGAGTGCCTACTCATGCAAGGCAGCAATAAATAAGAAATATTTGCTTCTTAAAATGACTTTATATTGAAATGTGATTGTTATGGCTGTTGGTTGTCTTTGTTAGTTTTATTGTATATCTTACAATGCCTTGGTTAAGAGGCATTAAAGTCCAAGATGCAATTTTAAAAGCATAATAAATATGCATTGCAATATAGAAACTGAGTAATTAAACAGAACTCTAGCAATCTTACAATAATTTGTCAATATTATTACTTTATGTGGAATGCATGCACCACAGAGAATGTTTACAGAAACTACATAGGCAATTCCTCTCAAGCACTCATTACACTTATTTTTGCAATATCCCTGCAGGTTAAGTGCTATCAATTCCATTTTTCATTTAGAGCAATTTGAGTGTCTCGTTCAGTTCAAACCATACTAAAACCTCATTATAAATATCTGGCTCTAGTTAAACTGAGGGATAATACATGCAAAGCAAAGTAGATGTACACACACTAAATTATAGTCTCTAAAGAGGATTTTGTGTTTATTTCTATTATTTATATTTACATATACATTTATGCCATCTATTTTAAATTATATGTAGATAGGACAGCTTGCCTTTTGGGTCTTCAGTCTTCACCTGGCTCCCCAGCTAGCACAATAGTGACTAATTGAGCTTACTGTTAAAGCATGTGGGATTCTCTCAATTAGCAGCACAGCATTTCAGAGCTGTATTTCTCAGAGCAGAGACTATAGCTCACTGATGCCCAAGTTTTGTCAAAAGTTCAAGCCCCCACATGAAAAGATGTGTTCTTAGATATGGCTAGTTAATCACAAAATTAGGTACATGGATTGCTTTGCTCTGACCCCTCACAAAATTGCTTTTTCTAAAATGTGTTACAAGGAGAATGCTATTAAAACATTGCCATGGAAGTTGTTTTCTTTATTATAGGACTATGGATAGGTAACTGCTCAATACATCATAGTGTATGATTTTTATGAGGATTCCTGGGACAAGATTCACTCAGGTCTTGGAAGTTAGAGCAGTTAAGATTTTCCTAACTTTGTTTTAACTCTGAGGATCTTTTCCCTTGACAGTGATTGTTAGAAAGTTCAGAGCAAATTTGTGGCCTGATTCTGATTACAGTGCAGGATCTTATGGCCTGTGCTTCATTCCTGGCTTTATTTTATTTTTCTTACCATTAATACCCTACACTGTCATTTCCATAGTTATTTATGTTGTTATGCTGTTTTTTTTAGCTAAGTATATTATAAATATAATTTACTCAGATTTATTCCACAGAAAATTCGAGGCAATTTCTTATAATTCATTTAATTTAATACATTCATATAAAATCATAGCACGGAAATACATTATGATGGTGAATATCAGTATAAGTTAAGTCAATATGCATATATGAGTTAAATACAATTGTTTTATAATTGAACTCCACTTGATTAAGTATATACTTTCCGTGATCAGAGGGAAAAAAAGGCATGCTACAAAACTTAAATTGATTACTAAGACATATATGCTTTAAAATGTAGTAATTGGTTACAGAAATACCATAGTTTCTTTAAAAATTAGAGAAAAAAAGAGGCAAGAACAGTGGCGCACACCTGTAATCCTAGCTGCTTGGGAGACTGAGGCAGGAGGATTAAGAGTTCAAAGCCAGTCTCAGCAAAAAAAGGCACTAAGCAACTCAGTGAGATCCAGTCTCTAAATAAAATACAAAATAGGGTTGGGGATGTGGCTCAGTGGTCAAGTGCCCCTTAGTTCAATCCCCAGCACTCCAGCACCCCCCAAAAGAAATATGATGTTGAACTTTGTAAGACAGTTGTGTTTACTCCTGAACCAAGTGGATAAATAATATTATAAGCAAGGGAATATCTTTCTGTTATTTATCGAAGATAGGGCTGAATATAATTACAAAGACTGAATAATGATAATTTCCACATACTAATAAAATACAATACAAAAAATACAGGGAATAAATTAAAATATCTTGTTATATAATTACAAAATACATTGTAGATAAATACTTTGCTCTACCATCAAATTGCCTTGTCTTTTTAAAAATTCATTTAATTTTTATTTGTAGTTGGACACAATACCTTTGTTTTATTCATTTTTACGTGGTGCTGAGGGTCAAATCCAGGACCTCGCACATTCTAGGCAAGCGCTCTACCACTGAGCCATAACCCCAGCCCCAAATTGCCTTGTCTTAAAGGGACATAAAGCATATATTTTTAAGTGTTTATTCGTCTCATGGATAGAGGTTAAGAAAGACCTTACTTTGCAGGTTTGATGATGGCACACATCAGATTGTCCATCATCAGATTGCCCATCAAATTTTGTTATCCCTCATCTTTTGTACCTTTCTATTCTTCACTGAAGCTTAGAAATAAATGTACTCCAGATTCATATTAACATGGAAATTTAATATGATTAGGTTGACATTAAAATATATGGAGAAGTGTAGAATAATTAAAACAATAATTTGGAGTAAATTATCAATTGTACAAAAACAAATTAAGTTACATTCCTACTTCCTACCATTCACATTTTTAAAAATGAAATCACCATTTCCAGCCCATCCCTCTCTCTTTCTTTACCTTGCTGTGTTTTGCTTAAAATACCATTACATGCTATAATATTTATATTAACTTGCTTCAAAGCTTATTATCTGTAGACTCCCAGTTAAATGCAATGTCTGTGGAAACGGAAGGGCTTTCGCTCCTCTGGGGATGGCCTAGATCGTGTAGGTGAGTATGCAAGGTATCGTGTATAATGCTTATCCTAATTCTTTTGGGCTCTTCTCTGTATCTGACATTCCCAGAACACTCTTTGGAACTACCAAAGTTCCAGTTGAGTTCCTACCAAGGCAGATACTTGTTAACATTTGGAAAGGTGAAGAGAAGAAGAATTGGGGAGGACATGGGAATCAACATACAATCAGGGAGAACCTTTGTCAGCAAATTGGAGAGTCTTCTTAACCTCCATCTACTTTGGTGCCATAAATCATCATCAACTAAGAGCACCAGTAGAAATCTCCCATGATTTCTTATTTAAAAAAATATGAGAATGAAATCACTTTTTGTTAATAATTTCAACATTATTTTTCATATTCCAACATCCCATTTTGTCATTTTTTGGTATAAGATAAATAAAAGTATATCCTGTTTCCACCTTATACCCTAAACTAATTGTGTTTAATATACATCAAATGAATGAATTGGAACATAAGGTCATGGTATGGATTATATGTCATCAGCACAAAACATTTTTACAAACACACACAAAAGCAAACAACAGACACTTTGAATTCCTCAGGAGAAAATGACCCTGCACACAGATTCATTGCCAAGAACGAATCTAGCCCATGGGTATATATAATTCAGAAAAGAAATAGAGTTCCACCTGTTAACCTTCTTTCTAACTACTTATATGCAGCAGAAACAAAGAGTTCATTTCACCGGATTCTTTTTTGTATAGTATATTGAGGTAGAAAGCTTTATAATTGTTGTTTTCTGGTTTTTCTTTCATTTCAAATGTTGAGCCAAATACCTTCAATTCTGAATAATTACTATCCCTGGTATTGTAAGGATGGTGACATCCTCTTCCTGCTGTGCTCCCATAGGGCAGCTCTTAGTTCATTAAATGGAACTTCACACATTTTTACTGAATTAAGCCACAGTTTGTGCAATCCTGATTTTGGTCTCCTTTAAACTTCCAGTACATTCCCAATTACAGTGAAACTTCCCCTTCTCTTAATGAGATAAGAACATAATAAGGTATGCAAAATGCCTTTTTTTTTATAGCATTAGCCCAACACAGGGCAGAGTTAACATGCAATCATCTACCTGCTTTATATAGGCATATGCTTATGCTTTCAATCTGACTTTTTGCCTGTAATTTAACATAATTTGTGGATGGTTTCCTAAAACTGAAGGACTAGACACTTGTCAATCCGAAATCCTTTTCCTTGGGTTTCATTTGTAACCATAACCTATCCTGACTTTTCACTAGTACAATCACCACTTTCTGAACTAAATGTCCTCTGCAGGTTTCAATTATTCATAGTAGAGAAGAGATTTTCTTTGGCCCATTGTCTTCTGATCTTGCTCCTGGAGAGGTTGCTAAAGAGGCCATGGGAGCACAGTTCTCTCTTTGCCAGGAGGCAAGAGCATTCTCATGCATTTACTGCAGGCCAAATAAATGCCAAAATGGTGTCTGTCCCTAAAGTCATTAAACATACATTCCAGCTGCCTCCAAACCCATACAGTGCACTGTAACTACCTTAAATTAAGGCTTCCTGAGTTCAGATTTGAGTACTACACTGGACAAACCTCTGTACCTTTAACTGACCATTTTTATCCCCATTAGGTTAGAGGCAGACGTTTTTTAAAGTTCAGTTTTAGGAGACACCTCATTTAGTATAATTTCAGTATTTATTAGTAACATGTCTTTGAAGCTACAATTGTATAACAAATATGCCTTAAAAATTTAACAAGACCAAAATAAATTGTTATTTTCCCCTACTCTCAATTGCTTCTCCCTAGTTTCCCCAATATTTGGTAATAGATGTAATTACTCAAGCCAGCATTTAATCAGTCATTTGTTTTGGTTCTACTTCTGATAAAAGATATCTCAAATCAAGGAGTTTCTTTTTTTCTTTCTTTACTCTTCTCCTTGCTGTGCCTGGGTTATTATCACCTCACTGTGAGGTAATTGCTGAGCCATTGGTCTCGACTTCTTGGCAATAACTTTTTGATACTGCCTGGCCTTTGCATTGAGGATGTGTGTGTGTGTGTGTGTGTGTGTGTGTGTACAACTAGATGGGAAACTTTATAAGTTTAATTGCAAAATTTATAAATCAGAGACTTTTTAACAATTGGCAAATTGACCACTCTGGATCCATCCTCCCATTTACCCACACAATCATATGTTTCTAGATGCCCATTTGCAAAATCTTCCTCTGGTAACCTAAACCTGAGAATAGGTACTGGCTGTCAAATTTTATCCTTATGCGGATTTCTTATGGTAAAACAAAAAGGAAAGAAAAATTATTATCAGTACATGCACATCACAATGAAAAGTGATATTTCTTAAGTATAGCAGGACTTTAAAAAAATCAAGAAAAACCACATATATTTTTGGAAGTGTAGAATATTCCTATGTGTTTAATAGTCAAACTTAGAGCATGCATAATTGAGATAATAAAATTGAAGATTTCATTGTATCTGAGCTGTAGGTATTTGAGTATGGGACTTCTCCAATAATAATAATTAATCCAAAATAAAAATGTACATAATCCCTTACAGTTTTAAAAATACATTAAGTGAAATATCTCATTTGATCCTAATATCTCTGCCAAGTGAAAAATTAAAGAAGGGACACTAAGAAAAGATTATTTATGAGAGAGGACACAGTTGAGGATAAAACAAGGAATACATCTTGGCCCTTGGATTCTAAGAGCTGAACTTGTTCAAGCCCAGGACATACACACTCTATAACTTCTTATTTATAAAGTGATTTAACATGTCTTCCCCATTTACTTTGCATATTCACGACATTTTTTGATAACTCAGAATTGTTGACTGAGGATTATGAGTATTGCCCATATATCATGACCCTTAAACTTGAAGGGGCACTCTGGTTTAATGTGTATGCAGTCTTTCCATATTCCATTTCTGACATCTGTCATATCCTGTGAGGACTAAAAGGTTCATTTAAAAAAATTTCTTTGCAAGGCTAGAGAGAGGAATAAATTAAATAATGTAGAACAATTCTTTCTTTGTTGAAATGGACTTCTACATTGACTCCCCCATCCAATCCACTCTGGGTCAGCATATCCACCTATACCAGACCAAGTAGGTCTTTTCAGATCTAGACCCCAGCAATGCCCAATAATCCTCTAGTCCTCCTCACAGCATTTGTACAAGATAAAAAGGTCAACAAATAATAGGCCTGAGGTGGTATATGAGACAAAGATGACTCTTGCTTATTTCTATTACCAAGAAAAATTAGCTTTGACTCTAGATGTCTCCAAATACTGATGCTTGAATCCATTTTCCTAGTAGAAATGCTTTGTTCTATCCTGAATAAATCATAACGGTGCTTAGATTCAAAATTTGTCTATGGCCTTATTGAGTTCTATGTTCCAACAGAGCATTCCTTAAAATCAAATTTTAGATACATGAAAGAGTGTGGCATTTTTTATTTACTTTTTTAGTAAAAATACTATGTGAATTTTACATTATTTTTTCTCACCATATTAAGTAGAAAGTAAAGAAGATAGTTCACATTCAGATTCAGGTCAAATGGGTGCCCAATTTATAAAATCTGATTTGGAAAATTTGGGCCAAAGATGGTTTAAAAGTATTGCCGTGATTACCAAAGAGGATGGTGGACTTGAAGGAAGAACAGGCAGATCTTTGTGTGAAATTATAAGCATGGGGATTGGTGAGAGGTTTTCTTTAAAAAAAAAGGGGGGGTACACCGTATGTTACACAATTTTAAAATAAAAGACTATATAAGTTAATTGTTAACTTGTGAAATGTATTTTACATCTATATACCTTGGAAGAACTGAATTTAAGAATGAGAATTAAATTCATTCTTGAATTCTCCATCTGTTTTTTCTTTTCTCTCTTTTTTTTTTTTTTTTTTGGACTAGCAGTGCTTTCTTCAGCACCAGAGGGACATATCCTCAGGGAGTCACCTGGAGGGCGGGGCTTTTATAGGGTCTTAGCAAAGCCAGGTCATGGGCAGAGCTAATTACATTTGGCAGGCCCTCTTGGTGGGCAGGGCCAAATGATGGGAGGAGTTTAGGGTATGGCTGGAGGACAGGCAGGTAACCATATTCTTCATTATAAACTCTGAACAGGGTATAATGAATTGGGGTGAAGTTATCAAGTCATAGTATCTGGCTTCTTTCTTAAAACATCTATTTTTAAAGGCAATGGTAAACAATTAAAACTGAATTTTTTCATTGAAATGTATAACTTGAGATGTTGTTATATCTGTGGTTTTTTTCCAGACTTAGGTGTTTCAATGAACTGCTCTTGTTCTTCTTGATTTTGAAAATGCAAAGAGGCAATTACATAAAAAATATCTCTTTAAAGTGGGATAAAAACCAATATTTCTCAAAGGTTTTGTTTGAAAATACTTTTGCTTATTTACCAAAATAATCTTAGAGTGTTCATTTGAAAATGCTACTTTGAAGAGTGACATTACAGGAGAAGAGCTTTCTAACTTGACAAGCTAACACTGTCCTCCTCACTAAACATTCTACTTTTCATTTCTTGCTATGACAATGGTGCTGAAATCTTCAAGGTGGTGTTTAGGCTGCTCTCAAACTCTTCTCTCAATTTGGAAGCTTAAGATTGCTTTATGAGAAAACAGAGTTAATAAGGCTTTTGAGCTCAAAAAGAACAGTGTTTTTTAGTTTCCATTGAATAATGTATAGATAGGACTTCCCAGGCATGCTAAGTTTATCTAACCTTTTGATGTAATGAAAAATTTAGAAATTTTGCATAAAGGAAACACTAGCATTTACATTCCCAGATTTCACTTTATATAATAATATAAACAAGTTGAGACAAATGTCAGAGTATGGCAGATGGTGGCTGAAGGACCCAGTGCTTTTCCTAGCTTCAAGGTATCCTAATGACCTGCACACTAATTGCCCATTAGTGACCATGCTGAGGCCATTGTCTTCTCAAGGATACTGTGTTAAGTGTGCACACCCTTTCTGCTACCAGCTCCAGCTTGACTCAGCAAACAGAGCCTTGCCACTTCTCATGGTTAGTAATCCAGACCTAACCCCTCCTGCCCCAGACCCCACTCCTAAGACTGCATATTTTACACAAGCCTTTGCAGGCCTTATAAACTTCAAGAGATCTAGGGGACAATCTCTTCACTTGGACTCAAAACCTGAAACAGTCTTCTATGGGAAAACAGACTATATGTTTTTTTAATAATTTATGAGTCATCTAATATTTTTGTTTGTTTAGGTTTTGCTTTGTGTATTGGCTTTCTTTTATTTATAGATAAAAATTCAGGCAAAGAATTAAAAAAAAACAATCAGGTTGCATAATTAGTGCTGATTGCAGTTACTTTCTAGGTTATGAATTTTCTTTATTCTTATACCTATGTAATATATTTCCTTTTTTTACCACTTTTAGGAAATATCCAAATATGCAGTAAAGTAGTTATACTTTTTGGAGCACAAGGGCCCGCTTTGTGGCTGGATATTGGAAGACAAAGTAGATCATTAGTAGGAATTAATTCCCAGGCATTGATTATAGTGAAACATAAGAGTTTACAGCCTAATTCCTCTAGCCCATAGTGAAAGGGGTACCACCTCTGTACTGCTGATTACTGGTGACAAGTTCTGTTACCTCACATGTTGAACCATAACATTAGAGAAGCATGCCAAGGCAAGCATAAAAATCAGGGTTTATTTAAAAAGGGGTAACATAGACCTTCTGGAAGGGAGAAGGTGGCCCTAGCTAGTATCCTAGTATACCAAGAATCCAGGGTGTTTTGCCTTTTTATATGTCCTAGGCTTCCTTTTTTTCTGATGCTCTCTTCCCCTTATCTCTCTCCTTCCTGCATATGTGACTAGGCCCAGGAGACGCTCAGGTAGAAGGGCCAAAGAGAATCAGATGGGCTGGAGGGGCCAAATTGGAGTGATCTGGGCAGGAAGGAGGCATAATTAATAACTCCCTGTAGGGAGGGACAATCCCTGAGACTGGTTACCTTAGCAACAGGTTGGAGTCTGGGCTGGTTATCTTGATAAGAGTGGAGGAAGGACTTGAAGGAATTAACATTTCAATTCCTCCATTCACTGGATGGACCCTTGCCTATCTGCCTAATTCTGGCTTCACCTCTCTCATCTTCTGTGCCCTCCATTCCCAGGGCACACAGAGAATATAACTGAGATTCCAGAGCAAGTTATGTGGATGTTGGACATGGCCCCTTGGAACTGAAGAAAGGAAAAGTTGATTTGAGAGTTTCTGATAAAGCCATCAGTGGTATTAAAAGGTAAAACTGGAGGAAAACACATATTTGGGGAGAAACAATTATTTTGACTGAATAATTTGAAACCAAAATAGAAATATCTTTGACAAAAGGATTAAAAAAATTGCCTAATGCCTTGTAACAGAGGTTAAATTCTGACAGGACAGACTGTGTTGTGCTTACAAGATGTAATTTCAGGTATTGGAATAAATCTTATAGAAAATTCAAACCATATCCTCCCTTTTTATCTCTCTACGTAGTTGAACCTGTTGCAATAGAGTATAAAAATCAAATAAATAGATGAAATTAAATAAGCAGCTTTTGGGGCTGGGGATGTGGCTCAAGGGATAGCGCGCTTGCCTGGCATGCGTGCAGCCCCGGTTCAATCTTCAGCACCACATACAAACAAAGATGTTGTGTCCACCGAAAACTAAAAAAATAAACATTAAAAAAAAAATTCTCTAAAAAAAAAAATAAGCAGCTTTTGAGATACACTGATACCTTATGGCTAAGGTAAAATAATAATAACTACCTCATGCTAATAAACATCTGGACAGTGGAGTAGAGGTTGTGCTGTCATTTCATACTCTGCAAAGAACAATTTATTTTACTAAATAGTCATAGTAAAAAATAATAAAAATAATCTAAATACAGGTTACACACTGTCTTAAACCCATGTCTGTGGAAATATGAGATTGTGATCTGACAACATCCTGTGTTTTTCATAATAATCAACTTCTGACTTATGATGAAAGACATCAGAAAGCTGGTTCCTTTGCTGAACCAGTTATTCTTATAGAGATATTATTATTATAATTTCTGGCTGAGGTTTACAATGTTCCTTGTCATCTTTTTTTTCCCCAAGATGAAATTATTAGCCATTGTCCTTTTAAAAACATTTTTAGACAAAAAAATGTTTATTTGCATCATCAATGAATAATTAAGAAGAGCCAACACGTTTGTTCAGTCACTGTATCCTAGAAGGTGAATTTCTACACAGAAGACTTAAAGTAATCAGGAAGGAAAAAAAACGGAGGATTTGTATTGTAAATTGCTACTCAGCATGAGTGCAAACAGAAATTCCCAAGCGAGACTGCTATAGTGTGTTTAAATGCTTTACTAAAGGAAAGAGAAGCAATGCACAGTAGATGAACATAGCGGATATTTTCATCTTCTGTAATTTCTTTGAATGACCAGGATGTTTTTTAACATTGATATACAAATATAGAAACTACATTGATTCAAGAAGCAATTATCAAAAACAACAAAAATAGAAATTCACGATGTGAAACAGATTGTAGCAGAGAATTTTATTTCTTTCTTGTTCTTCTGTTTCTGGTAGATGAACATTGTTCCTTTCCCCCCTTTTTATTGGCTCTCTACTTCTATTAAACTTTCTGTCCCTCAGATGGGCCAAGAGTGACTAGTGAAGAAGGTGCATGCACAAAAAAAAAAAAAATGGGTTTAGGAATTACATTAGATTTGACAGACTCTTCCTTGTAATACAGAAAGCAATTTGTTTGTTTCTTGCATTTTGTTTGTTCTGAGGGGACTGTTATTTAATTTTTCAAGTCAAGCATTTTGTAGCATCAATGGTAAACTGGAATTTTAGTATTTTCTTCATCAGAACCACAATGTACTTTAGCAGAGACATATGTGGTATTATCTGCACTTCAATTTATATAAGCTTTCATTGCTTCTTCATTTTTGTTGGTAGCTTGTTTGTCTCTGGAGGGTTGAAAGAAAAAAAAAATAGAAATCATGTTTGTTGATATTTCTGTTACTAACTGAACCTAAGCTGATCTTTTCAATTGTTACTTGATGTCTCAGGAGAGGTGGAAAATATTATAATTTTAATAATTCTATAGGTATCCAGTTTGGTCTACACAAACTTTATGTCTTTTGTTTGTTAATTTTTTTTAAATATTTGTTTGAGTATATAGTCTTAATGGAGAAAAATAAATCATAATAAGTTAGCCTTCAGTTCATTTTGAGGAATGAAAGTACAGATTTATTATTGAAAATATTTAAAAATGTTTTTATTAGTCTATTTTGGTTAGGCATAATAGAGGAGTTATTTTTGACATAATCATACAAGCATAGAATATCATTTGCATTTTGATAATTTTATTGTATATGTGGCTTATTTTAATGAAAAGAGTCAGTGATAATCTTGACTACATCTTCTTTGAATCCAAAGTGGAAAGAGCAATGAGTTGTTGCCTAATAGAAAGTGATGGTTGGGCGTCTTCTAGCATAATGATGAGGGGGTGCATCTCCAATACCCAAGGGCTCTAGACTGTTCCCACAGCACAGGGTCTGATATTTTCACATCTTTAGATAGTAAAGGGGAGATTCAATCAATTTTACACTATCAACCATCATGCATATTTTTTTTTGCAATATGAAGTTTTATTTATTTATTACTAACTTGTAAGATAAAACATACACATAATGAAATGTACAGATTTTAGTGTATAATTTGTTTGTTTTTGCGGTACTGAGGATTGAACCCAAGGCCTTATTTATGCTAGGTAAGCACTCTACCACTGAGCTATTCTCCCAGCCTATTAAGTCTTGTCAAATAATTACACCCATGGAATAAACACTCTAACAAACATATAAAACATATCAATCCTCTCAGAAACCTCCCTTATGTTACCTTTATCTCTCTCATCTCTGGTTGATAAACTAGTATTGTGAGTTCCAACACCAGAGGTTAGTTTTCCATGTTCTTGAAACTATTATAAATAGAATAATAAATAATGTTATCTTTTGTGTCTGGTTTCTTTCAATGTAATATTTTTGAGATCTATTTATGTTGTCAAGTGTACTAATATCTCACTGATTATTTATTTTATTAATCCCGGGTGATTCTAATATATATTTCTAGTTCTATAAAGTGATATGTCTAGAAGTTAAGTTACCAAGTTAATGCTTTTGACAGAAGTATATCCTGTAAAACCATTACACAAATCAAGGATACAGAAAATTTTTATCATTGCCAAAATTCTCTTGTGTTTCTTTCTAGTTATCTCTTTCCACATAAAACCATGGTCTAATTTTTATCACTACAGATGGATTGGCAAATGTTGCTTTGCTGAATCAAGGAAAAAAATCAAAATTAAGGATGCTGACATTTTAATAAAAAGTCCTTCAACTTACATATCTGGCCAAGAAAATTATAAGAAGAGACTGATACTTTCTGTTTTTGTTTTGCTTTGAATTTAAAACTCATTCTGGGATCAGACCATCATCTGGGTGTCTGAACCATGCAAATGTCCTGAACTTAAGTCAGTGGCTCTCTCTTCCCCTTTTGTGGCCTGACATGATTATTTCTTAGTTGATACAATACCATAATGAAAATGGCAAAATAATGAACAGTGGTGATCTTATTTCTATAATCTTGCACCAACACTTTACAAGTTCATTTTGTTAGAATTAGATGTGGCTGGTTTAGCAGCATTTAGATTATTGACTCACATTCACTCGCCATATTTTTTTGTTCGCATTATTTTATGTAAGTATTTACCTGCCATCTACAGAAACTCAGAGTTGAAAACAATAAGATAAAACCGTGTTAAATGTATTTCAAAATGTTTTATCAGTATATTATAATTATAGGTAATAGTGGCATTCATTGTGACATATTCTTATATGCACATAATATATTTATTCCCCAGTACTTCCTTTTTCCCTCCCATCTGTCTTGTCCTGTTCCCTTTCCTCTACTCTTCTGATCTTTCTTTCATTTATATACATCTATAGTTTGTTTCTTTGGTGCATTATAATTATACACAAAAGTGGGATTCGTTCTGGTATATTCATACATGCGTATAGCATAATTTGGTCAATTTTGTTCCCCAGGTCTTCTACTTTCCCTCCTTTCCTCCTTTCACTTGAACCCTTATCTCTACTAACATCTCTTTTTTTTCCTTCAGACCCTCCCTTTAATTTTTTTTCTGTATATATTCTGCATATGAGAGAAAACATTAAATACATTTCTGAGTCTGGCTTATTTCACTCAGCATGATATTCTCTGGTCCAAATCATTTACCTGCAAATGACATAATTTCATTCTTCTTTATGGCTGAATAGAAACCCATTGTGTATATATATCACATTTTCTTTATCCATTCATCTGTTGATGGACACTTAGGCTGGTTCCAAAACTTGGTTATTGCTACAAGCATTGGAGTACATGTATTGCTATAGGACGCTGATTTTGGTTCCTTTTAATAAATTCTGAGGAGTGGAATAGCTGAGACATATGGTTCCATTCCTAGCCTTTTGAGGACTCTCCATACGGATTTCCACAGTGGTTATACTAATGAGCAGCTCCACCAACGTATAAGTAATTGTTCCTTTCACCCTATATCCTCACCAATATTTATTATGACTTAGATTCTTGATGGTTGTTATTATAACTGGGTGGGATTAAATCTCAATGAAGTTCTGGTTTGAAGTTCTGGGTTTTTTCTAAGTATGTTGAACATTTTTCCATATATTTGTTGGTTGTTCACATTTCTTGTTTGGATTTTACTAACCTACTTTTAGTATTAGGTTTTATAAGCTCTTTAGATATTCTGGAATCATATGTTAGAAGAATAACTGGAAAATATTTTCTCCTATTCTATAGGGTCTCTGCATCATTTCTACTCTGAAAGTGCAGCCATCTCGGCCACCCAGACAAAACTCTAATAGAAGTTTGTCCTTTGGAGCAATGGAAGAGTGAATTAAAACAACAATTCAGCAGCAGCAAACCCAGCCTATAGAGCAATGAACTCTGAAGAACACTTTCCCTTGAAACTGGTCATCTGGGCTCTGGGACAAGAAGGATGACACACACTGTAGGGTAAGAGGCTGAGATCAAGTAAAGTCAAGCCAAATCTGGTGATCCCCAAGTTACCTATTCCAGGCCTAGAAGGATCTGGAAGATAGACAGACACATCAGACTCAACTCCCCCAGGACATTGGAGGAAGGCTCTCATAATGAGGGATATGATAGAGCTGGGGAGGCAAGGGGAGAAACTCTGCATTCAGACTCCCTTGAAAAGGATTTTTAAATGTTACAATTATGCTATTGATGTCTTGGAAACCAGTCATGTTTTTCTAATATTATGACATCACTTTGTAAGGGAAAATTTTTATGAGTAGTTAGTAAACAAGCTTATAAAGGCATCAGTTTTGAAAGACAATGATAACCATAAAATAAAGATTCTTCCCCAAGGTTCCATAAGGAATTTAAAATTGCTGAAGTTTTTTTAGATTGTTTCTTCTGTTTTTTTTTAAATTTTATTTTATTCTCAAATTAGATCCTCTGTCATTAGTTGGAGAGACTAAAGATTATCTAAGATTCAAGTAAATTTGCATATTAGTGTATCCTATCATTCATTCAGTTAGATTTGTATTGAATATCTATAATATTACCAAACAATGCCTGGGTTCAGATTTCATATTTTCAAGGTTAAAAGTCAAATTAAATCATGCGTCTATTAACTAGATGTTATCCCCATCTAGTGCTTACTTGTTTAAGAGTTTCATAATATCCCTCTACTTTTTTTAACCTATGCTTTAAATATAGAAACGGAGTTTAAGATTTCCAAATATTTCCATAGATTTTTTTTTTACCTTCTATATTTTCTTATCATACTTATCTTTCAGGAAAGTGCACTTATTTTATAGGATATAGTGAATTTGATATGATGTTTTATTTCTAGGCATCATGTGTTTTCATCTTCATGGATGAATACAACAATCTGCTTTCAAAGGACACCTGTCAATATTTGCAAATGTATCTTCTTTGAGGTAATTTCATTGGTCATAGAATTATTCATCATTCTCAATCTAGAAACTTCACACATTTGAGAGCCTAGCCTGTTGTTTTTTTTATTATATTTGTTTTATTACATTTCTGCTTCTAACAGTCCCTGAAGAATATGAACCTCTGTGCAGGCAGACTAAAAAGAAATATCTGTAGACATGAATAGTTATTTTTTTCATATAATCCTGAAGAAAAACAAAACAACTTAACTATAGACCTAAAACAAATAAAGTCTACAAAGAATACAAAAGCATAAAGTAAAGAGATATAGTAATATGAAGAAAATGCAGCAAGACCATTCAGAATATCAACCAAACAGCTCAGGTAAAATGATTATGACCCTGCTAGGCTAAGAAATAAGGAATTATTATTATTTTTTCTTTTTTATTTATTTATTTATTTATTTTTATTAGTTGTTCAAAACATTACAAAGCTCATGACATATCATCTTCCATACATTTGATTCAAGTGGGTTATGAACTCCCATTTTTTACCCCAAATACAAGTTGCAGAATCACATCAGTTACTCATCCACATTTTTAAATAATACCATATTAATGACTGTTGTATTCTGCTACCTTTCCTATCCCCTACTATCCCCCCTCCCCTTCCCTCTCATCTTCCCTCTCTACCCCATCTACTGTTGTTTAATTCTCTCCCTTGTTTTTTTTCCCCTTTCCCCTCACAAACTCTTATATGTAATTTTGTGTAACAATGAGGGTCTCCTTCCATTTCCATAGTTTCCCTTCTCTCTCCCCCCACTCATCTCTGTTTAATGTTAATCTTTTCCTCATGCTCTTTTTCCCTGTTCTGATCTTAGTTGCTCTCTTTATATCAAAGAAGACATTTGGCATTTGTTTTTTAAGGATTGGCTAGCTTCACTTAGCATAATCTGCTCTAATGCCATCCATTTCCCTGCAAAATCCATGATTTTGTCATTTTTTAGTGCTGTAATACTCCATTGTGTATAAATGCCACAGTTTTTTAATCCATTCATCTATTGAAGGGCATCTAGATTGATTCCAAAGTCTAGCTATTGTGAATTGTGCTGCTATGATCATTGATGTGGCAGTATCCCTATAGTATGCTCTTTTAAGGTCCTCAGGGAATAGACAGAGAAGGGCGATAGCTGGGTCAAATGGTGGTTCCATTCCCAGCTTTCCTAGGAATCTCCATACTGCTTTCCATATTGGCCGCACCAATTTGCAGTTCCACCAGCAATGTACAAGTGTACCCTTTTCCCCAGATCCTCACCAGCACTTATTGTTGCTTGACTTCATAATGACTTCCAATCTTACTGGAGTGAGATGGTATCTTAGGGTGGTTTTGATTTGCATTTCTCTGACTGCTAGAGATAGTGAGCATTTTTTCATGTACTTATTGATTGATTGTATGTCCTCCTCTGAGAAGTGTCTGTTCAGGTCCTTCGCCCATTTGTTGATAGGGTTGTTTGTTATCTTATTGTTTAATTTTTTGAGTTCTTTGTATATTCTGGATATTAGGGCTCTATCTGAAGTGTGAGGAGTAAA
>NW_026000142.1:19771334-19810846 GCF_001458135.2 Marmota marmota marmota | reverse complement strand
TCAAATCTGAAGCTTAATTTTGCTGGATACAGTATTCTTGGTTGGAATCCATTATTTTTCAGCGTTTGAAATACATTGTTCCAGGATCTTCTCGCTTTCAAAGTCTGTGATGAAAAATTAGCCGTTAACCTAATTGGTTTACCTCTGAATGTAATCTGCCTCCTTTCCCTCGTAGCTTTTGATATTCTCTCCTTGTTCTGTATGTTGGCTATCTTCATAATTATATGTCTTGGAGTTGGCCTATTATAGTTTTGGATGTTTGGGGTCCTATAGGCTTCCAGGATTTGGCAATCCATTCCATCTTTCATCTCTGGGAAGTTTTCTAAGATTATTTCATTCAATAGGTTGTCCATTCCTTTGGTTTGAACCTCTGTGCCTTCTTCTATCCCAATGACTCTCAAATTTGGTTTTTTGATGAGATCCCATATCTCTTTACTAAGAATTCACTTGAAGAAGATCCTATGTCATCCATGAAGAATATATGGAGGAACGCTGATAATTCACCTTAAACTAAAAAAAAAGCATATAAAACATTTAAAAATAGCACTGAAACATTGAAAAATAGATTAAACATAACGTAACTTGTTATAGTGATACAGCCACAAAATGTATAGAGTTTAAGTGTAACATTTCAAAACTATAAATAATTCTAATGTAATTATAATAGATTTTATTTTCCAGGAAAAACTAGGAGTTTGCAGTGAAACTATAAATATTCTCCCCACTTTTCTAAAAGACCACATAAAATATAAACCATATAAAATATGAAATACTGAGAAAAACTCAAGGAAGAACATCAGCTGAAAATATGCATAAAAATGGCTTGTATGAGATAAATACAAATTTTATGATAAGGAAGAGACAAATGGAATTCCTTCAAAATGAAAAGCTTCACAGTCAACGGAGCAAAGAGACAATGTACAGAATGGGAAGACATTTTCAAACTCTTCACCTAATAAAAGGTTAATATCCAAAGTTTGTAATAAACTCAATAGTAAATAAATAAACAAACAAAACCCACAAATAGCTCAGTTAAAAAAGGGGTAACAAACTTAGATAGACATTTCTCAAGAGGAGATACAGCATTTATATCTGTTTCAGTCAGCTTTTTTTGCTGCTACAAATAAAGTATCTGATCAGAAGAACTATAGAGGAGAAAAAGTTTATTTTGGGGCACAGGGTTTCAGAGGTCTCAGTCCATAGACAGCAGCTGTATTCCTTGGAGCTCAGGATGAGGCAGGGTATCATGGTTGAAGAGTGTGGTAGAGGGAAGTAGCTCACATGATGACCAGAAAGCAAAGAGAGAAAGATCTCCACTAGTTAAATACAAATATATACCCCAAAGCCATCCCCCAATCCTCTATCTCCTCCAGCCACACCCCACTGCCTGCAATTACCACTCAATCCCATCAGATGATTAATTCACTTATTGTGTTAAGGTTCTCATAACCCAAGCATTTCTCCTCTAAACTTTCTTGCATTGTCTCACAGATGAGCTTTTGGGAGACACCTCACATCCAGACCATAAAATTTTGTCCCTGGCCCCCAAAATCTCATGCTCATCTCACAATGCAAAATACATCTAGTCCATTTCCAAGATTCTCCATAGTCTCAGCAGTCCCAGGATTGCCCAAAAGTTCAAATCCAAAGTTTCCTTCAAGACTCAGGGCAAACTTGAATCATGAGTTCCTATGAACATCAAAAGCTATTTAAAAGTACTCCATATATACAGGCACATTTCTATTTCCAAAAATAGGGGTGAAGGAAGATGGGACAGGACCAAAGCATGACTGAAATCTAGTTGGACAAACAAGTCCTGTAGTTCTGTGTCTGGCATCTGGAGCATATGGTATCATAATATTTTCCCCAAAGGGTTTATAAAATCCATCCCTGTGGCCTTGTTGGTTGGAGCCCAAGTGGCCTTTCTGTTGGCTTGTCTCTGCTCAATACCTACAGCTATCCTAGGACAATATCCCACATTACTGGCATTTCATAATCTCTGGGAGTCTCCAGTGCAGTTTTGGCTTCCTCTTCACATCTCCACACTTTGCCTTCTCAGGGAGTGCCCACAGGAACTCTGAACCTGTGCACTTTGCCTAGCCTCCCAGGCCTTCCTTTGAAATATTAGTGGAAGCCTCTAGGACTCCTTAACTCCAGCATTCTGCATTCATGCAGAAGGAGCACCATGTGGTTGACATCAAGGTCTGCCACCATCACCAGCAGTAACCAGAATCCAGGGATTCTGGCTACAAAAGCTGAGTTCCTGGATAGCTGAGCATGTTGAAAAAACTTCCTAGGCCTGCTTGTGAAAGAAGGGTGCCCCTCTGGTTTCTTCTTAAGAGAATTTTTACTTTTACTCCCTTGAGCCTGAAGTGGGTATAGCCTTGCCAATTCCTGAGATGCCCTCAAGCTATCTTTCTTATTGTCTCTGGGCAAAGTTGTTAACATTTCTTTAATGATAGTAATATACTTAACAATTGCAACTTCCTTAGCCCCAGTTCTACTTCTGGCTTTCAAGTCCAACTTTTTCAAATCTTTCTGCTCTGCTTTTTGCTTCTGATTTTCAAAATAAACTTGGCTAAAAGTTCTAAGCAATATCTATGTCACTGCCTGAATGCTGTGCTGTCTAGAAATTTCTTGCACCAGATTAAGAAGTCCCTCACTTTTAAAATCAGCCTCACATAAAGTCTCAGGACATGGGCAAAATGCAGATAATTTCTCAGCCAGAACATAACACGAATGACCTCTACTCCTAATTCCAATAGAGTCCTCTTCAGAACCATCCTGAGAATTTTCTTCACTGTCCATGGTCCTAGTATTAGGTACTAGCTATCAATGAGCAGTGACATGCAAGCAAGTTCACAAGTGTTCTTTAACTTACTATAGGGTCCTTTAAAACACTTCCAAAGTAGATGAGAAAGCAAAATGTGGTAGTTAATTTGTAGAAAATAAACAGAAGCAAAGGAGCTAATGGGAAGACACATCGACAGAAAAGGATTCATGGGACTGACTTCATGAGACTACTGAGTTTGGTGTGAAGCTAGGAATTATGGCTAAAGGTGTCTCCATTTTCTGGAAGGCAGATTCTTTTAGTAGTGCAGGCACACTAAGGTAACGTCTGACCAGCAATTGACCCCAGTGTCCCCTTAACATGGGATTGACTTGTAGATGAAGCCCCCCTAAATAGGATGGCCATCATGACAGTTCTGGAGGGGATTAACTAAGGTCAAAAACTCCAGTGCTGAACTTGAAGGAGAAGTTGAACACCTGACTGGCAAAGAGTAACGAAGGTAGTCCGCAGTTATCCTCGTAAAAAAAATTAAACAGTAATAAAATTAGGGACAGCATTGTCTCCCTTGTTCTCTGGAGATGGCCCATTCTCTTCCTTGAGATAGCTTTTTGCTTAAGCCTCACTTTTCTTTTATTTTATTTTCACCTCACTTTGACTTCTAATAAAGTTCTCTCGTGACTTTTGGTGTTTGACTTTAAACCTCCTTTCGTAGGAACACAAAAACCTAGGTTTGGAGTTTTAGCTCCCTCCTTTCCTATGACACTATTAGTATTTTGGTCTTCTGAGTTCCCAACAGAATCAGCCATTAAAATCGACAATTTAAAGCATTTCCAGCTTGCACTGCTAAACATCTCAAAACTCTCCCACCAATTACAAGAAGCTCCAAAATGATTGGGTTATGAGAACCCTAACCCAATTAGTGAAATAATCACCTGATGGGATTAATTGGTAACTGAAGGCAAATGGGGTTTGACTAGAGGAGGTGAAGCATGGTGGGGGAGTGGCTTTGGTCTACATATTTATATTTATTTATTTATTTATTTATTTTTGTGAGTAACAAGATTTAATTAGTTCTTTTTTTTAATTTTTTTATTGTTGGTTGTTCAAAACATTACAAATTTCTTGATATATCATATTTCACACTTTGATTCAAGTGGGTTATGAACTCCCATTTTTACCCCATATACAGATTGCAGAATCACATCAGTTACACATCCATTGATTTACATATTGCCATACTAGTGTCTGTTGTGTTCTGCTGCCTTTCCTATCCTCTACTATCCCCCACATATTTATATTTAGCTAGTGGAGATCTCTCTCTGTCTGCTTCCTGGTCATCATGTAAACCACTTCCCTCTGCCACACTCTTCTGACATGATGTGCAGCGTCATCTTGATCCCCAAGGAATAGAGCCTGCTGTCTAGGGACTGAGACCTCTGAAGCCATGAAGCTTCAAATAAACTTTTCCTCCTCTACAATTATTCTAATTGGGTCTCTTAGTCACTGCAGCAAAAAAGCAGACTAAAACAGATGCCCAACAACCAGATAGAAAAGTCCTCTACCTCATTAGTCATCATAAAAATTCAATTTAAAATAACAATGAGATAAGATCAAACATCTGTCAGGTGGCTGTTACCAAAAACAATAGCAAGTGCTGCAAGAATGTAGAAAAAAGGGGATCCTTGCACAGCATTGGTAGGAATGGTATTGATGTAGCCCATTGTGGAAAAGAATGTGAAATTTCTGATCCAGCAATCCCACCCCTGGACTTGTGTTCAAAGGAAATGAAACTAGTATGTCAAAAAGACATGGACACTTCCATGGTTTATTGCAGTATTATTCGAAATGGTCAAGAAATGGAAACAATATAGATGTCCATAAATTTACACGAATGACCTCTACTCCTAATTCCAATAGAGTCCTCTTCAGAACCATCCTGAGAATTTTCTTCACTGTCCATGGTCCTAGTATTAGGTACTAGCTATCAATGAGCAGTGACATGCAAGCAAGTTCACAAGTGTTCTTTAACTTACTATAGGGTCCTTTAAAACACTTCCAAAGTAGATGAGAAAGCAAAATGTGGTAGTTAATTTGTAGAAAATAAACAGAAGCAAAGGAGCTAATGGGAAGACACATCGACAGAAAAGGATTCATGGGACTGACTTCATGAGACTACTGAGTTTGGTGTGAAGCTAGGAATTATGGCTAAAGGTGTCTCCATTTTCTGGAAGGCAGATTCTTTTAGTAGTGCAGGCACACTAAGGTAACGTCTGACCAGCAATTGACCCCAGTGTCCCCTTAACATGGGATTGACTTGTAGATGAAGCCCCCCTAAATAGGATGGCCATCATGACAGTTCTGGAGGGGATTAACTAAGGTCAAAAACTCCAGTGCTGAACTTGAAGGAGAAGTTGAACACCTGACTGGCAAAGAGTAACGAAGGTAGTCCGCAGTTATCCTCGTAAAAAAAATTAAACAGTAATAAAATTAGGGACAGCATTGTCTCCCTTGTTCTCTGGAGATGGCCCATTCTCTTCCTTGAGATAGCTTTTTGCTTAAGCCTCACTTTTCTTTTATTTTATTTTCACCTCACTTTGACTTCTAATAAAGTTCTCTCGTGACTTTTGGTGTTTGACTTTAAACCTCCTTTCGTAGGAACACAAAAACCTAGGTTTGGAGTTTTAGCTCCCTCCTTTCCTATGACACTATTAGTATTTTGGTCTTCTGAGTTCCCAACAGAATCAGCCATTAAAATCGACAATTTAAAGCATTTCCAGCTTGCACTGCTAAACATCTCAAAACTCTCCCACCAATTACAAGAAGCTCCAAAATGATTGGGTTATGAGAACCCTAACCCAATTAGTGAAATAATCACCTGATGGGATTAATTGGTAACTGAAGGCAAATGGGGTTTGACTAGAGGAGGTGAAGCATGGTGGGGGAGTGGCTTTGGTCTACATATTTATATTTATTTATTTATTTATTTATTTTTGTGAGTAACAAGATTTAATTAGTTCTTTTTTTTAATTTTTTTATTGTTGGTTGTTCAAAACATTACAAATTTCTTGATATATCATATTTCACACTTTGATTCAAGTGGGTTATGAACTCCCATTTTTACCCCATATACAGATTGCAGAATCACATCAGTTACACATCCATTGATTTACATATTGCCATACTAGTGTCTGTTGTGTTCTGCTGCCTTTCCTATCCTCTACTATCCCCCACATATTTATATTTAGCTAGTGGAGATCTCTCTCTGTCTGCTTCCTGGTCATCATGTAAACCACTTCCCTCTGCCACACTCTTCTGACATGATGTGCAGCGTCATCTTGATCCCCAAGGAATAGAGCCTGCTGTCTAGGGACTGAGACCTCTGAAGCCATGAAGCTTCAAATAAACTTTTCCTCCTCTACAATTATTCTAATTGGGTCTCTTAGTCACTGCAGCAAAAAAGCAGACTAAAACAGATGCCCAACAACCAGATAGAAAAGTCCTCTACCTCATTAGTCATCATAAAAATTCAATTTAAAATAACAATGAGATAAGATCAAACATCTGTCAGGTGGCTGTTACCAAAAACAATAGCAAGTGCTGCAAGAATGTAGAAAAAAGGGGATCCTTGCACAGCATTGGTAGGAATGGTATTGATGTAGCCCATTGTGGAAAAGAATGTGAAATTTCTGATCCAGCAATCCCACCCCTGGACTTGTGTTCAAAGGAAATGAAACTAGTATGTCAAAAAGACATGGACACTTCCATGGTTTATTGCAGTATTATTCGAAATGGTCAAGAAATGGAAACAATATAGATGTCCATAAATTTACACGAATGAATAAAGAAAATGTAGAAACGGACACTATGGCATACTATTCAGCCATAAAAAGAATGAAATTCTGTTGTTGGCAACAACTTACATTAAATTGGAGATCATTGTGTTAATGAAATAATCCCGGAACAGAAAGACAAGCACCACATCATCTTACTTTTATATGGAATAATAACAAAAGTTAATCTCATAGAAGTTGAGGGATGAATGGTAACCAAAGGCTGGAGAAGTAGGGTAAGGGCAGAATGGGGAAAGGTTTATCAATAGATGCTAAGTGTTTATCAATAGATGCTAAGAAGATCCAGTGTGCTACTGCACAGGGGCATGGCTATAGATAAAAATAACATACTGAATATTTAAAAAGTCTAGAATAAATTATTTTGAATGTTTTCATTTTTAAGAAATTATAAATGTTTGAGGAGATATATAGGTTTAACCTGATTTAAACATTACACAATATATACCTGGAATGAAACATTATATGGCACCACATAAATATGTATAGTTTTAACATTCTTATGAATTACCTAAAAATTTAAGTGAAAAATTTCAAAAGCCAGTTAGGAAATAATTTTACATCTTAATCACATGAAATGATATTTTTGGTTCAAATGCTTTCCATACCTCAGTTATAAGAAGGTATGTTCATTGTCTCTGAAAAATTTTAAATTCATTTTTACACATCATTTCTTTGCTATGTTCAAGATCAAATCTAAAAAAATTAAATGTATTCCTCACTAAAAGCAAACAAACAGCAGCAGCATAAACAAGGATGAAAAGAAAATAGCTCTCACTACAGAACTAACATAAACATCTTTTAAAACAAGATACATAAGTAGAAAAAAACTTGAGTATTTAAAATATAGGCTGAATTAAAAATTCTATAAATTATACTAAAGAGACTTAAATATGAAAAGATAAAATATAAGAAACAATTCTATTAATTCTACTAATAAAATGATTTTGGATTTTATTTAACATGATATGTATAGGAACATAAAAGAAAAACATCTTAATTTATAAATGTCCTTTCTGCTGTTCTGCTGAGAATCCCAACTTTAGGTGATTTCACCCAATTTCTTATTTTAAAATTACAGTTATACACCAAAGATTCATTTTTCCATTGAGCCTGAGCTGTGTTTATCATATATCTAGTTCCTTTTTCTACTTACATATCTAATGAATGCCTCAAATGTTGCAAAGCTGGAACAGAACTATTCCCTCCATCTCTCACACACACCACCACCACCACCACCACCTATCCCAACTTACTCCATTTCACAAAACTCTACTCATCAGGGATAACATATTACACCCCAAATACAAGTCCCCAGTGACCCCTCTATACCTGCCACACCTTACCTGCCTTCAGTTACCCCCTGGTTATTAATTATCAGTGCATTAATTCTATTAATTCATAATCAATACATAGGCTTTCTTAACACTATCACTTCAACTCTGAAAATTCTTGCATTGTCTCACTCATGAGCTTTTAGAAAACACCTCATATCCAAACCATAACAAAGATGAATTAGAATGAACATTTTATAAGGATAGAAATGGAGAATTAGAAAGATAAAAATGATGATGTGGTAAAGGTGGATAATTTCAGGAAAAAAAGGTTTGAGAAGGTAAGAAGTAGTAATTCATTAACTCAAGTATCTTCTGAGTAGTTTATTTTGACTGAATACTACCTGCATATTTAAGAAAAAAAAATAAGCTAATGTGAATACTATGGCTTCTTTTGTGCTTTCATTCTGTTTATTATTACTTATTTTGCTATGTAGAAGTTTTTTTGTTTGATGGAGTCTGAGTCTGATTTACCAATTGTAGACTATGATTTTGTAAAATCATAGTCAAAGCCAAATATCATGAAGCTTCTCCCACATTTTTTCTTATGGAGTTTCATATTTATGTCTTTAATCCATAGTAAATAGATTTTTTTTTTTTGTATTTTGTAAGACAAGACTCAAATTTCACTGTTCTCCATGTGTATTTTTGGTTTTCCCGATTATATTTATTTAGGAGAATATTTTCTCTCCATTTTGTATTCTGACACCTTTGTTGAAGATTAATTGATTGCTTATGCATGGATTTATTTGGAGGTTCTCTATTCTGTCCTGTTAGTCTCTTTGTCTGTCCTTTTGTCAGTAGCAATTTGTTTCAGTTACTGTAGCTTTGTAATATATTTTGAAATCACATAATGTGATGTATTTATTTTTGTTCTTTTTTAAAAGACCATTTTAACTATTTGATTTTTTTTTCAATTCCATATGTTTTTTGAAGATAGATGATGTGATATGGAGAAAAAGACTTCACACACAAAATAACCTATTAGAATTAATAAATTCAGTAAAGTTGCAGGATTCAATTTCAACATACAAACACTAGCTATGTTTCTATATTCTAACAACTATTTCAAAAGTAAGTTAGCAAAATAACTTTATTGACAATAGAACCAAAAATAATGAAAAATTAACTGTAGGGGTATAAACAAATGGAAAGACTTTTTGTGTTCATGATTGGAAGATTTAATACTGTTAAAATGTCCATACTACTCAAAGCAATCTACAGATCCAATGCAATTATCCAAAATCCAAAGCCAATTGTGACTGAAGTGGAGAATCCACATATTGTAGTTGTCAATTAATAAGCTGAAAAACATGATAGCATAAGTAGTCTGCTGTAAAAACTTTCAGCTTATCCCAGGTGCTTTATATTCCTTTGTCCTCTCGTAGGCTTTTAAAATTTGAAAAGGTGAAGAATATTATTTTTTTTCATTTTCTGACTATGAAATATTCCCTGTGTTTAGCTTTCTGGTTCCTGTTAGCTTCTAGCCCTGATTTGGTGCACTTTGAATATCCGTGGAGTAGGAGGGTGAGGGAGGGTGAAAGTTGCAAAAACAATGACACTCAATGGGTGAAACTTGTTTTCAAACAAACCACTGGATCATTGATTATGTTGCCCTTTCACCCTAAGACAAGGAGCTCATGGTCTGTAGTGATTTATAAAGGAAAAATTTCATCCACATCATGAGAGAACTGAGAATGATTTATGATTCCTCCAAAACCACAAGATAGGATCATCCCCCAATCCATTTCTGCAATTTTAGAAACTACACATAGGGTTTTTCTTTTTCATGTTTTGAATTCCAGATTAAACTTGAAATGACAGAATTTCACTAGTATACTTACTCACAACATTACAGTGACAGCTTCTAGGCATGCATAGTGATATTTCAGTTATGTCATGAGAAATATCTCAGTACTCCCTGGGTCCTCCCATGTTTAAAGTTGTTTCCACATCCCCACATTCTGGCACCATGTTCACAACATACATGCTATCATAAGCATGTCTATAAACTTTCTCATTTTGTACAATTAAAATGCCCTTGGGAATTCAAGACTGAAGTATCAAACCTACATACAGAACTACAAATGTGGTAGATTCCTCTGTAAACGTAGTGGTCTAGTAAATGCTTCTCTTATTAAATGGCACCAGCACTATGAGAAAACATTATTGCCTCAATACTGTAAGGCATCAGAACCGTAGGACTTGCTAAGACTTGCTCATGCATTCAGTGGCATATCATTGGTATTCAAATAAAAACATGCAATTTTTCTGTATCCAGAAGTGGATAGCTATATTTTATACACTTGAAATTGTTCTGTGTCATTTTTAGGTTTACTGTTGATTACTCATTCTTCTTTCCCACACACCCAATGACCAATGGCCCCACACTTTTGATTCTATCCTTCATTTGAGCCATATGATCCTAAGGAGGGGAAATATGCTTTATTTCTCAGCTGTTCAAAATCTCTTCCATCTGAGAACACACAGGTATTTAAACAACTTTTAATGAATGAATAGACTACTTTTACTAAGTACTCGAAGCAGAGAAATCAATATTAAATATCCATATCTGAGGTCATTAAGACTATGATATTAATCACAGATTTCACTTTACAACATATTCTGGTAGTGAGAGAATAAGATATAGTGTGTGCCCTGACATCATTGCCACATTAAAGAGCTGTGTATTAAACCCACTGGCGTTCAAGTAGAATTTAAGAATTATATTCATTAATTATAGCTAAAATGTTCTTCACTAGAATTCAAAATATAGTATAAGTCCTTCATGAAGTTTCTGATTGGTACAACATATTATGGAATAAACAAAAACTCTAAGACCAGAAAACTGCATAATAAAAGTGCAAAAACAGATAACAATATACAGATATAATATTGTTATTCTTTTATGTGAACATCATTATTGTTCATCAGAGCTGGTCAAATAAATAGCTCCACTCTAGAATTAAAATTAAAACTATGTCTGTTAAACATTTAAGAATGTTTCACTTTTCCTACTCACTTCATTTGTATATTTACCTGGTCAAAGGGTATGTTTCTGTTTGTGAGTTCATCCAGGAGTGACATTAACAATATTTAATGGAGGAGGAGACTATTTACTGATCACTGTACAGATATTTTAATAATTAAGTCATTTTAAAGCCATAAAGCTACTCTGTTTTCTAATACACTCAACAACATTAAACTCAAACTAGATTGCTTTATATGAGTTATTTTTTTTACTTCAGATTTCCATTTAATAAATTCAAATTAATGGTGGCATAAGTTGACAATGTATATTCACATGTATTGATAATTTTAAAATTATATGATCATATTAAAATGAAGAAGCCATCCTAATAGTAATTATAGTCTGATTTAATATCCTGTAACAAACACACCATCTCAAAGTAGTAGTGTAACAAGAATCTATATGAGAATATATAGATATTTCTGTAAGAAAGCAGTATCAAGGCATTTTCTGTGACAATTGAATACCAGATGCTAAGAGAAAGGGATTAGTCTGAAGAAACAAAACAAAACAAAGTATTCCAAGTCTCACTATCCAACAAGTAAGGAGCTTTTGAAAGCAATTCTGCCTGACAGCTTTCCTTTCTTTGCAGACTGTTGTACAGACTCACTTCCGTTGGCTATTGCTAAGCTGCCTCTAGGGACATTTTCTGATATCTTTTCTGTGAAAACCCTGCCATCCTGAAACAAGATTATATGAGTTTTTCCTCGGATTGTGGCTGACCACCAACAGAGGAAACTTTTCTCCGTGTGATTACTTCAGGGACACAAAAACTGACTTCTATAAATTCAAAGGAAAAAAAAAAATACTGAAGCTAGCAAGTCCAGCTACTTAAGAACCTCTGCTCCCTCCAGATTATGGATTTTTATATTTCTCACATCATGGAAAGACATGGTCAGCCATCCTTCAGTGGGGATCAACTTGAGACCTCAAGGATTCTTTATAGGTAATACAAGGGTAGCATTCATATGTGTTATTAGTATGTAAATGCAAATAATTTACCTCTTTTTACTTATTTTGACATTTGCTAATGCATTTTTGTCTTTAGCTTTAGAAGAATTACAATTTAGGCAACATTTCTGTAGTCATTACAGTTCTGTAACAGATGTAGCTCATCTTATGCTTAGTAACTTTGGACAAATTCTAAATAGACATGAGAAATACAGTGAACAATATAACTTTATACTATTATGATTGAATATATATTCTAAATATAATGTCATGAATCATTAGGTATAACCAAAAGGCAAAATATGTAACAATATAGAATGTTCAAATATATAACCCATATGTAAGCTTCAGCCAGCAACAGACAGACAGACAACACACACACACACACACAAGGCACATGGAAGTGGTCATAATAAAAGTGTAATTGATCAAACTCATTTGGAAATTTCAGTCTTAAATACACCTAAAGATGATGTAAGATATATCAGAAATACAATACCTAAAACAATTTGTTCATTACTTTTAAAAAAGAATGTTACAATATTTTAAAACTATTTTGTACATTTCCCCCATAATAGGCTTATAAAAGCTGATGTGATGATAAGGAGCACAGATATAGAAGTGATAAAGTTTTAAACAAAATTTTATGATGTTAGATGATAAACTGCTGTTTTATCAAATATAAAATGAATATAGTAAAAACTATTCATACGGCTGTGATTAAGATTAAATATAATGAGTTCAAAGCCTTTTCTCAGAGTTCTGTCCATAGTAAATGTGTAAATAAATGATACTTAAAATTATCATTGACTATTATGGTAAATTTTAAATATCTTTATATATTTTTCTTTTGCATATATCACACAATAAAGTTAAATTATATGAATATATATATTTCATTTCATTTTCAAAAATCTTTAGCATGTATTAAATTAGTGATTTCTGAAAACAACTCTATGAGTTGCTATCATTATTTTTATAGCCTGCATATAACATAAGATTACTTGAAATTTAGAGAAATTATAACTTCCGTAAGATTAAGAATCTATTACATGGTGAAGCTTCCATTCCATTGTAGCCTGCTGAACACAAAGCTTATGTTTTTTATGCCATATAATTTTCTAATTATTTAGAAGTCATGTAAGCAAATAGGTGTATAAAAATATACAAACACTTAACCATACAGAGTGTTAATTCAAGGATTCCTTTCCATCTTTGTTCATATTTATGTTAAATATTTATGAACTTTTAATATTCTATATGTCAGTGTTATGGTTTAGAGATGAGGTGTTCCCAAAAGCTCAATGCAAGAACAGTCAGAAGTAAATTATTAGATGATGAGAGCTATAACCTTGTCTTCCACTGATATGGATAACTGGGTGGTAACTGTAGGCAGATTGGTGAGGCAAGAGGAAATAGATCACTGGGGTATGCCTTTTAAGTTTTATATTTTGTTTCTTGTGACCTCTTTCTGTCTAATTCCTTGTTGCCACATCTGAGCTTCTTTCCCTTGCCAAGCCCTTCTGTTATGATGTTCTTGTCACCGTGGGCCCAGAGCTATGGAGTTAGCTGAACATAGCCTGAATCTCTGAAACCATGATCCAAAATAAACTTTTCCTCTTCTACATTATGTCATATATTTTGATCACAGCAACAAAAAAGCTGAATAAAACAAACATTATAATATTTTTTTCTTATTCTTCAATGATTGTGCCACTGTTGTGTGTGTTCTGGATTCAAACATTCAGAATTATACCAAATATATCTGGTTAATTAATAATCTAAATAATAAATGTGAGACGCTCTAAAGCCAAAGTTTTATTAAATTTTGTGGAGTATAGAAAAATCACAAACTAAAATGATTTTAAAGATCACTTTATATTGTTTATGCCAACTAATAAAATTAATAAAAATAGAAGTATCAGAACAAGATGGTAGGTTTCCCAAGCACTCCTTTGCATAAGTACCAGTTTGAACAACCATATCCATGCATGAAAACACTTTCATCCTCCACAAGTGCTAAAAAAATAACATAAGAGATCACAGTGCTTAGAAGTAGCATGATAATAAGAAAAGATTCATTGAAAAGGAGAGGAAGGTTAGTTTTACAAAACTCAAGTCACCCCTCCCACAGTTCCATGTAGCACACTGCACAGAGAGTTACTATCTGAAGGGGGAAAGAAAGAGAAATGAGCACAGGACTTTAACTGGATCAAACATAATAAAAATCAGCACTTGGGAGGCCCTATACTACAGGCTGCTACCTGCAGACTAAGGCTCCAGATTCACATTCTTCATGGCACCAGGGGGAACCACATAGCTTCAGGTGTCATAATTGCTTGGTAGATTAGATTCCTTATCCACACCACAAGTGGGTCAGCCTCTGCAGCAATGTGCTCTGGACATCCCTTAGCTGCAGGTAGGCAGGAGCAGACTCTAGGCTTCTAGTGTACTCTAATAGTGCACCAAATACAGCTCACATAGGCCTTGGGCATGGCCTATCTATACAGCTACAGCAGGGGCAGAGGCTTCATGACTATGTCCAGAAAGTTTTCCCAGAATCTTTGGACAAGGTGAATGTTCAAGTGCTTTCTTAGAAAACTGGTATACTAAGACTAAAACAAGAATATACTTCTTAAAATGTACAACATCAATAATACTCAAAAGGAACAAGAACAATTAGGTAAAAAAATTATGTCACCAAAGCTTCTAAATAAGTGCCAGCAACCAACCCTAAAAAACAGAGCTATATGAATTACCTGACAAAGATTTCAAGCTAATTATGTTGAAGTAACTCATTGAAAATCAAGAAAATACAGAGAAAACCATCAATTAAATAAAGAAAACGGTAAATGACCAGAACCAAACATTTCATAGATTGAAATAATAACGAAAATATTAAACAGTAATAATGGATCTGAAAAAATGAACAAAATGAAATTTCAAAAATGAAAATATAATGAACAAAATGAAAAAAATAATAGAGAGCAAAAACAGAATAATTATTCAAGTTGCAAAAAGAATCTGTGACCTCAAATATAGGTTTTATGAAAACATAGAAAGAGAAAAATGCTTTTTAAAGAGCAAAAAGGAACAAAGAATCCTTGCCGAATTTATGGGTGGCATCAAAAGAGTCAGTTAAATTAGATGTTTATCTTAAATCATACCCCAGAGTCAATTGAAAGTGGATTAAATACATAAATATAAAGCTTAAAACTATGAAACTCCTAGAAGAAAACATAAAAAAAAACTCTTTAAATTAGTCTGGAAAATAATTTTTAAAAAATATAATTCCAAAAGAACATGCACCAAAACCAAAAATAGACAAATGAGGTTAGTCAGACCAAAGGATTTCTTTACAACAATGTAAACAATCAGCTGGGTACAGTGGTGTTCACCTGTAATCCCAGCAGCTCAGGAGATTGAGGCAGGAGGATTGCAAATTCAAAGCCAGCCTCAGCAACTTTGTGAGGCCCTAAATAACTAAGCAAGATCCTGTCAAAATAATATATAAAAAGAGCTGGGGATGTGGCTCAGTGGTTAAAAGCCCCTGTGTTCAACCAGTATCAACAAAGAAACAAAACAACAAAAAGACAACTTACAAAAAGGGAGGAAATACTAGTAAACTATACATTGGATAATGGACTAATTTGCAAAATACATAAGGAATTCAAACAACTCAATACTTAGGAAGCAGTCTGATTAAAACATGGGTAAAGGACATGAGTAGACATTTCTCAAGACATACATATGCTCAACAGATATATGAAAAAAGTTCTCAACATTATCATTTATCAGGGAATGCCAATCAGATCCACAATGAGAGCTCTCCTTATATCTGCTAGATGGCTCTTATTAAAACAAAAAAAAAGAAAAGAAAAAAAAAATAGAGATGTCAAGAGTTGTCACAGGTGTGGAGAAAAGTAACCCATGCCAACTATTTGGTAGGAATTTTGTTTTTAAAACCAGTATGCAGTTTTCTTAAAAATTAAAAGTAGAATCACCATATGCTTTAGCAATCTCATTATTGAATATATATCCAAAGACATGAAATTAATTTGTCAAACAGACATCTACTTAAAATTAGCCCAAGGTAGTGGAATCTACTTAAGTGCCCCAACAGATGAAGAGATAAAGAAAATATTATTTATATACATTCATATACACACATCCAAATATTATTTAGTTATAAAAGTGATGGAAATCCTGATGTTGGCTGCAATATAAAAGGAAATTGAGGACATTATGTGGAATAAGCTGAGCACAAAAAGGCAAGTAATCTCATTCATATGTGGAATCAAAAACCTTGATCCCACAGAAGCAGAGAGAAGAATAGTGATTACTGGAGTTTTGGGTGGATAAAGGTGGAAATAGGAAGGAGAAAATGATCAAAGAATACAAAATTTATGCTAAAGAGGAATGAATTCAAGGTATCTGTTGTACAATATGGTGACTATACTTAATAATATACTGCCTTCTTGGTTAATAAAAAATACAAAGATATCCTCTTCAGGTAATTTGCATATATTTCATGTTTTATAATATAAATATTTAAATGTAAACAGCATTAACACATGTTCTTAATTGAAATATATGGAAAATGACAATCCCTGGGAAGAAGGCAAACATTAATGCTTTCCAGTGACAATCAATCCTGGAGGAAGAAGATAAGTAATGAGCAACTGGGATCGAGACTTTTCATCTTTTCCCAGCAATAATGGGTTTTGGACTTTTACAACCTGTTTCTTGACTGCCCAAACTGACACATTCTGCTGAAGTCTCCAAGGAGTCACCCTCATTGTAACCTATAAAGCACAAACCCCTCTTATAAATAGTGGCTGTTTTCTCCCCTGAAAATGTGCCACAGGCCATTCTACTGCCCCTTAATAAAGACAGCTGCTCATCCAAGATCTGCTCCCATTTTGTGTTATTTTTGTTTACATTAAATGATACTGATTATAACAAATTATGATCAATATTTTAGGTAATAGGGAATATCCTATTGTTTATCCAAATGGTTTTTCTGGTTTCATCAGTTCAGACGTTCAGAAATTGGTGAATAAGCCGTAACTCTGTTCTTGAGAAAACAAAGAATTGATTTTGCTTGTAAAATTTGGATGACATATTGTGACTGTATTAGTTCAGACTAACAAGAATCACACAATAGAAGGAATACCTCTTTTTTATAATCTTATACATTCATAACATTCCTGTGCATTCCATCTTTCTATAAAGGTTTATTATATATAACAGCTCTTCTGAATTTGTAACTTCTTTTGTAATAAAATTCTAACAGAAATCATGCTTGATATGGGTCTTCTGTTGCATTTCCCAACTGCATTATTTAAAAAAAGATTATTTTTAGATAAAATTTTGAAGAAATAAGCTAATTTTGAACATTTTTTAGATGTCAATCTTTTAACTCAAATACACTAAAAAGCCTTACATTCTCCTTTCTTGAAGGTCTTCTACCGTTAAGCAACCTTGATACCTGCAAAATCCAAGATTGGCTCATCCTTTTATCCCCTGACCCCTTGTCAATGAAACCTGGAGGTGCTGAATTATTTTATGCTTCACAGGTAGGAGGAACTGCAAGGGATTGTAAATATATGAGAAAAGGTTAGCAGTACAGAAAAGTAAGAACAATATAAAATATAGGATGTTTTATTAATTATTAAGAAGCTCTAGAGCCCAGTTTGGCTGGAGATCAAGAACCAGGAAAGATGGCAAAACCAGTCAGAAATTCTTTCTATTCATGTTCCATTTTCAGTATGATTTTTTGCCATTTCTCTCCTTATAATGAGACAACTATTTCACTATCTCTTAAAATAAGCTAATTTAGGGAGTTGTTAGCAGATAGCAATGAAAAGAAAAAAAATATTTGGACTATTTTTAATATTGCTTTTCTTAAGCTTAAATTGTATGTTTAAACTATATTTAATATGTTGTGTAATTTTATATTTGGGGTGTGACAATTATCTGAAAGATTATGCAGTCTCCATTTTTAGTTCCATGTTTCAGGAAAACAAGTCTTACAGAGTTAGATCAACAGGTCCAAACAACACATTTAGTGAAAAAAAAGCAAAGCTAAAACTCACATACCCTAATTTTTAGTTTGAAATTCCTTGTTTACTATATACTATGCTGTAAAACATCATTTAATATCTAAAATTAATTTTGTCACTAAGTAGCCTGAAGGACAGAGGATGCTCATTAAGTTTCCATTTTTACTCTTGTACTCAAATATAATAGTTAGGATTTTCAAGACTATGAATGTTAACACTGTAAAAGTGCATTTTCCTATAGGAATTTTATCGCTAAATTTTCTGATCACGAAATAGCTTCAGTGTTATGTACCTAAATATTTCTTAGTAATTAACAAGAGTACTTGAGCCAAATTATATATACTTTTAAATTGGTTCTTAAATATTATATATATTTAAGCCAAATGCATACACACATATATTCTTATTTTTCACATAAGCAGGTACATGTATATCAAGAAAGGGAAAATTGAAAAAGAATTAATAAGTATTTGTGTGTGTGTGTGTGTATGCACACATGTATGTGTGATTGAGATACAGAGAAAACAGGAAACAAATACAATGATATGATATTTTTGTTACACTGATAGTTATATATTTGAAATATTTAACATTTTTGCTATCATTCAAAGATGGGGCTCATATACTTTTTAAAGGCAGTTGATATAGTATCGTCAGTTAAATACTTTGAGAGAAAAATAGTTTTAAAACTGTACATTTATGTATCCTGTAATTTATTCTATAAGTCCACTTAGTTCCATGTTGCTATTCTAATCCTTGGTTACATATGTGAGCATTTTGATATAATTCAGTGTGTCTAACAACTGATCAACCTCTTTGAATCCATGCATCCTTTTGTGAAAATGCATCCATGCTGGATTTTCTGTTGTTAACTCTGATCCACAACATTCTAAGGTTGATTATTATGTTTCTTACAGCCTTCTTGCATTTTTTTTTTCTGGTTCTTTTCCCCAAAGAGGAGTTTGTGAAAGACTATCAAGGCAGATGAAAAGTATGTGACATTATTTTCTGGAGAGAGTTACAGGTAGATTTATAGATAGACAAAATATTCACAGTTAAGTCCCTCAATACTGTTTCAGTGTGAGATTCTCCAAGCTGTGATATAACTTCCATGACCCTTGTGTTTTTTCAACTTAATTCTGCATTAATCTTTCTTTTACTCTTAGAGAAATCTGAACAAATACCAATTTTAATATGTGATTAGAGGTGGTGCCAAAACAAAAAACCTAAAACGTGTGCATTGACATTTTGTAAGACAACATCTCTAAGCCTTCAAAAAGTGTAACCTATATACTATAGTGACAGCATGTTCAATAAAACTGTTGTCTATATTAATTTGCACACTAGACAATGCATGAAATGAACTTGTTTCATTGCACAAACGTTTTGATGCTTTGTGTTAACTGCTGTGGCAATGTACAACAAAAATTAGATGAACATAGGAAGAAAGTGACCATTTTTTTTTTTTTGTACTGGGGAATGAACTCAGGGGGCATTCGACCACTGAGTCTCACCCCCAGTCCTATTTTGTGTTTTATTTGTAGAGTTGTTTAGCACCTCGCTTTTGCTGAGGCTGGCTTGAAACTCGCTATCCTCCTGCCTCAGTCTCCGAGCTGCTGGGATTACAGGCATGCGCCATCATGCCCAGCGGAAGCGACCAATTTTTAAGTGAATTTAGAGGAAATACAGAAAGTCCAAAAGATTAAATATTTCAAATGAATCTGTTGCACACCAAATCAAAGGTGTAGCCATAGCCATGGAGTATATGGGAGTGAAATGAATCTTTATGACTCAGATAGCTGGATATGGATATGTGGGGCATGGAATGTACTTCTTTTCCCGGCTCTGGTTTTGGCTGTGATACTCGCTTTGACCAGTGAGAAGTTATCATGATAACACTGGCAGATACCTGTAATCCTAGTCGTTTGGTTGACTTTTTATAAAATTGCCTTCAGGATTAAAAAAAAAATACAGTTTGCTGAGTGGGGTGGTGAATCCTGGTAATTTCAACAATGTGGGAGGCTGAGGCAGAAGGGTATCAAGTTCAAGGCCAGTCTTCAGCAATATAGCAAGATCCTGTCCAAAATTTAAAAAATTAAGAAGAAAAAAGAAAGAAAAGAAAAGAAAAAGAAAAGGCTGGGTTCTGCTCAGGGATGCAGCTCAGTGGTAGAATGCCACTGGGTTCAAAATGCCCCTGGGTTCAATCCCCAATACTGAAAAAAATTAATGATTAATTTTAAAACACAATATATAATATTAGATACATAGAATAGATATTCTGTGTAATCAATACATATATGTGTATCTATCTATCTATCTATCATCTATCTATATATGAGAGAGAGAGAGAGAGAGAGAGAGAGAGAGAGAGAGGAGAGAGAATCTATTTAACAATCTCTTAGCTTGAAGCAGAGTTGCCCCAGTCAACTACAAACACATGAGCAGGAAATCTATGTAGACCAGGAAATCTATGTAGCTGTTGAATAGACTGAGATTTCTGTATCTATAAAACACACAGTAGAAAAAGCTCATTGATTAAATGGGTTTAAGAAGGAAGTATTTTTTTAAAGGAGTATTTTTGTTGGTAGAAATAATTCCTAGGGAGGAGAAAATGGCAGAGGGTCAAGACACATGCATTTGGTTCTGAGATAATAGGTTTTCATCAAGGGGAAGTGTGATAAATGGAATTCCTGCCCAGTTATGACTCATTATAATGCATCTATGATTTTCAGCTGTGCAATTTTGTAAGGCTTTCTTTTCTGGGCGGACATAAAGCCCTTTAATACTACATTGGGTTTGGCTAGTCTAAATAAGATGTAAGAGAGGTTTTGAAAATGCTCTCCTGGTTTGGATTCTCCTCCTGCTCTCCTATAGTTATAGTGGGAAGCATGTTCCAATGGCATAACACTGATCCCAGGATTATGAAGACACACAAAGCAAACTTAAACAAAGTTTAAACCCAGAAGCAGAGTCACCGCATCTGACCTCATCTGACCTATGCATCCACAGAGAAACATCTCTTTCAGTTGTAAGCCTATGAGATAATGAGGTAGTTTTTTAAAACATCATAAAATACATACATTGTCAATATACAATATCAAATATTTATTTATTTACTTACTTATTTTATTTTTTTAGTTATTTACTTTTGAGTCAGCACCTTGCTAAATCTCCAGCCAGCTACAAACTGCCTCAAGCCTCCCGTATCACAGGGATTGCAAGGATGAACTACCAAACCCAATGTAAATCAATATTTTTAAAGACAATTTACAGGTGCAGCCATCTCCACAGCATAAATGAAGAGCATTGGGTGATGACTGAGAAGGTCCCCCTGGGCTCATTCAATCAACTCCCATTTCTACTTTGGCCTCATGAAACCACTGATGTACTTTCTTCTAGGAATTTCATACAAATTTAGCTGTCCAAGGTGAAGTCCTTCATCTCTGGTTCTTTTCACTTAGAAGAAAGATTTTGTATCTGGTGGTGCATAGGTATATAAATTCCTTGTAGTTCTTCCTGAGTCCTCTATTTAGTGATCAGCTTGGGTATTTTATAGTCCGCCCCCCTTTTTTTTTGCTCCCTGCAGTGGCCTTCCAGTCAACCAAGGAGATGTGAAGAACTTTTCCAGTCCCTCTATGTCTCTTTTGTTTTTGTTTCTAGATTTCTCCTTTTAAATTTCTGCATGGTAAGACAGGATGTTGATTCTTCTAAGGAAAACTGCAGCCTGGATGTCAGTTTTCCCTGTCAGTTTCCTACTCATTTTGCTGTTTACTGACAAATGCTAATGGCCATGATTTTTGTGCCTTATGTTCAAAATCAAGTTCTTCCCTGCAGGCAGTGAGGCAGATGTTTTTTATGGACTGTCTTACTCAGCCTGCAGATCTGGGTTGGGCGGTAGGGGCAGATGAGAGCAATCCCAGGCAACAATTCAACATAGTCCCAGTGCTACCCAAAATTGAATGTTATTTCATGAACAAGTACTTTTCAACTGTTATTTGTGTTTAGTCAATTTCAAGATCCTTAAATTTGTAGTTACTAGCAATTTTGTCCAGTTTTATAACTGATTGTGAAGGGGAGGCTCTCTGAATATTTTATCACACCATCCCTGAAGAATGTTTTAAAAAAAGATGGTAATAATTGGGGGCAAATTGCATTGAGCATTTGGGAAACAGCTCCAAACTGCAAAAAGGTGAGGCTTTTTGTTTTGTTTTGTTTGTTTGTTTGTTTGTTAGTTTTGCATTTCTGAGTAGTTAGGAACTTCCTCCTGTTTTGGGAGAAACAGTGACACCCTGTAGGGCTGACTCTAATCCTAGGAGATTTGTAGATTTGGCAGAAGACTTCCCTTTCTTTAGGAACCATATGGTTCAAGAGCATATTTATGGTGACAATAACTTCACGATGTTTATCTACCTCTACTGAGTACAGAGAGCCAATAATGACTGACAGAGATGGGATTTCTTCAAACATGACTTTAAAGAAATAACAAAAATATGTTGTTTTCTATATCCCAGTTTGGAGGGCAAGGTTCATACTCACTAAGACTGGAATTCCTCAAAATGAAAGTGATATTTGTTGAAATACAGCTGGTTTACACATTTAAAGTGATATTTCAGTGGAATAAGTCTGGTTTATAACTGGAAGGAGTGAAAGTTATGTGTTAAGGGGTTTATCAAGATAAATGAAATTCATTAGATATAAATAAAATGTACATCTAGGCTTGAAGATAATGAAAAATGTCATGTAATTGATCGCCCTTTTTTATTTTGTAGACCATGGAGAATATTCTGATTCAGAAGGCTAAGAAGTTCCATTTTAATAGCTCATGTTTGTGCTTTTCAATTAAACTGATAGATCAGCTTGACAGCATAATAATAAAATATTTGGTTTCAAGTTAGATCACTAGCAATATTGAAGAATCACTTACTTTTCATGATAAAAATAAAAATTCAGGCACAAAGCCTCAAAATTCATAATGGCGAAGACTTACTAAAACATAAAATTACTTTAAAATGGTATGCTCTGTGTTTATTTGTCCCTGCACAATTGACTATTAAGCTGTGACCAGTACATGCACCAGAATTCTGCTTGGCATTTAACTGAGCATGACACTCGGGTTCTGTAGATGGATATTTTCTTCAACATTTTTATAGGAACAGATATGTGCTGTCCTGAATTTTAATAAGCCCTGCTACATTTACAATTGTCCCTCATCAATGGCAAGCTGGTAAAGTTCAAATATACACACAGAAATGCAAAGAGTGCCATGTGCAGACATTTGTCTTCAAAACTAGGACACCTTGCAGTACAAGGATAGGATCTAGTCCACAATTGGAGAAAACCAGTGCGTGGTCAATGATTGAAGTGTAAATGTGTTAATAGCCCAGTGTACATTTAAGTGAAATTATTAGCAATTTTTCACAAACTCTTGTGGTTTTCTTCCAAAATCTAGCATTTGTTACAATTAATATTTGAAAAGAATTTATTTACTTACTCTACCTTCCCTAGAAGTTACAAGTAGCTAGGAACTAGCTCCACTGAGGATCCTCATAGCCATTTCCATTGAAGTCCTAGGGCTTTTCTCAGAGTAAGGGAGAATTCCCTTTCCTTCTTTGATATTATCTCTGTAAATTTTGATTTCTTTAAAGAATACAATGTAAAAGGAATATTTGATACATATGCTTCTGCAGCTCTTGAGATATGCTGTTTACTGTTGTACTTACTACCCTCCTGCTAACAAAATTAAAGAAATTAGTTTCTTAGTCTCACTAACCACATTTCAAATGCAAAATATGTGCATGGAAATAATAGCTACTATGCAAATATAAAACCCCTCTATCATTGAAAAAAGTTCTTCTAGACTGATATAAAGTTTTATTCAGAGTATATATAACTTTTTATTTATGAATAAATATTTATTTTTAAAAAATATTTTATTTTTTATAGTTGGACACATATCTTTATTTTATTTATTTACTTTTATGTGGTGCTGAGGATCAAACCCAGGGTCTCACATGTGCTAGGCGAGCGCTCTATCCCTGAGCCACAATCCCATCACCAAGAAATATTTATTTTTAAAGCTACAAAAATATTCCAATTGTAATTACATTAACACATTAACAATAGGACTGGTTGTCCAGGTGAACAAATTTTTTTGTAGCCCCAATTGTATTTTATTGTTAATTATATATCTTGCTAAATGTATGTGTGTGCATGATTTTCATGTTTAATTATCCTTTATCATTTAACTAATATTTATTAAGTACTTATTATTTTAGACTTTGTGTTAGGCTTTAGGAGATGATTGTTGTGGTGGCAGGCATGACCTCTGCCTTGTGGCATCTATATTCTAGTAGGATAAGGTAGACATTAAACAGATTGTTACACAAATTGTAAGAAAAAGTAGCATATAAGTTTTGGGGAAGGAGGGTTGCTAAACTATTCTGAGACAGTGACTTTTTTTTTTTTTTAAGGATCTGAGTTTACTTGATACTTTGAAATTGAGGAAGAAAATAATTTGCAAAAGTGAAGTTGTACATGATGGATGCTAACAAAAGATGGCAGTGGTGGGGCACTGGGGGGGTGTGTTGAAGTGGAATGAATAGCCTGTGCAAAGGTCTTGACACAGGAAAAGACTGAAAATCAGTAAGTCTGTGGGTGGGCAGTCTGCCTGGTTTGTGGGAACAACTGTAAAATAAAGTTTGAAGAATGGCAGGGAAAGATCATGCAAGTTCTTATCTGTGCTTTGAAGATGTTTGACTTTGTTTTACAAATGATGGCATTGTCTTGAATAACTTAAAGCATAAGCATTCGTGATCAGCTTTGTAAAACCATTTGTCAGGGATTGTTAAATATCATGGGAACATCAAACCATTCTATTGTCATATAGAAATGTTCTCCATCTTTTGAGACCATCAGAGGTGAATAATTTTCACTATTTCCTGGCCTTTCTTCATTCTGCTTGTGCTCTCTCAAAGTGGTTTGCCTCTGCCCTCTTTCATTTTTCTTCCTTTCTCACTCTTCCTAGTTCCTGTTATTACTCTTCATGCATCATGATGACAAGAACAGTCTGGTGGCTACTCCCAAGTAGAAAGAAGCCATGAACACAGCTGTATATGCATTCCCTGGTCTCAGGTGGAGATGCCATCTGTCAATGGTCCATTCCAACACAGATAATTTTCTCTGTACTCCAAGGTGGTATAGGGGACCTGCAGTCTTGGCTAAGATCAGTATGCTTTTTATCTGTCATAAAGTCAATCTGTTCATAGAATTTAACACCTTTTTGAAAAGAATGCATGTCTCAGACTCAGAAAACTATCTTACTGAAGAAACTTACATGGTCATAATCCCTAGTGATTGCTAAGGAAGCCCTGTGTTCTACTTGGGAGACTTCTATTTTCCACCTAGAGACTAAAGAAGAGAATGATGCGTCTTTACTCAATATGTGCTCTCGTTATTTTTTTCCCCCTGAAGTTACTTTCCTTTTATGCAATAATATTGGCAGCGAATCACACACTAAGTATGTGGCCTAGAAATTCCCGACTCAGATCTTGGCCTGAGACCCAATTTAGAACTTCTTGCATCCCTATGGGCTTAGATATTTTATTCAGCAAACAAGAAAGGATTTGAGGATTATATTATTGCAATTTTCCTAGCAGGATTTGCTGATAAAACACCAGATCCAATGTCCTGTAAAGTATAAAGATTTTCTGTTTGTAATTTGTTTTATAGATTTTCATTTAAAGCATGCATGCTTAAAAAAAATCATTCTTTGAAAGAAAAAAAATGGTGATTGTTTCGGTGGTGGTTTTATTACTTTTTTTTTCCTTTGGGCTTATTTGTTTTTAGTTTATATTTTATCTCCTGCCTTGTTTTCTTCTTGATAGAGCCAGCTGTTGAGTCAGCAATGTGTAGGCAACTCAAGTAGGACATGATTGCTGAGATTCCTTTTATGTTCCCCTCCAGGGCAGCCACCTGCTTTGTCATTGAAAAAAATGACTCATGTGGCAGCCTGACAAGTACCTGGTTGCTCAGCATAGCCCTCTGTGAGTCTCACTTGTAGCTTTGCTTTAAAAGAGGGTAAAAATGAAGATTAAAAATTCATTGAAATATCCCTGTAGAGCCCAGCTAAAAGCCAAGAAAGGCCTTCATATCATAAATAAAACATTAGTAGATTCAGTACAGGGGCGGTGGGCCTGTTTTATGATTATATACCTAAATGATGCAGGAAAATAAGGCAACGAGATAAAAATATATGTCAAAGCAATATCTGAATCCCTAATGTGTTCTCTGACCCAACAGTCAAACTCTTTCAGTCATAGGTTTCTTTGTAGTTTACCCTTTGAACCGCAAGAGTCTTAGTAATGTATATGTCAAAAATTTCAGTATAGTTGGCACATGCTGCATAGTTGAACCTCAAACAAATGCTCCCTTTCTTCCATAGGAAAGCTCATAGTGCTGTTTTCTCTGCCTTGTAGCAATGCTATTGGATCTTGCTCCATTTTTAAAAAATTTATGTATAAAATACTACCCCAAGACTTTAAGGCTTAAAACAACTATTTTCTTTGGTTTGTGATAGGTGAGTCAGAGATTCTGGAAGATCTTAACCAGGTGGCTTGTTTGTGGTCTCTGGGGGTATCAGCCAGGCATCTTGGAGCCAGATAACTCAAGTTACACCCTAGATTCAAGGTGGGGAAGAGGAGATTCCCACTCTGGATGGGCATGTGGAGTGCATGTATGAGGAATCAGGGGATAGATGATCGTCATTTCAGACAAACTACCATGAAAATATGTGCAGCTATATCTCAGTCAGCATCTCCCTTAGGTGGTAAGTAAGTCTTCTATAGATTATAGGCCTCTAGTTATTTTGGGTTTTATTTTTTTTTGAATATGAACTTTAATGAAATTTTATGCTGTCATGTTGTTCCAAGCTATTAGTTATCATGAGTTACTTACCATGTTGTGTTTTCCAGAAAACTTTCCTCAAATCTACCACGTTTGACATGTTTTTGTAGACACTGGAGATAGCATAGTTTTTTGAAAAAAAACAAAAACATTGAATTAGGAATTTAATTTCAGTAGAAGTAATTTAAAATAAGACTATCTAATATGTCAGGGAGTTACAAGTACTATGAAGAAAAATCCATCAACTGTTTAGCAAGTCCAACTTGAACTCTCTTTCCTGGGGACCAGGGCACCAACTTACTTCAAACTGTTACCCCTTTCTCCCACTGAATTTATCAGTTTATTAAGCCACATTGCCAATGTAATCAATTCAATAAGAGTATATTGCTGGAAAAGTGATACTGAATTTTGAGATTATACAGATATATTTGATACTTTTATAAAGATCCATATCCAGGAAGATTTGTTATTAATCTTTTTTGGTATTCAAGTTAGTGATCACATAGCACTTACAATTCCTCCAGGGATCTTCAGGCCAAGGCAAAGAATAAAGAAACTGAGCTGCTCTAGTTCAGTTTCTTTTGTACCATTCTTGTAGAAGTCATTCTTAACTTACAGATTTTTTTTTTTTAATCAGAGCTCACCAGTAGGATCAGGTAGACAAAATTTGCATAAGAATATGTGCATATATGCATGCAGCTTGTGTATGTGTGTGTCTCACAGTTCAAAAGCACCACTGGCTTAATATCATTATGCAGTTATTTTACATAATTTCATTGAGATTCTATATGTATAACACAGACAACACTGTGTCTTTTGGGATGGGCTTCCACATATTTTCTTCATGTTAATTTAATGAGAATGTATAAAATGCCAATAATGGAGGGTTGTTGTTGTTTTCTGAAAATAGTTGTTTAAATCTAGTCCTTTTTATTTTTTTAATTTTTTGGTGGGAGGTACCGGGGATTGCACTCTGGGGCACTGGATTACTGAGCTACATCTCCAGCCCTATTTTGTATTTTATTTAGAGACAGGGCTTCGCATGGTTGCTTTGTGCCTCACTGTTGCTGAGGCTGGCTTTGAACTTGTGATCCTCCTGACTCACCTTCCCAAGCTGCTAGTATTACAGGTGTGAGCCATCGTCCCTGTTAAATCTAGTCATTTTTTTTCTTGGCATATATATTTTTTTCCTAGTGGACTGTCTTCATTATATCTGCTACTCAAAAAAGGAAGTTGTTCATATCTCCTGTATGCAGACAACACATCATGAAGAAAAATATTTTGACTTACTTTGTTTTAGTAAAAAAATGGTCATAGATTTATAGTATTTGATTTTAACAGAAAAGGGTTTGAATTAGGCAAAATAAGAACTTTCAGCTATATGCCTATCAATATCAGCTATTTCCTTGTAATTTCCATAAATCACCATTCTATTATGTAATTGTATTTCAAATACTCTATTTGGGTGGCTAGTAAAAGAAATCTACTGGAGAAACTTTTTCTTATGAGAAAATATTCATTTTAAAGTGTTAAATTTATTCCCTAGATGCTGATGTTATGAAAGCATAGATGTCCATGAATAGAGTATCCCTTCTAATTTTTTTCTCATATACGTGAGAACTTGGGAAAATAGCACACTTTGTGTGCTCTACCACCTGGAGTTACTTCCTTAAACATGACAGATTAATATTACTTTCTTTTTTAAAAAATATTTTTGTAGTTGTAGATGAACACAATACCTTTTATTTTATTAATTTATTTTTATGTTTTGCTGAGGATCAAACCCAGAGTCACACATGCTAGGAAAGTGCTCTACCACTGAACTATGACCACTAAGATAAAATATTAACTGATTGTTAGGACATTTTGTAGAAACTAAGGACATTTAAATATATATTTGCAGCTCAATACAGAAAACAATGAAGAATCACTATTAATATATTGCAGGGAACATGAAGGTCTTCAATGGTAAACTTTTGGTGCTCAAAATAGGAGTAATAATTACAGTGCATATTACACAGGAGTTATTGTGGTTCCATTAAATGTCTACTTAGCAACTATGCATTATGGAGGAATATCTGGTATTTCAGTCAGGTTCATAACACTTTTTGGAAAAAGCAGTTAATGAGAAGATCCTATGTTCCACTTTGAACTTTTACCTGATTTGTTTTGTAATTGTAAACTTTTGCAGCCATGATAGACCTATGGTTGTAAGAAATCTTAAAATATAAGATTTCTCATTTAATAAGCTATAGGCTAATAAAATTTCTATATAGTTATATTTTTAAATATCTCAATTTGGACTCAGAGTTTCTAATATTGACAGTTTTATGGCAAGTAATAGCAATGATGATAGTATTATTGCTAATACCACTATTGTTATTGAATTGCTACCACAGGAACAGCAATCACAGTAATTTTTCACAAAAATCCAAAGTGTAGACACCAGTCACGAATACCCATCTTAGTCTTCAAATCATATATGCAGATATTCACAGTATCACAGAAGCACCTATTTGATATACTCTGCTAAGAACTTTTGAAACTAATTTCACCAATTTATAATTTAGATAATTTGCCTGCAATTTATACATTTTGTTCAAACAATTTTGAATTGTTTTTTCATGTACTACCATTATTTTGCTGAAGAAACTATAAAGCATAATCTATGAAATTCAAGGACAAGATTGTTTTTTTTCCTAACAATATAATTTGGAATTAGCAAAAAGTATAGAAAAAACATTGCATATTTAGAAACCATTATCCTGACCCTTAAATTGTGTCTGTAGGCACCACAACACCACACTTTTACCTTCTGCTATTATTTGATTTATGAGTTACCATGAATGGTACTTGATAACATATTTCCTATCATTTTATTGACTGAAATAATATATTTTGTGAAATTATGTAAATATAACTACAGAGAATTATAGAAGGGTACAAATAAAATAAGGCTCCTTTCTTTATTTTACTTTCTGAGGTAAATAGCAAAGTCCTCCTTGACGTTATAGCTTATTTATATAATTTAATGAAATTTACAGACTGAAACATGGGAATAATAAAGAATAACTCAATAAATTTGGAGAAAGAGTTACCTTGCTCAATATAACATTTCTGCATATTCCAATTTACAAAATCTCCCAGATTCAGGATTTTTATTATATCTCTTTGAGTTATACAATAGTTATATAAAACTTAAATGAACAGAATCCTGTTCTTTCCATCAAATGTTAGAACTTACGTAATTTTTCTTATGAATAGTAATCAGAAAGTAAGGAAAGTATATGGAAATTATTTACATATGATGTCTTATATTGCATGGATTTTTTGAGGAAAGAGACATAAAATTATCTGCTTACATTATTCGATTTTGAAAAACCAAACGGTACACTTTCAGGAATTAGATGCAGAAATCTCTTAATTAAGATTAAATCTGACCTTAAGGAAACTTATTTGTTCTTTTATCCTATTACTTCTTGGGTGTTTGTAAAACCACTGGTAAGAACAACCATGATATAATTAATGCCTAGTTACAAGATGGAAGAAAATTTGAAGTAAGGACAAACTTTGACTATTGCAATGTATTTTTTTCAACATTTATACCAATCTACAGTGTGTCAAAATATAATTGCTTTATTTGCTATAATTTTCAATATGATTATATCACAAGTTCACAATCATTCCCACAATATTTAAAAAGATACTAGTACATATAAATGGATCAGGTGACATGCATACAGAGTGATCATACACTTTTCTTTCATTTCCTATAATAAAATTTTACTTTCATGTGTATTTTATATTATCTGACACTCTCAGCATAATTACCTCAATGAAACAACTGAACTGATATCCTGAAAGTATTTTCCTTAAAAGGCACCTAGAGAGTTAGACACTCATTCACAGTGGAGCAGGTTTTTATATCAGACTTACTGTTTGTTTGTATTTCAAAGGAGCATTAATCATAAAAGGAATTTCAGTTTAAAATATTAATGAGTTGATTTTGATAATATCAGCTCTACCATTACCTGTGAAGGATTGCAGAGAGCATACCAGAATTCTGTTTGTCTAATTATAGTTGATGACAAACACACAAAACAGGCATGCACCAGAGAAAAGACAGAGCTACTTATGTATGCAGCAGAATAACATTACATTGAATTGAGGAACTAGTCTCTCTGGACCAATTTTATGCCTTCCTCCACAGCTGTATGGAGCCACTTTGGAACATAATATATTCTTTTGAAGTCAATGATCCCTGAGGGTTCAAAGCAAGATAAGAATTTGGCTCTTGATAGAGTGGATGTATTGTGTAGAATAGTCTATAATGCTAAGCCTCACTGAGCAAACAGACTTACCCACACACTTACAAGAAGCGAGAAAGTGGGTTAAGTCATGAGAGAATACTAAAAATGATTAGGACCCCAAATATGGATTTGACATGCCAAAAACAAAATAGAAGTTCAGACACCTCTTTGTATTAGGGTGAAGTATATTTATTTATCCATCTTTACTTAAAAGGGACAAAAATAATGAGGGAAATAAAAGAGAAATGATGAGAAGATTCCCAAAGGGGAATGTTTACATTAAAAAAAAAAAAGATTGGACTTAAAGAAAAAAACATTACCATTTTTTTAATGAAATTTGATTTCACAGCACTCAATGTGGAACAGATTTTCAAATAAGAATCAAATTTTTGACGAGATTTCATTGGAGTAAAGTTGCTCACAGATTTAACTCAAACTGAAGAAAATTTATTTAATATGAGCACGTGTGTGTATGTGTGTGTGTGTGTGTGTGTGTTTTCAGCTTCTTTTGTAGTGCTTTTGCTGGTCATGTTTTTTTCAATATAAAATAACAAGGATAAATCATTTTTATACATATTGATTGCATACAGTTTAATAGCAAAATGTATCCATTCAGAATACCTGCTGTGATTAGTTCACTTTCTACTTATTTACACCGTTTTGGTCACATTTCAATTTGCATAGGATGTTGCCTCCAATAGCAGTTTAGCGTGTATTAATTGTAACTGCTTTCAGGTTAATAAGTTTGGAATGCATAGCTGAAGTGCTTACTTAACATTGCTAACACATATTTTGGAGCCTGACGGCATGCTAATAAGGAGGGCCTTTAGGATTCTTATTCAAAATGCTTTATAATTGGAGCATAGTTGAAATTCAAAATAACTGTCAGAAATAAAGCTTGTGAAATAGAAACCTCTGGGCATAAATCTAAGATGGAAATGACTTGCTTTTGTCAGTAATTCTTGAGTTAGAGACAAGACATGTCTATTTGTTCAAGGAAAGGGGTTCATGTACCTGTTTATCCAATGAGTTAGAGGGGACTGAAAAAGTGAAGCTTAAAGTGAGAACAATGTGGGAGTAACTTATGTAACAGGATGGACCCTGTGCTTTTGTTGTAAAAATGAGGTATTATAATGTGGATACCAAGAATTATAAAAGATTTAAGGATTCCTTTTGATGAAAAGGCAGCAGATTTGATTGCCCAGTGAGGGGCAGCTTAGGCCAGTTGCAAAATCTTGATCTCCTTACCTTTCCATTGCAGTGCCTACCTGCCGCGACCCCTCGCCGGCAAGGGAAAACACGACACAGGATTCTTCTTTCAGCAGTTTATTCAGGCCTTGAGTCATGTATCATCTTCTAGTGACCCGTCGCCGAGCGCCCAAGCACAGCCTAATAAAGCCTCCAGCATACCAATCTTAAGCTGCCACGTGGACCTTTCTCATAGGGTGGTAAGGGATTGCGTGCCAATTCTCCATATTAGGAGTTGTTTGTCACAGGCCACAGTGGAAGCCGGCGCCATCTTCTAATGGCGGCCACAGTCTAATTAGAACGGCTCACCACACCTACCCTGTTGACTTGAAGGCTTCCATTTGCTATTTGTGGCATTGGAGATAAGTTAGGTAGATGAAAGACTGAGATCAGTTATAGATCAGTCAGATCATTTCTGGGTCATACATAGATATTTTTTTTACCTTTTCCAATTGTTCCCAAGAAATTGCTCAGTTGACTTTCATATTCTCCACTGCTTTTTTGCCTATGTTGACTTGATAAAATGCTTCTTGAACCCCACAGCTTATTTCTTTAGCAAGAACCTAGAACTACCTTCATTTTTCTGTGTGTGGGTTCCTAGCACAAGTTAGGAGCAAAGCCATATAGGATTTGTTTAATGTTTGGTGAAAAATTCAGTGCTCAGTTATATTTTAAAGCAGTTTATGACATGAGTTTCTCATAGACACCAATTCAGAATGTAAACCGTGAGACAGATTTGGAGAGGGCTTAAAATTATTTAATCTCAAAACAAACATGAGACCATTCCTTACGGGGCAGCAAACAATACTGAATACTTATATAAAAATAGATACAAAGAGAATCATATAACCCTGTATTCTATTTGATTTAGAAGAAGCAAATGATGAAATGGGGAAAAAAAGAGGAGAGGGGAATGCATATATCTAATTGTATTAGGACCAGTCACTCTCTGTACAGAAAAGTGCAAAGAGAGTCCATTTTCTCCCTACCAGATGAATTGGGAAGAAGTTTTGCATTTTGACTTAAAAGGTGGAGATTTCAAAGGAACAAAAGAGTCAGAAAACAGCACAAGACATCAACAATCAGAAGATGAAATAAATTTCCTCAAATTGAATCTGTTTTCACATAGCTTCTGTACTAACCATTCAAAATTGTAAATCTTCACATGAATTTTTTTGTGATATCACATCTTTGCAGATATCTAAATTTGATTTTTAACAGGAACTCCTCATGATCATGCAACCAGCTCCACCTTTAGCTTATTATTTCTCTTTCCACCTGTACCTCTTATATCCAAATTCCAGAAATGCCATCTAGCTGTGCTTAAATGCACCAAGCAAATTCCTTCTAATCCTGCACCTCTGCACAAGGTTAGACATCTTTTCCCTCCAACTGTTCTCTTTGCCTGGATCATTCCTTTTCTTTCTTTGAAATTCAAATTTGATATCAATTACCCTTTCAGGCTCCCAAGGCTTAACTTCACAGGTATTCTTAGTATCCTGGACTGAACTCCATTTCATTTGTCTTCAAGAATGCCTTTTAATTCTCTGTATACTTGGAAGTGACTCATTGCTCTATGATACTATGAGTTGATACACATATATCTACTCATAATGTTTTTGACTATGTGGAGATCAAATAATTTGTTTAGTGGTTCACTACAAAGTGCTTTAGAGAATTTTGGCTGTCCTTTTATAGGAACGTGAATTTTAGGGGAGCTATCACTTTAGGTATGCAATTATTAAATAGTAGTATCATACTAGTAATTTATTTATCAACATCATGGTGAATTTCAGAATTTGGTTTTTGATTTTTTTATTCTTATGAATTTTGCTAATTTTAATATCTGAGTACTACCATGGATATTCATGGATATTCTCCCACCTACACACACACACAGAGTTCCAAGATATTTTACAGTGTTTGTTTGTTTTTATACATAATGTTATGTGCACTTTGACAAATTTGCCTTAGGACAAAAGAACAAAGTTGATATGGTTTATAAAACAAATATGTAAATCCACAGCAGTGGAAAATTAACAATATGTAAAAAAAAAACTAGTCAAATTTTTGTCTTTCAGTTTTCCACCAACAAAGGCAACACATACACACATACAATGATAAATATTTGCATAGTGCCTGGAAGATTGGCAAGAAAGGTCATATTTATTATAGAGAGAAGAAAAAACTTAGAGTTGAGACCATGTTTTCATGATTTTTAATGTAGCTTTCTATGTAGGGCACCAAAGATAAGGTTGAATTGAAATCAGGAAGCAGTAAGGAAACAAAACTGTGAATTTAAAAGTATACCTTTCTGTTTTGTTTATTCATGAAGTGGTAGATATTTTCTGCCTGTACTTCCAGATCTCCCATCTACCCATGGCCCCTGTTCCTTCTGCATGTATCACAGTAGAGGATCCAACAGAAAAATAAATTGGGCCTCTTGGTGCAATCTTCCTGGGGATGGATAAAGGAGAGGATAGAGTAACTGAAAAAAATAAATAGGGTTTTGTAAGTGTAATAGTTTTAAACGTAGATTAGTATGTGGGGGAAGAAAATGAATTTAGCAAGTGTATATGGCCATATTAAAATTAAAACATTTATAATATAATTTTTGAAAAACAGTTATTTACATTTAGGGATATATCCTTGAGGAACTATTTTATAAACTGGAAATGTGAATCATAGTGACCTGCATCAGGGACCCATCGTGTACTGTAGGCACTTCAATCTGTCATAGCCCATGCAAGGATTTATTGTTTTCATTTTAACTCAAATTTCTTCTTCTATTGAAAACCTTTTGAGAGAAGAAATCATGCCATATCTACTTGGTAGGATTTTTCCCATCTCACCATTACTAACATATAGTATTCACTTAGAAATTCTTGCTGAATAAATAAATGGATAGTTATTTAATTTACTTCAAAGTTAATACAGAGTTTTAATGAAATTCAAAAATTTGGAGCTAACAATGTAATTAATAGGGTTTCTACCTACTTACTATTTTTTAAAAAAAATTTTTGATACTGGGGATTGAACCCAGTATGCTTAAACACTGAGCCTCCTCCAAGCCCTTTTTTTACATTTGATTTTGAGACAGGGCCTTGCTAAGTTGCTGAGGATGGCTTTTAGCATTCTATCCTCCTGCCTCAGACTCCCCACCACTGTGATTACAGGCGTGTGCTACTGCACCTGGCTTCTACCTAGTTACTTTTGTATTTAGTTGATCTCATCTTATCAATGGGATAACAACTACAAGAGCAGCATAATAAAATTAATCTTTAAATTAGTACATACCCCTAAATTAGACAATTTCAGCACACAAAATTCAATGATATGGAGGTAAATTCTCCTCCCTGTTCCGGTAAGCATGGAGTCATCTTTGGCCAAATCCAGGCTTCAAGATGCTAATAATCATCATATAAATTTGTATATTTAGTATGGCTAGATACATTAATGCCATGAGTCATGGTAATAATCCATGCGTACAGGTGACAAAGGACATAATATGCACACTGATCTAAACCAATAACAGCAAACATCAGTCCTTTTCCCCTGCATTCAAAAGGAATGTATGAAATCATCATCTCTCATCAAAACAAATCTCACATGCCTCTGCATCTTCCTTTCAAATCTTAGTGTTAACATTTGGGGAAAATGTTGTTTGTCACCATTAAGGATCAATTCGATTTAATTTTCGTCCTGTTTTTCTGGAAGAAGTCTCAAATACAACAAGTAATGGAACAAAACGGTCAATGTCAAAGGTTGGTTACTCTGCACAGTTTTTACTATGAATACATCCACAAATTGTATATTCAGCTTTAAAACTAATAACTACAGTACATCATTTAAAATGCTTTAGTTCAGAAACAGCAGTAAAATTGAGAAGTCTCAAATTACTCCAAGTAGATGTAATTCAGAACATTATCTTGACATTAAGCATATTTTAGTGAAATACAGTTCTAGGGATATAGGGAATGTATTTAATGGAAATAATGTCCCAAATATTTTTAAAAACTATTTTTTTTACTGAACTTATCAGGATATACATTTTTATTTGACAATATGATCAAAATAAAAACATGGTCAGTTAAATAATGAACTGAAATGTGGACACACCTGCCATCAATATTATTGGCTTTTAATTTCTATGTCATCTGTCATTGCTTTCAAGTGCAGATTGTAAATTAGAGGAAATTATTTTAACATATTAGCATTATATGTTGAATTAAAACTTATTTTGTTAGGTAAGACTTTGGGCATCATCTGAGATGACAGCTTTCTTTAACTGACTACCATATTTGTTTTAGATTCTTTGTAATTTCTGTTTTGCTTTTAGTTTAACCACTAAGCTCCCAACTATAATTGGAATCAAGGCATGAATCAAGTGGTTTTTGAAACCCTGTCTCTCACCAGACCTCTTTCTTGGCAAATGGTCTCAATTTCTTTTACTTCTACACCCAACAGTGGAGCAATCTGACCTATTTAACCAGAACCAATAAACCTAGTTATCTGTCTGCAGGTATGCCCAGCTTCTCCTTTCCATGTTCCACTCTACGGAACATATTTTCTAGGACTATATGTTGGCCTATATATAATCTTCACATGAATGCAAAATTTCCAAAAAGTTTCCAAACACTGTTCATCAAGGAGTTGACTATACTTTTGGGTGGAAATAAAATAACCCTTCAGTAAAATGAATTTCCAATGCTCTCTTCTATAACAGGATTCTCCATAGATCCAGGAAGACATTTTCTATGACAAAACATTTGCTTTAATAAATTTCACTATACTTTGGAATTAAAAAAATTTTTTAGTTATACATGGATACAATGTCTTTATTTTGTTTTTGTTCATTTTTATGTGGTGCTGAAGATTGAACCCAGTGTCCCACATGTGCTCTGTCACGAGCCACACCCCAGCCCCTGAAATTTCTTTTATCATTGCCTTTTAATTTAATTATAATTATAAGAAGGTGTGTTTGTTTCCTTCTACACTGTGATTTCTTTGATGGAAGTAACATTACTTGTAGTTTTACTATTCCCTTTAACTTCTGTGTGATTAGCACTCAGTAGGAAACTCAGTAAAGAATAAATTAATTTCTGTAACACTATTTTAATATGATCAAAGACTCTGGTGCCTTTTTTAAAGCCAAAGTCTATATTTAACTTCCTACAGCTTGCAGGTTATAAATTACAGTTCTTCTCCAGACTAAATCAATGTTTTTCAATGATACTTGAAATAAATGATGGAGAATTCAAGATGGCAAAACAATTTTCCTAAGACAATAGCTTACATTTTTTTTATTGATTATATTACATTCTGTTTTTTATTTGGGGCATCATCTGAGATGCTTTAATACATATGAACTTTTGCTTTTTATTTGTTTACTTATCCTGCAAATTAAAATACAATGCTATATTCCATTCTTAGAGAAAAACTACTGAAGATTGATTATTAAATGTTCAATGCATTTAAAGAAGATCCAAGGAAAGAATTAAGAGACCAAATACAGGAAGTGAAAAACCATCTCAATAAAAAAATAGAGATGCATATAAAAATCAATCATGATGTTGAGAAATGAAAGATCTAATGTATTAAATAGAAATTTTCACTTGAAAATATCACCAACAGATCAGATTGTGTGGAAAGCAGAACTTCAGGCCCTGAAGACAGGGTATGTGAATTTGAATACTCAGTATGAAATAAAGATTAAAAAAGAAGAGGAAGACAGACCATGATCAGAATACTCAAGAATTCTGAGACAGCATCAACAGATCAAATTTGAAAGTCACTGGGATGCCTGAGAACATGGAGATACATACTATGACATTAAGAAACTTTTCTTTTTTTCTTTTTTTAAAATTATTTTTTGTGAAAACATCAGAAATTTATTAGTTGCTCAAAACATTACATTGATCTTGACATATAATATATCATACATTTGATTCAAATGGGGTATGAATTCTTATTTTTCCCATGCGTACAGACTGCAGGATCACATTGGTTATACAGCCACGTTTATACACACTGCCATACTAGTGTCTGTTGTATTCTGCTGCCCTTCCTGTCCCCTTCCTATTCCCCCTCCCTACCCCTCCCCTTCCCTCCCATCATCTCTCTCTACCCCATCTACCATAACTCATTTCTCTCTTTTTTCCCTCCCCCTCACATCCTCTTATATGTATTTTTGTATAACAATGAGGGTCTCCTTCCATCTTCCATGCAATTCCCCTTCTGTCTCCCTTTCCCTCCCACCTCTCATCCCTGTTTAATGGTAATCTTCTTCTCATGCTCTTCCTCCCTGCTCTGCTTTGAGTTGCTCCCCTTATATCAAAGAAGAGATTCCACATTTGTTTTTTAGGGATTGGCTAACTTCATTTAGCATAATCTGCTCTAATGCCATCCATTTCCCTGAAAATGCCATGATTTTGTTATTTTTTAGTGCTGAGTAATATTCCATTGTGTATACATGCCACATTTTTTTTTTATCCATTCATCTATTGAAGGGCATCTAGGTTGGTTCACAGTCTAGCTATTGTGAATTGTGCTGCTATGAACATTGATGTAGCTGTATCCCTGTAGTATGCTCTTTTTAGGTCTTTTGGGAATAGTCCTAGAAGGGGAATAGCTGAGTCAAATGGTGGTTCCATTCCCAGCTTTCCAAGGAATCTCCATACTGATTTCCAAATTGGCGGCACCAATTTGTAGTCGCACCAGCAATGTACAAGTGAACCCTTTTCCCCACATCCTCGCCAGCACTTGTTGTTGTTTGACTTCATAAGGGATGCCATTCTTACTGGGGTGAGATGATATCTTAGAGTGGTTTTGATTTGCATTTCTCTGACTGCTAGAGATGGTGAGCATTTTTTCATGTATTTGTTGATTGAATGTATATCCTTCTCTGAGAAGTGTCTGTTCAGATCCTTGGCCCATTTGTTGATTGGGTTATTTGTTTTCTTATTGTCTAATTTTTTGAGTTCTTTGTATACTCTGGATATTAGGGCTCTATCTGAAGTGTGAGGAGTAAAGA
>NW_026000142.1:19765781-19767929 GCF_001458135.2 Marmota marmota marmota | reverse complement strand
GGGAGGGGAGGGGAGGGGAGGGGGGATAGTAGAGGATAGGAAAGGTAGCAGAACACGACAGTCACTAGTATGGCAATATGTAAATCAATGGATGTGTAATTGATGTGATTCTGCAATATGTATATGGGCTAAAAATGGGAGTTCATAACCCACTAGAACTATGTAATGTTTTGAACAGCCAACAATAAAAAATTAAATAAAAAAAACTACTTCTTAACATTTTCTTAACATAAATCCCAATACAGTAAAGCTGGGTAGTCTTTTTGTTTTTTGGTTTTTTTGGTGGAGGGATACCAGGGATTGAACCCAGGGGTCATCAGCCGCTGAGTTACATTCCCAGCCCTATCTTGTCTTTTATTTAGAGACAGGATCTCACTGAGTTGCTTAGTGCTTCACTATTGCTGAGGTTGACTTTACAGTGCCTGGAAAGAATTCATGGGTATTTTTAACATGCTTCTTTAAACAATAAATAGGTCAGCAATATATAAGGCCAATAAAGATAATTCTAATCTAAATAAAACTATAAATCAAATGAACTAATCAGGCATCAACACAATATTTTACCCCACAACAGCTGAATTCACTTTCTTCTAAACAGCTCATGGAATATTTTTTAAAATACACTATATTCTAGGTCAAAAATGTAATTCTTAGAAAATACAAAAAAGAAAAGATACATATTATCAGACCATAATTGGATGAGATTAGAAATACACAGAATTAAAATTTATACAAACCTCATAAAAATGTGCAGACTGAACAATACTCTTAAATAAAGAATATACCAGAGAAGAAATCAATAAATTCTTTAGAAACGAATGAAAAGAGATACAGATCTTTGAGACAGTATGAAGGCAGTTCTAGGATGAAAGATGACAGCATTTAGTACCTACATTAAAAAAAAAAGAAAAAGAAAGATGCCAAATAAATAATATAATGGTATACCTCAAAGCCTTAGAAAGGGAAGATAATTTCAAAATCAGTAGAAGACATAACATAATTAACATCAGATTTGAAATCAAATTGGGAATTAAAAATACATAGGATCAATGCAACAAGGAGTTGGTTCTTTGAAACAATAAAAAATATTGATAAAACCTTATCCAAACTAACTGAAACAAAGAGAAAGAAGACCCAAATCTACAAAATTAGAGATGAAAAAGAGATATCACCACAGACATTTCTGAAATCTAAAGGATCATTAGAACCTATTTTGAAAATTTATACTCCAATAAAATGAAAAATCTAAAAGACATTGACAAATTTTTAGACACATATGACCTGCCCAAATTGAACCAGTAAGATGTAAAAAGCCTAAGCAGATTAATATCAAGCAATGAGATTAAAGCAGTAATTAAAAGTCATCAAACAACGAAAAGCTATAGATACCCCCAGCCAAGTTCTACCAGATCTTTACAGAACAAACACCAGTCTTCCTCAAATTATTACAAGACATAGAAATGAAGGGACAACTTCCAAATTCATTTTATGTATCAATGTAACACTGATACCAAAACCAAAGACACATGAATGAAAGAAAACTACTGACCAACATTACTGATGAACAGAGTTTTAAAATTTGTTAAAAAAAATCTTAGAGACCCTCATGTAAAAACACATCAATTAGATAGTACCCAATGATTAAGTTGGTTTCATTCCAGAGATGCAAGTTTGGTTCAACATACACAAATAAATAAATGTAATTCACTACATAAATACAATTAAAAACAAGACTCATATGAACATTTCAATAGATGCAGAAATGGCCTTTGACAAAATCCAGTACCCATTAATGTTAAAAATGTTGCAGAAACTAGGGATAGAAGGAACTTGACTCAACATTATAAAGACTATATAGGACGAATTCAAATCCAACATTATACTGAATTGAAAAAAAAACTGAAGAAATTTTGTCTAAAATCAGTAACAAGACAAAGATGTTCACTCTCACCACTCCTGTTTGATACAGCTCTTTTTTTTTTGTTTGTTTATTGTTGGTTGTTCAAAACATTACATAGTTCTTGATATATCATCTTTCACACTTTGCTTCAAGTGGGTTATGAACTCCCATTTTTAGCCCATATACATATTGCAGAATCACATCAATTACACATCCATTGATTTACATATTGCCATACTAGTGACTGT
>NW_026000142.1:19732497-19761150 GCF_001458135.2 Marmota marmota marmota | reverse complement strand
TAAAAAAAAAAAAAAAAAAAAAAAAAAAAAGAAGCAAAATCACAATGCTCACACACTGTTCTGATACCTTTCTCCTAAAGTACAAGTTCATTGTGACATCTGCATTTAAAAATACAACAGATGCCTGTTTTGCTGAGTATTTGGAAGTGCTTAGCATAAGATCTCCATTTTCCAATCCTCTGAAACATGTCTTATCAACATGTAACTTGTGCACAATCTGGAAAGAAAAAAAAGGTGGGGGGGGGCGGACATAGTGGACCAATATATCTTAGGAAGTAAAGGCCTCATGCCATGAGTAAAAAGGAGTAACAAGCTCCGTGTCATCTAAACAGCCCAACAGAAGATTCAGCAGTAGGTATCATGGTGATTAATTGGTCAGATTTTTCTTAAAAGACTCAGCAACTGATTTCTCATATCCTGGAAATGTAGCACTATGGAAGACCTCTGAACTATAATAGGAAAATAATAACAATTGTATGCTTTTAATTATGATTATAGTTTTTGGTCAATATATACAAATTAAAGGGCAATGGATTATGTAGTATGTGGAAAGTTTTTAAACTGTATCTTTTTTCAGGGATATACATAATTAAGACAGTTAAAAACTTTCAAAAAAGGAAATCAACACAGAAATAAAATGATATTGATTCATTAATAAAAGTTCATCTATGAAAGTAAGCTTATCCTGATGTTCATGAATTTCTGTTTGAATCACCTTTCCGTTAATGATTAAATCCCATAACCAGATTAAAAATCAGTTTGTTGAAAATCAAAATTCTGTGAATTTATATGGCTTAGAAAGCTAGTCTTTTACTTAACTTTCAGATGTGTCAAATTATCTGTAAATATTGTCAGATAGCAAAGATATATTTAAAATTAGAATATATGAAATTCAGGATTACAAAAATTCTAGGATACATATTTTCAAGAATCATCACATGCAAATATTTAATACTTACTTTTTAAATACTTTAACTAGTTATGTTGATATGTTTAAAAGTAAATTTTAACAGTATATTAGATAGCATTTTTATTTGTGTATCTCAGTTATAATTTTAGTTTAAAATTTAAGGTGACATGATTGAGGGAATGAGATGTCACATCTTTAAGAAAAATAGGTTTCATAACTCTTTCAGGCATAAGCATTTAATGAATTGATATTTAAGGCAAAATTTAGGGCATTTATCTCTGTACATAAAGATACTTCAAGAAGTTGTCAACTCTTTCTAAATTAAAGAATATGATTTTGTATCAAGTTATAAGTAAATTGGTAAAGGCAGAGATCATGTTGGCCATATTTTCTAATTATATATAATACAATTAAAATAAATAATAGAAAACTAGTTTATCCACTTGGAAAACTAAGTAAGAGTCTAGATAAATGTTCAACATAGGAATAAAACAAAACAAAAAACAAAAGGTTTCCTGTATTCTAAAACTAATAATCAATCAAATAAATTGGAACAAGGAGCTTCCATATAATTAAAGAAAAATAGCTTCATGATTTTACACTAAATATATACATTGGGAACAATAACAAAAAATAAAATGACACAAAACTATGTCTTCCATAACTATAAAATCAGAAAATGTTGGAACTTCAAAATATCTGTTCAGTAAATAAGTAAAATTGCTGAATCCCTTCAGGTGTTCCCCATGTTCCTGCTCCATTGCAGGGCTGCTGAGATTAAGTGTAGGCGAACCAAAAAATGTGGGAGAAATAAAAGAAAAAAGTTAATAAGAAATTGTTCTTTATCTTACATTTTTTGAAGTTGACAATGGATGTATTTCCTTTATGTTATGCCTTCTCGAACTTTGCTTTTCTAAAATTCATGTGCATTTTAAATTTATTATTTGTGCTAACATAGTGCTGGATATTAATTATTTATTTGAATTTCCCCCTCATCCCAAATGCATAGTCACTATCTTTTCTCACAAAGAGATATTATTTCAGAGGTGGTAATTTAAAAGCTCACTTAAGGTATGAGATTATACTTCATTTTTATGATCTATTTTTTTCACCATTTTCTTAATTTTAGACCTGGAATCAGCAGCCTGCTGATTCTCATGCTTCCATAATGCATGCTGCATCCTGACAGCCTCTAGCACAAAGTTCAAAATAAAATATTTGCTTTAAAATGGCTAAGTCTGGAGTTTTTAATGTATTGATCTTTCTAAACTTGGAACATTTTTAAGGCTAGTAATAGTAAACAGCTGATTCATCACAATCTGATAGCAGCAGAGTTTTCAACAAAAGCTTTGATTTTCCAGAATCCATAGCCTGAACAAGAAAGTCTAAATTTCCTCAAGAATATAGGACTTATTTGTAAAATTATTTTTAGATGTATTTTAAAATAAAAGAATATTTTTTTCTGTTTTATCTAAATTTATACTTTTTATAAAAGCCTCCTTTTACATACTTTGAATTATTTATTAAATTTTATTAACATTAGTGCCTATGTTTAAAAAGGTTTAATAAAATAAAGACACAGCCCTACATTTGCAAGGCTTCCAACCTCTGAGATTTCTGCTTTAACTTAAGCATGAGTCTCTTCATAATTAGGACTGCTCCAACCTCTCCTCATCCTACCCAGAATCTACCAGGATATTGTTCCCACATCTCTCAGATCCTTATACCAGGTACCTGACTACTTCACCCACTGTTAACCCATGAAGAAACCGAGGATCAGGATGTTAACCAGATAGCAAGCATTCAACCGCTGAGAGCACTGGTTAAAGGTTCTGATTCCTACAAACATGTTCACCAGAGGATGGTTAAAATCAATTCCTTAGAAAATTAATGGAAACTTAAGAACGTATGAGCTTCATTCCATTTGCCCAATAAGAATTCCCTCTAATTACTCATCTTCCCCAGAATGTTTTCCGCAAGGTTGTTCACAGTGTGTGTTACGGTTTAGATATTAGGTGTCCCCAAAAATCTCATGTGTGAAATAAGGCAAGAATATTCAGAGGTGAAATGATTAAGTTATGAGAGTAATAAACTAATCAGTGGATTAATACACTGATAGGGATTAACTGAGCAGGGTGTGACTGTGGGAGATAGGTCACTGAAGGGCATGCCTTTAGGGTTTATATTTTGTCCCTGGGGAGCAGAGCTCTCTCTGCTTCATGTTTCCATGTCCTGAGCTGCTTTCTTCTGCTATGCCCTTCTGCCATGATGTTCTGTCTCACTCATGGCCAGGAGATGTGCAGTGTCATCTAAATAGACTGAGATTTCTGAAACCAGGAGCCAAAATAAACTTTCCCCGCTTTCCTCTTCTATGATATTGTTGTAGAGGAGGAAACTGTACAAGTTCTCTCAAACTTTCAAAGTTGTGTTCTGAAATTCTCAGTACATGAAACAGAGATCCCCTATCTCTTCACTTGTTTTCCTAAACAGTCTCGCTACCTCTTTGATTTAAGTGAAAACTAAGGATCCTTTGAAGACACTGTTTCTTCTGCTGCCACATCAAATGCAGGTTCTTCCATAACCATATAGCCCAGAGTACAGAAGTGATGGTGACATTTTTCCACATTCAAATGTGATTTCTTGACTACTTATCTTTCTTTCAGCTACAAAAATAAAATATTCAGATGTATGTTTCCACACTTTTCTATACCAGTTGTTCTTCCTGTCAGATACTGATCCAAAGTCAGTAATGGTCAGAGATGGTAAGAATCAAATTCATGCTTTTGCTCTTTGCCCTAGGTGCTTCCATCATTCTGCATGCTCTTTAAGCCCTGAAGAATCCATCCAACATTTCTTCCTTCATATTGACCAGAGATTCTGCTGAGCTTAGAGTCCAGCTCCTCAGAGGTTGCCATGATCCTGCCCAGAATTCAACTGAAGAGTGCCCACACTGAACAAAACAGCTGTTTTTATTAAGACAATACTCTTATAATAAGCTTTTGATAGTCTTGAAATCTCTTAAATTCTTCAAATCTTCCTTTTCCTCCTTTGGAGGAATTGTTCAAACTGATGTAAAGTTGCAGTTATGTAAGATGAATTACTTACCTCTGGAGACCTGACATATATCATAGTCCCAGATGTCAACAATACTGTGTTGGCTCATTTAAAATTTTGTTAAAGTGATAGATCTCATAGGAAGTATTTCTAAGATTAAAAGTGAGGGAGATACCAAGAAGCTTGAGAGGTGATTGAGATGACTTTAATCTTGACTGTAGCAAGGGTTTCACAGGAATATGTCCAACATCATCAAATTGTATACAAAAAGTTCAGAGGTTTTGACATACCTCAAAAAGTTAGTTAAAAGATGAAACGTTTGACAAAGTCACTAGGCAGTCCTGAAGACAATATCTTTCTCTGTTTTCCAGAAATGATCTTAGTTTTCCTGCCCCACTCAGCTATTGGTAAGGCATGGTCCTGGTGCAAACACTGCAATTTCTTTCTCTTTTCTTTTTTGTTCTTTAAGATTCAGCAAGACACAGCAGTCATGGATTTGTTTTTATTGATACAATCTGCATAACATAAAATTCATCATTTTGAAGTATATATTAAGTGATTGTAGCATATTCACTATATTATATAATCGTCACCACTAATTTTGGAATATTTCCATCTTTCCCAAAGAGAACCCCATATCTGCATACCTACTAGGAGTCAGTTCTAATTCTGATCACCCCAAATCCAACCTCCATCCTCCATCCTCTGGCAATCACTGATCTTTCTCTGTGTATTTGCCTACTCTGGAAACTGAGCAGCTAGATCCTTTGTCAGTTAAGGCATAGGTAGTAGGACTAGAAGGACAGAAGGACGTGGGCAAGTTACACTCTCATGGCTGCTGCAACTGGATTTTACATTATTAATCAGCTACTACCTTCTTTCTGTCTTCATGACTGCATTCCTCTAATGAGGTTTCCTCAGTCATTTTTTTTCTGTGTTTACCTAACAGTCCTACCTCAGATTTCACCCAGACCTCTTCTTCTTAAGCACATCACACACAATGTTGTTTTTAAATTCATCAATATGTCTTTGTTGTGATAGTAGATTAAAGATTTTTAGGGTTTTTTTTTGTTTGTTTTTGCTTTTTACTTTTGCTGCTATATTCCATCTGTTGAATACAACTCTATTTTGAAAGACCATTTTTCATTTTTATGACTTTATTTTTAAACTTTTCATCCTGGGTTCCTTTTCCTTGATAACTGTTTCTCAGTCAGTGTTATAGTTGATGTGTATTATATGGTTATTACCTCAATCTGCCTATCTCTGCATTCAGTTATCATTCATATGACAATTAAATTTAAATATTCCAGGCTCAGATCTCTCTCTTTGAGCTTCAGACCCAGATACACAACTGCACTTGCATAACCTATGTGTATATATCAAATTCAAATGTAAAACAAATCAACTACCAATCTTCTCGAATTCTAAATGTAGAATAATCATTCTATCATCTATTCAATCACTAAGGTCAGAAGCTGGACAATCAATAAGGTCTTTTTAATCCCCTAATTTTTCTCTGCATCCAATTTATTGAGTACAGTTGAAGTCCTATCACCCCATTATTTTAAGCCACCCTTCTATTTATCTTAAGCTGATAATTTAACAGAATTACTCTTACTTTTTTTCTTGTTTTCATTCTCAATTTTCATTAATGTATTCTTCACTATAGAGAATTATTTTGTTTGCATTTAGAAAATGTTAATATTTCTGATATGTTATAACACATCTAATTTATAAAATAAACAACGAAATATCTGAAAACAAAATTTAAAAAAACAAGCATTTCAGCTTAAATGCTACCATTAACTCACTGTACAACTTTGACACTCATTTCATTTTCATTTTTCTTAATATCAGAAATATGAGTGTATTCCAAAAAACAGACCATGACTTCCTTGCAAACAATTCAAGATTCTCAAATTATATGCAAACTAATTTGTCTTTGTTTATTATCTGTATAAGTGAAATGAAAAACACAGCTAAAATTTGGAAGCCTCTGCTATTTTGCTATTTTAAGAAATAATTTTTATATAAAAGTGGTAGAGCCAGCTAACCAGACTATCCTACTCTCTGGTTCTAGTCCCTCCCTGTTTACTCATTGTCTTTTATAGAGTATTTAATCAAGCCACACTGACGTCAAGATGCTGAGCTGCCAGGTCCTAGAACTCTGTAAAGTTGTATTATCCAGTGCTATTAAAAAATGCTTCTTAGGCCAAGGAATGATAAAATTTATTTAAAAAAAATTAGGGCTTAGAATTTTAAGAGCTAAAACTCAAAACTTTAAAACTTTTGCCAATGTTTCAGAAGAGTGGAGATTAAAGGACCTAGAGAAAAAAATCTTTCTTTTCTGACTTTTGAGGCCAGTCCTCAACTTGTTAATTATATCCTGCATGCTGAATATTTCCTAGTGAAATCTTTGTAAGGGATCTTATGAACAGATATTCAATATTTCTTCTTATGATTTCTTATAGTGGGTTACCATGTTTTAATATATCAGAGGGTTTAGCAATCACTATAATTTAATGTGTTTAGATTCTTTCACTTCATTGTTAATGAAAGAAACTAAAAAAGTTTATAAGATGTTAAAGGATTTATCTTAACACAATCGTATTGGAACTTTATACTACTTCCTTTTATAGGGAGGGATTAGAACTACATATTAATAAAGTAAGGTAACAGCGTTTATAATTAGAAATATAATAAAAATATTTAAAAAACAACAAAAAACCTTTAGTAAGTGGCTAACTCACATAGTTTTCTGACCACTAGTATTGATATGGGAACAATGGTGAAAAAGGAAATTTTTTTTTTATTATTTGACTCTCCATATGTCCTGGACATTTGTTTACATCATTTCTTACTTGATTTGCAAAGATTAATAATTAAATGTTTCGACGAAAGAGTACATGGGGTTTTGGACAGTAGGCAAAATTTAAGAAAAATGCTATATGTCTAATTCAATCTAAGAATTATTACTATAAGGCATACCCTGAAAATTGTAACTTTTTTTTCATTTATGAAACATTTTGTCTTAGTGCCAGTATAATTTTCAAAATTTACTCAGTGATACACTTCATTCCTGGTTTATTAATTCTTATACATATGTTCTTTCATTTAGAAAGGCTAAATGGATGGAACTCTACTCTTGGTGTAATATGTCCATTTAAAAAATACATACTGGAAAAAGAACACATGAGTTCAGAATATGTAACTTGAAATGACTTTGATTACCTCATGTGGATGGCCTTTGACACATCACTTACCAACATTGAGCATCAATGTGCTCATATGTAGAATGCGATGAAAATGCATAACTCAAAGAATTTCTGTACATGAGGGATTTTCTCCAAGAACCTGGTATTTGCTAAGTATACAGTGATTCTACTAATTTAATAAAATCCTATTTTTCTGCATATACACTGTAGAGCAAAAAAAGATTTCCTACCTTTCCTGTTGCTACATTCATACCTAAGACCCTTATTAAAAAGGAAAGATTGACAAGACATATGCATTTATTTTGTGTAAGTTTTATGTGGCTTCAAACTGATGATGGAAGTAAACTAGGGAACTTAGGAGGCCCCGTTGCTCCAAATTTTTCTTTGTTTCTCTGTATTTTCAGTTTTTGGGGGTGGGGTGGGGCAAGGTACCAGGGATTGAACTCAGCAGCACTTGTTCACTGAGGCACATCCCCAGCTCTATTTTGTATTTCATTTAAAGACAGGGTCTGAGTTGCTTACCATTTCTTTTTTTCTGAGGCTGGCTTGAACTCGCAATCCTGCTGCCTCAGCCTCCCAAGGCTGGGATTACAGGTGTGTGCCAATGGGCCCGTCTGTATCTTCATTCCTTACTTCCGGTCATAGAAAGGATCCATCTAGAAGGAGGGTCTTATAACTTACTTGACAGAAAGGAAAAATTCTTTCTTTAAAGAAAAACAGAAGTCTTTATGGCTGCTTTAAAGGAGAAGAATGTCAAGAGAAGGTCTGGGAGATCTTCCTCTTTCTGGTTTTCCTAAATGCCAAGGTGCCATATTTTGGGGTTGTGTGTCCTGAACCTCATTAACTCTAACTTTTCACCTTCCTTTTATAAATCCCCAAAGGTATATCTCTGTCAAACTTTGTTGCACTTTGATACTTTGCAGTACATAAATACTATACCTGGTAAATAACTATTAGAGATTGAAAGCAATTGACACAGTTTGAGAAAACATTTGAATATCTACAAAAGGATATTTTTTCATATTATTTTTATTATTTTTTGAAAGCAAGAACAGGTCCTTGTTTTTTGATGTTGTTTCTAAAGATTTTAATTTTCCATAGTTCTCTTGTTTTCCTTTCTGGTTTCCTGTGTAATCATCTGGTTCCTCTTTGGTAGAGGCCACAAGAGACTGAATTAGACTGTTTCATGTTGGAGGGGTTCCACACTCAATTTTTAATAGGCTGTCTGCTCATTTCTTGTGAAAGTAGCAGGCATCTTCTTAGACAATTACAATACCACCAGCAGTGACTGCATAGCGTGATCTGCTTTTCCTGCTCACATAAATTAGATTTTCTTTCATTTTACGTATCATTTTATATATTTTATATCCCACCCTTAAGTCTGCATTAAATAATGCTGTGCATAACCAAAAAGCACCAAGTGCTATTTGTACTTTAACTATGCATCTCACAGAATAGAGAAATTTTCTGAACTCATTTTTGAATCCCATATTAAAGAAGAATCTTCTTTGTCAAAAATGTTTCATTAGTAAATATTGTTCCACAGTAACATAAACTGTTTCATTTTGTTTGTATATACATTGAGTCTTCATTATGCATTAATGGGAAAAAAAATCAGTAGTTCTTTAGAAAGATTAAAATTAACCAGTGGCAGCATTGCATGTAACATTAGCTTTTAAAAAATATTTTAGTTAATATCTATAAGATGTCTTTGAATGAGTTGAACATAAGATTGACCTCAATGTTTACACCAATGTAATAAACTGGCTTCTGAAGAAACTGTCAACTGAAAGAAGAATCAGAGGAGAAAAGGGTGAAATGACTGCCTGTCTTCTCTCTAAATGGGATTTGTCTCTTTCAGGTTATCTTTTCCCTTCCCAGACTTATCTATTACTGTCAGCTCATAATGAGGCTTACAATAAACTAGGAGCCACTACAGAAAAGCAGCAAAGGAAGCAATGTTGCTGTGTCAGAATCATTGTTGATTCAGGCCAATTCTCTTACCAATAGTATTTTTAAATAGTTTATGGGGTTTCAATAGTGTCTTACTCAATAGTAGTTTTGAAAGCTTATGCTGTTCTCCCTCTTAATTGTATTTGATTCTCCCCGTTTCCTTCATTTGTGTATTATTTCCATTGTTACAACTGTTGGGAATGCATCAATCGACAAAAGTGATGCATTCCATGGGATCATGGAGTTCACATGTTCTCTGGTTGGAGTTAGTCAACAAACAAGTAAATAAATTCACAAATATAAGATGGTAATTAGCACTGTGGAGGTAAAAAAAAAGAGCAGGAGAATGGAATGGGTTGAGTCATGGATTGAGAACTGCTAATTTCTACTAGATGGTGGCAGGAAGCTTCATTCATACAAGATACAATTGATCAGAGACATTAAAGAAGAGAAGAGACAAGACATGTTGCTAACAGGAGAAAGAGGACCTGATGCAAAAAAAAAAAAAAGTAGCTATTGAAACCAGCCTGAGGCCCTGGTGGCTTTGAAAAACAGAGGGTAGCCAGAAGGAATGGAGTGGATCAATGTTCAAGAAGTTCATGATTTAGATGTCGGGCATGAAATAATTTGAAAAATCAAAAAACTTAAATTCATGAGTTGGGGCCTGAGGTGGAGACTATTGAAGTAAAATTAGGTGGGAGAAATAGGGAAATTGAAATTTATATTTGGGGCCTGGTAAGACTAAGATGCCTATCAGGAGAGAGACCAAGTAGGCTGGTGGATATGAATATCAAAAGAAAGGGAGAAAGATTGAAACTCATAATATAAACATGGAACTTATTAGATAGAGATATTAATTGAAACTGTTATTGATGAGTATGGAGAGAAGCATTTTGAGGGGTGATTCCAGGCTCAAATACTTAGAAGTCCAGGCCATAAGGCACAACCAGAAATAAGACTGAGAAGTGGCCTCAGGATTTGAAGGAAAACAGAGCAATTAATGTGACAGAAGTAATGTGAAAAGTATGTTCGATGAAGCAGAAGTGATAAACTATATCATGTATTGTTGCTCAGGTGGGAAATAAAAGTTAGTCTTAGTGGCCTGTAAAACATGTCAGTTCAGTAGAGTGGCAAAATGAAAACCTAAAGTAAATTCTCAAGAAACAAAGACATCTAGGACTTCTTAGCTTGTATCAAGTCATCTCTTTCAAAATTAACACCTAGAAAGATAGATCAAATGTGAAGGAGGAAACCATAGTCTGAAGGCAGTAAGGAGTTGAGTCACAGAGCAATTGAGGCTCTGAGGACCAATGTCATTCAGAAACGAAGGGCATAGGCCAGCTTAATATTGGTGCTGCTTCCCCTAGAAATACCCATCAATTTATAAGGCACAGGACAAACTCCAAAATGTGAGATAGAACTAGGCACAGTGACGCATGCCTGTAATCCCAGTGATTTGGGAGGCTGAGGCAGGAGGATCACAAGTTCAAAGCCAGCCTCAATGTTCTAGCAAGACCCTAAGCAACTTACTGAGATTCTGTCAAAATAAAAATATTAAAAGTGTGGGAGATGCCTCTCAGTGGGTAAGCACTCATGGGCTCGGTGGTTAAACACTCCTGGGTTCAATCCCTGGTACCAAAAAAAAAAAAAAAAAAAAAAGTGAAAAATAGAAAGAAACTCATTTTCACTGATAAAAAAATTGGAGTTTAAGGCTTACAAAAAGGGTAGAGTTATAGTAACATCCAATCTTTCAGGTGGTAGTACTCAAAGAATACATTGCATAAGCAAATGCATCAGGCCTCAGAAACCAGGGATGGAACAGTCAGAGATTGAATTAAGTTTTAAGTGGGCTAATTAAAAAGTAGTATTGATTTAAAATAAAATTCTTGAGGGAATAGAAAATTGAAAATCTCCTCAACTTCTTCTATAAAAAACATTAAAATGATATCAAAATATGAGCAGAAAATTAAAATAAAGGGGAAAAATACAGACCAATTTATGAAAAAAGTTAAAATGTAAAAAAATAAAGAAATTATTAATATGAAAAAGTATGCAATTTTATAATCAAGTTTTGAATGTTAAAGTACAATAAAATATAAAACAATGTAATTTCACTAAAAATGGGGAAAAAGTTGGTTGTTCATCTTGCAAATGCATACAAATACCTTACTGAGCATGCATTTTTGATAAAAATCCTTTCAAATTAAAGAACTTCTTTAATTTGATGAGAAATATTCATAAAAGAAAACACTGCAAGATTCATGGCTAACGTTAAATATTAAAATAATTTTTTCTGCAAAGGAGAACAGAGCAATCCTGCCCATGAACATTGTATTAAATATATATTCAAAGAAATAAGTCAATAAAAAAAAATAGTCTCAGACATAAAAAAGAAAAGATAAAAACCCCTGATACCCTGATTATTGAAAGAGATGAGTACATAGAAAGTGAATTTAACAATGTATTTACATTTAATAGACTATACAAATAATTTTTATATCTATTTACCAGCAACAAACAATTAGGGAATACGATCTATTTGAAAGGAAGACATGTTCATGTTCGTGCAATGAAGACATGTGTGAAAATTTGAATTTCCATAAATGTGACTAATTGATTAGTATGAACTTAATCACAATTATAGGTATCTTAAAGAAATTGACAAGGTCAATCTAAAATTTATGTATGAAAATGGAATGAATAAAGACTTGACTGGAAGATACTGAAAACTAAAATAAAACTAGACTAGGATGTTCAACATTCTGTGGGTATTCAACATTCCTTTTATCTCTTAAAATGCAGTAGCATGTCAAATTGAATATCTTCAACCTAGTTATCTTTTGTTAGGTCATCAAAAAAATGGGTTACAGGGGTAAACATGGGTAGATGTAATCTGATTAACTTAATACCAGAACTTTAATTCTGTGTTTGGGGTTGAAATTGCTCTCCTTTCCATCTTGGACATGGATAAGGAAGCACAGTTACCCAAGTGTCACCAGTGACTGTATGTGACAAAGAACAAAGCTATCTGAATAAAACACAACTTCTTCATGGAAATCAGAGCTGAGAGAACCACTGCAAAATCCAGTTGGAACCCTGAGTTACCAATCTGTTACGTCTTTACTTACTGATTTCCTATTATACAAGAAAAAAATTCTTGCATTTAATTGGTTTGATTTTAGTTTCTGCAGACTTTTCAGTGTTTATCTATTCAAATGATACAACTAAGTCAATAAAATTATTTAATTTCTTCTGCCCAGAACTTGTCCTTGATTACCAGATATGTATGTTGTAATTGTAGTTTAACATGAGTTACTAAATATATTATCCTTGTAGTTGTTAAGAAATGTACATCTTCAGTTGTGTCCAACAAACAAGCATATCATCTGCAGTTGTCATAAAACCTCATGAGCATGCCTATCATCAGCAATTTATTAGAAGAATGTTCCAGAATTTGCTCTCTTCATATCCACTTTCCAGCATCTCCACTTCTATTTCACAGGTTAGCTATGCCTCATCCTTACTGCTTTATGTCTATGCTTCAGCTTATCTAAGATTTTCCTTCTAAAACATCAATCATATTGCTTCAAACATTCAAAATTCCCAAAAGCTCATTGCCAATAAATTAAGAACAACAACAACAACGACGATATCCCTGGTTTTGACATTTAAGAACTTTAACTTCTGATTCCTACAGAGTCTATCTTGACAGTTCTCGCATCTTATTTATCTACTAATTCCAGGCACATTGAAAGTTTTCTAGACTCCTTGTGTATTTTGTGTCTTTACTTTAAAAGCCTGTTCTCCTGTTTACAATCTAGAGAACATCACCCCCCTTCTCAATGTCACTGTTTCTGTGAAGCTATTCCTTGTCTACCTTATTAGCAACAACCACTTTTGTGCCATTTTATTCCTGGTAATATATCCACATCTAGTTCATAAGTTTGTGGAAATAGCTTTCTTATGATGCTGAGGTCTTGATATTGATAATAAATCTTGATGATAAATCTGATATTATCTAATTATGCCACTATAGAAATAATCAGTATGTTTTAATACCTTCAAAGCATAACTGTTCTGATTTTACTTTTATAATGCTATTCATATAATCATTTTCTCACATCCAATATTTAATTATACTTATGACTTACCTAAGTCATGTTAACATTTTATTTTATTTTCAGGGCATGCTTTTAGGAAGCCAAATTGAAAAATTTCACCTTCCATATATCTGTAGAATTTTTGTAAATTTAATATTTAACATACCACTGATTGATGGATGTGTATTTTTGAATTTAGCAAGACAAATTTCCCTCAACCATATGGATATGTTAACTGGATCATAGAGAGGTCCTAGTGGGGGAAATTGGCTCTGCAGTTAACACCCTGGCAGTCAATATCAGTATCGGCTCTTTTCTTGCAACATTTGCTTCTCAGAGTTGGTCTGGGAGAGGGGAAACCTAAAGAGGAAGTTAAAAATTATTTTTAAATGCATAGGAGGTTTGGTTTTATATGAATATTTGGAAAAGACTATTTCCAAGTTTGGGTTCCTGAGATCCCAATGTATGTGCTTCCATGCCACCAGCATGCAATGTGACATCAGTTTCCTCTAAGATTTATTTGGGTCTATTGATTTTTGTATTAACTAATTGCAGTTGTGATCCTGGGAGGGTTGCAATTTCCCAAGGATCCCATTTATTTAATGTCCATCTAGACTAATTTTAGTTTGTTTCATTTCTAGAAAACACTTATTTTATCATCTTTTGAATCACTGTTTGTGTAAATTAGTCCATGATGGCTTTTATCTGGCTCTCTGCCGATTTGTGTGATTTACATTTTGATTTTCACAAAGGTAACACTACTGAAAATCTAAGGCAAGATAAAATACCAACATTTGTCAAAATTAGCATGAGAGTCAAATCCTCCAGTATTTGTAAGTGAGGTTAACAGTATACAGTAGTCTCCTCTTAGCCATGGATGGATGTAATCCAAGAACTGCCAGTGGATGCCTGAGCCATATTCATACTAAGCTTTTTCTTATATGTGCTGCAGTGTTGCCACATAGTTCCAGAGTTAGTGTTCCATGTTTAATGCCCTGGTGCTCCTTTGCATCATTATTCTCACATTATAAGGTAAAATAAAGATTACTTGAACACAAGAATGTACTATGACTGTGACAGTTGATCTGACAACCAAGGCAGTTAGTAAGTGACTCTAATTACTGATTAAAACACTGGACAAAGGTATGATTTACATACTGGGTGGAATGGAGCTGGATGATATAATATTTCACCATACTTCTAAGGTATGTGCACAATTTAAAACTTATAAGTTATTTTTGAAATTTTACATTTGATATTTTATGACCACAGTTGACCATGATTGATTACACATAATAGAAATTGAGAAAGGAAAAGCCAATGAGTAAGAAAGGACTATAATATTTTCTTAAAATAATAAAGAGTTTGGGTGATATGCTTCAAAGTACTTATCCAGTACTCCCTTAACTGTCAAGGTCATCAAAAACAAAGTCTGAGAAACTGTCGCAGTCTAGAGGAGATGAAGGGACCCAAAGACCAAAGGTAATGTGGTAATGGGATCCTGGGAAAGAAAACAAATGTCAGATTAAAAAACAAGATTTCAAAAAGAACAAATTAAAAATTGAGGAAATCTAAGTAAAATGTTAACTTTAATTCACAGTAATATATTATTACTATTTTATATATTACATATATATTAGTTATGATAAGTATATCATACTGATATAAGATGGATACAATATATGGTATTGGGTGTGGTATACATGGGAACTACCTGTACTGTTCTGTAAATCTACAGCTATTCTAAAATTAAAATTTATCTGAAATAATTTTAAAAATAAAAAATAAAAACCAATGAGATCATTTTTTAGTCTTCTATAGATTATCTATGACAAAGTCTACCATTTTAGTTTAATAAAACAATGGAATTATCACATCAATAAAACAAATTTCAAATTTTATTATTCTACTTCATCTCTTTAAACAATGAGATTTTTTTTCTGTTTTGATTCTTATGCCATGGGTAATTATTAAATTTCAAAACTAATGGTCATTAAGAAAGTATTGTCAAAAGAATTCTTACCTTGGAGAGTTCTTTCCCCAGAAATTTCTATTTTGTAATATTTGACAAATAATATTATGCCATGTAGAATATGTTATCAGTACTTTTTATGTTTTTGCATTTCAAATTTCTATGATGGACGACAGTATGTATTTTATTGTTAATAGTCTTTCAAATATTTAATATTTCATATTATGTTCATTGAAAGGTACACTTTTCATCTTCTTAATGTTAAATTAAAGCTACATTGTATTCAGCTACAAAACTAAAACTCTTCACTAACAGCTGGAATTAAGAGCCAAGATATTTATAAATGCACCAGCTATTTATCATTTATCATGCTGTCATTTACACCATGAAATGCATTGTAAAATCTTACAGAATGATCACCCAGTAAAGATTCTCTTCCCCATTTACTAAAATGCCCCCATTCTTGTCCTTTTATTTCAGGAAGATATCAAGGGATTTCAGACTCAGAATATGAGAGCTGATGAATCTGTTCTCACCAGACAGTGAAGGAAAAATCTGACCATCATAATTATTGCTGTTCTGTCATGAAGTTAAATGCTATGAGATGAACTACTACAGTCCAATCACAATCCTCTTTTGTCTCTAGGGTCAGTTGCTTCAGTGGCCAGAAAGACATCAGTTTTGTAGCCCTGCTAAATGCTGTAGAGATGGACTTGTTTTCAGGTTGTCACCTATGAAAAGGATCTCAGGTAACTCTTTGGAACAAAATTGAAAAATTTCCAGTGAATTCCAGGGATTTAAGAGGAAGCACAACACTCTTACAAAGTGAAGTCTGAATTTTAGCAATACAGAACAGTAAGTAACTGGCCTCCGGGGATTGTTGTAAGGATTTTTGCATTGCTTTTTAATCCATTTTTCTTATGTAATAAAAATATGGAATATAGGAAATAGTGTGAACCAATGACAATTAAGTAGATGAGAAGCATTATTTTCAATTACATTGTATATGAAGAAATGAATATGGTCCTCCCAAGTCCTATCTCAAGGAGTCACCTAGTACTTTATCTTATTAAGCATGCTGTTGGAAAAACAAAACAATGAATAAGTGAAAAATTCTATTTTATTCAAGTCATTGGGCCTATGAAATTTAAAAATTTAGTAGAAGTACTATTGTCATCTTTACTAATTTGCAGAAATCAGTTCTAACATGAATTTGGTATTGTCCCCTTTAAATAGGTTGAAAATTAAATTGATACTATAAGATAATAATTGATAGTATAAATAATTTCGAGCTACAGGAACATAGTTATTGCTTATCAACTGCTTCTTATGTTTTACATAATGCATTGTGCACTTCAAATGAATTACATAATTTGATTCTCATAAAAATCCTTTAAATAATTGCATTTAAAAGATAAGAAAACAGAAACTCAGATCTTTTAAGTCATATGCCCCAAATCATGCAGTAAGTAATTGATTTAAAAAATTCTATTTAAAAAATGCTAGCCAAATTTAAAACACTGTATTATTAAACAGTACATTATGATGTTTTCTAACACAGATTAAATAAGATCCTTATATTATCTTTTCTGAATAAGGAAATATTTTAGTTAATTTGTACTGAAGAATGAGGGGTTTTCAGTAAATTATTTTCTAAATAATTGCTCAAGGTATTTTATTTGTGTGCTATAATGAAAATATTTCTAAAGTATTCAAATTAAATTCCAGTCTCAATAAAACACTTTTAAAATGAGTTAGGTTATAATATCAGTTCAGTAGAAAATCCTACTAAAAACATGATTAGAATAAACAATGTGGAATGGAAGAAAAAAAAGAGATATAGGAAAAGGAAAGACAGTGGAATGAATCTGACATTTCATTTCATTTCCCATGTACATATATGAAAACAGCATGGTAAATCCCACATCACACACATCCATAAGAATGGGGTCCTAAATAAAATAAGATATATTACATGCTTGTATAATTATATCACAATGGATTCTGCTGTCATGTGTACTTAAAAAGGACTGCCCTGGCAAAAATTAAGTGATAGACACTTAAAGAGACACTTCATAAATGTTCATGTTAACTGTAAGAACAAGTCTTGCCCTTGCCTATTTCTTGTAAAGTCAATTAAAAGTATATAAGTGTATGCCCATGGTGTAGTAATACTTCTTTAGAAAAAATAAATTGCTAGAGAAAATAAGTGATAATTTTTTGGTCATCAAAAATAATTTCTGAAGCTTATATTTTCATAATTAAATTGTTCAATCTCCTAATAACTCATTGCCATGTTAATTTTACCTTGAACAGAAATATTCAATTAATACTTTTAAAATTTATGAATTAAGTGAATCGATATTTCTCTCTAAGAATTCAACCTGCAAGTTAGACAAAAATTTGTAGTTTTACGAGCACATAAACCAATTTGTTGGTAGCAGTATTTCTACTGAACATCAAAAAATCTGGGTAATTATTACAAAAACTCAAATAAGAAGCACTCAGTATTTGACTCTTCTCATGGGTGTTGGATTTGTAAGGTGTCTTTCTCTATATAATTCCTTTTTGTGTCAAACAATTTGTGCCAACTTTTGTCTAAATTTATTGCATATGCAAGTATTCAGTACATGTATTTTCTTTCCCTTGAAGATCCTCCAGATTATTTCTGAAACATGGTAAATATAAGCATAAATTCCAATTCTTGATATAACATGCATAGGAAGTTTACCCTAGTTGACCCTAGTCTGGTATTTGAAACATGATCTCTCTGGCCTTGATATTCACCACATTTCAGTTCTCCAATAGGTGAAAATAACGAATGTGGCTTTAAGAGTTTTCATATTTATGCTTCTTAATCATTACTTTCTTTTCCTTTTTTTCATGGTTAGAATTTTAGTCATTGGTGCTTTAATCTGAGGAAGTGAATACTTTCAATTTCACTTTATTTTCAAACTGAAATGATTTGCTTGCCAAATAAAACTTGATTAAAACTTTATTTTGTTGAATAAAACTTGATTGTATTTTTACTGAAGGAATTATTAAAGTTTTACTAGTTCTACAGTTAAGAGAGACGTACCTGTCTGTCTATAATTTATTGTTCACATTTTATTAAAGCCAGTCAACCAGGCCACAAAAGATAATGCAGGAAAATGGAATTCAGCCCATAGCTTGAGGGAATGGTATGCCAGAAAGGCCACATTAACATACTGCCTGTTGGCCTGCTCACTTGTCCTTTAAGAGAGCTACAGGGGCTAACTTATAGATTGGAAATTAATAATTACAGTAGAAAACATCACATCAGTAACAATAGTAGAAAATATTTATTTTTACCACACTTAATATTTATAGGTCACACAATTAGTGATAATGGCATGAATGCATTAGTCCCACTGAGTTAAAAGCAGTTTTTAATTAGTTGTGAATTAATACATCAGGGGATTGGTCCTGTAAAATATCACAACAGAATCACAGTTGAGTATACTTTGTATTGGACAATTCGATTTATGTAAGTATCACACTTAATATCCATTCAACACCAAATGTGACAGTCATAGTTAAGAAATTGGGATTGGATAGACATAAACAGGCTTAAATTAAGGGTTTTGAATTGAGACTATGATTATATATTATGTTCAGTCTTCATGAGGACCTCACTGGAAAATATTACATTTCATGTGGGAGGAATATCAATAATTATAGTATTACAAATTATGAGTATGCCAAAATAAAGAAAAAATAATTTTGAAGATGGAGAAAAGTTATTATAACTATTTCTAGAATATATGTAGTATATTTTACTTTAACAAATTAATAAGAATTGAAAAGCATGGACTTCTATTAATAAACATATTTTATGTATGATTTTCTTGTCTGTGTTAATTAGGAAATTTTAAATAAGATATCTCTGAAACAGTTGGAAATGTACCAAGAACAGAAAGTCCTGATCAATAAAATAACAATGTGAGAGCAAATTTCAGTGTTGTGTTTCAAGTTGGTGAATTAAGTTTCAAAAGAAAGCCAGCTGTGTGGAATCATGTCATATCTTTTGGGACATAAAACCTCTGAAAGACATTAGTCAATAATTATAATGAGATGTAAATAAATTCTAATGATGTTACTGGTTATGATAGAGATTTCCAGAAAAACTTCTTCTAATGTTTCATGCCTTTCTTAACATACTGAAAAATCTGAATCTTAGTCCCTTTAAATTTGACCCTATGGTTCAATTTAAGAAATTAATGTGAATTGAGAAGATGTTTATCTTCTTGACTAAGGAAGAAGACTCCTATTTCTCTCTGCAAGTCACATGTGAAGATTATCTATAACAAAATGAGAGAGCATCTGTCAGTCAGGTTATCTAAATGACATATATGAAATACAACCTCACTCATGAAAGAGAAAGTAAAGTATTTTTTTTATAAGACTACTGGGATGTTAGCTTATTATGAGTAATATTTGAGGAAGAATATTTAGTGACCAAGACATTACGAAATGGGAAGGACGAAAATTTTAAAAAGGCCAGAAAAAGTATATTAGGAGCTGGGGTTAAGAATTTGTATTTCTGGATGATATGTAAGCAAGACTGTCCAACATATCACTGTTTCTTCATGGTGGGAGGATGTATGATTACTGGCTTCTTCCTCAGACAAAGCCACCAATGGTAATATAACAGATCCACCTATCATCTCTCTCTCTCTCTCTCTCTCTCTCTCTCTCTCTCTCTATATATATATATATATATATATATATATATATATATATATATCACATTTGGTATATATATATATATATATATATATATAAAGACATATATGCATATATATTAATTTTTACATCTCTGAAATTATTGCATTTTATAATAAATGTGATAAAATATATCATGGCTTAATGATCATTTTTAATGTTGAATCTCACAATCAATAATGATTTCTTAAAATATATTAATGTTTGGTAGTTTGTCTCCAATTTTTATGAAAGTTTATATCTTATTGAATATAGCTTAATTTTTCAGACCAAATTTCAGATTTAAATTATAAGTAATTAGTTTTTAATAGTATTTGCATATGTACCTATCCATGTTTGCAGAGAACCCTTGGCAGAAAGTATATCTTATTTAATCTCTAAATAAGTAAGTGCATATTGTGATGAACTATTTGGACAATTTTATCTAATTATATTACAAAAAATACTGCAATGCAATGATTTTTTATGTGCTTAAAACGTTGATTCTGTGATAAATATGTGTAGCATATGGAGATATAATGTTCGGTTCTTCCAAGATCCTCCTTCAGATTTCCAGGAGTGTGGCTAACAAGCAGATGTTATATTTTTAAAGACTGGCCTTATCTTTAGAGCAAGTCACACTATTCCCAAGGTATCCCCTAGTCAATGACTATGTTAGTGTCCCCAAGGTCTACTCAGTTCTACTCAAGGCAAGATTCATCTAAAAATGAATTTGTACTCTGAAGCTCCTCCAAAGAGCAGACAGAGACTTTTCTCAGGTTTGTATAATGTCAACTCCTGCTTAATCCTGGTTTTCTTTCCTAGGTGTTACAATCCATTGGAAACTTTGAACCCGTAAAAGAAATTTCACGTCTGTTTCCCTAGAAAATCCAACTGGAGCAATATGGACACATAATTTAGATCACAATGATTGAAAATGAAAGTTTATTAGTTACCTTTGATTTTGAAAACTATCATTTTTAAACTTCAAAATTTCTGTTTTGTTTTTTTTTAATTTTTACTTTTTGGTAAGTTTGTTTTATTTTCAGATTCTTTATTTACTTTTTTTTTGAAATATGAATGTGTATTACAAATGATATGAGCCAGGGGTGTAAGTTTTATTAAGATAATGAATTGCTACAAATTGCTAATAAAATAATGGTAGATTTTTAAGTATATGACTTTTAATTAAGGAAATATGATATTATTTTAAAATACATACATCAAATTATGCAATATGCTGTATTTTCAAATGGCTGGAAATTAGCAAATATTTATTACAAAACAATTTACTCCAATATTTAACTCTATGTTCATGAACCAACTAATTAACCTATTACTCAACATTTTTGCCTGAAATATAGACAGTATAACAACTCTGAAAGTTTCTATGAATATAAAATGAACACAAAATGTTTGAAATTGTGAGAAATCTGTAATTCTTTCCAACTTTGTAGAGCAAGGCTTAAATATAACTAACAAGTAGCAACTATAATGATAATTAACAATTTCCTTGCAGAGAAAAGATAGCTATGAATTATAGAATTACTCCACAGATCCTTAATGTGGCCTGAGATTCCCTCTGAACATAATAGGTGAAGATTGATAGTTAGATATCTTTATGAAATGGCAAATAAATATTATAAGCCTGAACTCCTAACTTTTGCCTTCAAAGCCTTTTAAAATCAGATATGAGCTACTTTTCTAAGCTTATTTCAAGACTACAATAATGTGAATTCTCAAGAGTAGCCAATTTTCAAAGTAATTTTGGAATTTTCCAGTCTGTCTTTACATAAATATTCATCTATCAGACATATCTTAAAATTAACTGTGTGTTTTTCCTGAGCAGGTAGGTGAACAATCCAGGTATTAATAGACCTGGTAGGTGAGCATAATAAGTATCAGACCAGAAGAGGTTGACAATCTGTCTTCCACATTTGACTTAATTTCCTTTGGATAAATGCTCAGTAACAGGCATAATCTCCTGGTAGTTGATCCCCCAAAATGGAGGTATATGAATTACTGCCAAGGAATTCAAATTAAGTGTTTTAAGAAAGCTCAGAAACTCCAAGAAAATACATAAAATTCAATTCAGTGAAACCGGAAAACCAATTAATAATCCAAACTAGAAATTTAACAGAAAGGTAGAATTAAAAAAACAAACAGAGTCAGTCACAGTGGCATATACCTGTAATCCCATGCTCAGGAGGTTGAGATATGTATTTTAATAAAAAGAGCTAGGAATGTGGCTCAGTGATTAAGTGTCCCTGGGTTCAATCCCATGTACCAAAAAGTAAAAATAAAAAAAATTAAAAACCCAGAAATTTTGGAGTTTAAAATACGCAATTCAAGCATCACTGAAGAACTGATGAAGCTGGGAAAAAAAACCATGTTAAATAAAAGAGGTTATTTGAAAATGCGCAGAAGATAAAATAAGTATGAAATAATGAAAACTAATGAGGAAAGTTACAGGATTTAGGACACAACATCAAAAGAGCAAATGGTTGAGGTATAGTAGTTTGTGAAGGAGAAGAGAGAGTAGAAAACTTTGGAATTTGGAAAAAAGGTATAAATATCTAGGTATAGGAAAAATAAAAGTGTTCAACCAGATTTGATCCAAACAATACTACATCAAGACATTCTGTAATCAAACTGTTCAAAAATCAAGGACAAAAAGTGGATTCTCAAAACAGCAAGAAAAAGAAGCAAATAACATAAGGGAATTCCAATCAGGATAGCAGCAGGGATCTTAGAGGCCAAGGGAGAGTGGTATGATCTACTAAAAATGCTGAAGGGGGGAAAAAAAAAAACACCAAAAAAAAACTATTAAGCAAGAATACTGTACAAAGCTGACCTTCAAAAAGGAAGAAAAGATAAAGACTTTCCAAGACAAACAGAAGTTTAGGGAGTTCATCACCACCAGGCCTGTCTTACAAGAAATACTAAAGGGAATTCTTCAAGATGAAAGAAAAGGATGCTAATTAGTGACATAAAAATAGATGAAAGTGTAAAACTCACTGATAAAAATAAGCCCATAGTCAAATTTAGAAAGCTCTAATGCTGTAAAAATACAGTATAAATTACTTATATCTTTAATATGAAGGTTAAAAGACAAACATATTAAAAATAATAGCTACAATAATTTTAGACACACACAAAATATACACTGATGTATAAAAATATACAAATGAAGCTGTGAAATTTGATCTGTAATTTGAATGATGCACAAGAGCATAACATATAATGATGTGGATAAAAATATCCAGAATTAGGGAAAGCAATTACAAAAGCCCTGAGCAAGACTAACTTGGTGTATTCAAATACTATAGAAGAAGAGAATATCTGAATTTTAATGGAATAGGGAGACAGTAATATAAGATGATGTCTGAGATGTGAGTAGGTACCTATCTTGTTGTTCTTTCTAATATAAGTATTAGATTGTGATCAATTGATAAAATAGATATTTATTAAGCACTGTGTTCTGTTAGACAAAACATTATTCTCACATTTGTTAGAATGGTAAGGAAGATTTTATTTAGAACTCATATAGTAAGTGTCATGACGATAGCAATATGAAAAAATGCTCTCAATTTTGAATACAAGATCAAGTGGCAACTTATAGTCAAGAAGTAAGTTAGAGTGGAAGTGAGGGAATACTTTTATGGAAAATTATTACCAAAAAAATATCAAGGGTATGAGGAATTCTGCAAATCTAACCTAACAGGATTCTTGCTGAAGGCAGGTCAGAATAATGAGATCACAGGGGGAATGATGAAAAAAATGAGGAATTAGAACAGCTACAGGAGGAAATTTGAATCAAATGGTGAGAAGATTCCCCTCCAAAATAACCTAGCATGGTTTCTACTAAAACTGGACTAGATAAGGAGGGATACAGAAACCCAAGGTCAAGGCCAACTCAAAAAAGCATGCATTGGGATCTGATTAAAGTTGTTCAAGGGAAGAGCATTTATCAGTACCATCAGATATTTGGGATATGTCATAAAATATAATATACCAAAATTCTTTTCCTGAAAGAATTTACATTCTCATGTAAGGAGGTAGAGAACTTAGCTTTCATTGAAAAGGTAAACATTTCATTGAAAAGGCAAAAATTGAGAAACACTTATAAGAGAATATGGACTTAGCTATGTAGGAATCTGGAGATAGTTTTATTTTTACTTTTTTTTTTCTCTTAGTATAGAAGGAATAGCCAGGGTGAAAGCAGAATTATGAAGACAAAATCTCACAACGACCTATAGGACAGATTCTTAAAGGACAGTAACCTGCATGAAAATACATGTAGAATTTGCTGAAGATTCTGGTTGAGTATAAGAGGAAGATGAGATATTTGGGATTTCTAACAAGTTCCCAGGTTTAGGGGAGAAGGTACTGTTTATCCAGGGCCCAGACTCTGAGTTACAATAGCCTGTGAGTGTGTAGAATGCATTGATAATGAATTTCATTGCATGTTTACCATTCTGAAAATTTTCAAATGTCAGCATGACTCTAGCCATATGTCTCCAGAATCTGTCACCCCCGCCCCAGTCTCCTAACAATGGTTTAAATTAACATTACAATTTCAACTCAAACTGGTTTAATTGGAAACAGGGAATATATCATTTCCTATAGTCTTGAGCTTAAAGACTCAAGGGACTTCATCATTTAATAGTCTCTTTTGACTCAACTTTTCTTTCTGTTGAGTTTCCTTTTCATGTAGACTTTCTTCACAGAATTTCCCCCTAGCAACTAAGACTCATATCAACACATCTCAAAGTTCATGAAAAGAAAGACTCTATCCTCCCAATATTTCCAAAGAACTCCTGTTGAAAGTGCATTTGATCAGCTCAAATCAATTCCTCAGGGATTGGAGTTTGTGTGTCTCTGTTATGCTGTGATTTTAGGGGAAGAGAGTTCTCCCCAAAACGATTTCTGTCACTGAAAAATGGGAATAGATAAAGTTAAGGCAAAAGCAATAAATGTTCATTACAAACCAATAATGACTAAAACACATCTGGTTTTGAACACTACAGTGTTAGGGGAATAATTACAAAGTTCAGTGAGCTTAGATGAGCACATTCTTTACTTGATATGGGAGCCAAACCTCACACAAAAAAAGATTGAATAAACATAATGTGCTAAAAGATAAGATGAAATGAAAACAAAAAACAAAAAAATAATTGGTCTGTAATATGTAATATTTACAAGGCAATTGGAGGGGGGAAATTTACATGATATGTGTGTTAACATAAATAAGTGACAGATAAAAGCCAGTACTTTGACATAATATAGGGATAGATTCAGCTAGGATATAAGAAAAATATTTTTTAAATGAATTAGAGCTTTCTCTGAGATTCCCATTTATTGCAAATATTGTTTTTCCCCCAAAGATACTAGAAATCTGAATTCTATATAATGTGTTCAAATAGCCATGATTGAATTTTTTAATCACTGTAAACAAGTTTACAAAATTGGGTTTAAGTAACTACGTGAAAATAAGAAGAGTAAGAGGGAAATTATTGAATTACCAAGTAAATGTAAATCAGCCACAAGTCTTCTTGGACATGTGCCAAAATCAGCATGCACAGCTTAACTTTTTCACTCTTTCCATGAGAAGCCCATTTTTATTGGCTGCATAATACAAAAGTACCAGAGAGAAGTCCAATTATGGTTCCATAAAATATCATTGGAAACTCCTTAGTAGATGTGACTCTTTCCCATGAACTCCCAATGGGTTCACATCACATTCCTCCTCAGCCTCTTTTCCTCCCTTCTTCTTGCCCCTTCACTAATTTCTTCTTTGGTACCTGTAGGAGGGAGTCTGAGGCTTGTAGAAAGACTTACGCTAGTCTCTCTTTACAAGAGTTTCTCCACCACCACAACCAGCATAGAAAGAGAGCATTCTTTCCATCCTATGGCTTATCATGGGACAATATATCATTTTATTCATTATCTTGGAAGTACCAGAAACAAAGGCCCTAAAGTCTCCATCTATCATTTCAAATAAACCTTTTAAAGCAATTCAAATTTACTGCTTTCATTTGCTAGCTATACACATAGCCTTAAACTTCTTTTAATTATGTCAATGTCATTAATACAAATCACTAATTTCTAACTCATTTGTGAGAATAAGGAAGGAAACTGAAGGTCAGAATAGAAGAGTAGGTTATCAGATCTTTATATTCATTATTCTGAGATATTCAATTATATTTGCTATTTCAACCATCTCATTTTCTTAAAATATATCTCCCATATCTATCATGCACTTCTACTCTAGTGGTTTTTTTTTTGTATGTTTGTTTGTTTTTGTTTTACTACATATTCATTTGGTTTTGCAGTACTGGAGACTGAACCTAGAGTCTCACACATACTAGGCAAGGATTTCACCACTAAGATATAGCTGCAGCCCTCACTGCAGTTCTTAACATGGGCTCTTTAGAACAACATATACAGCACCACTTGCAAACTTGAAATTCAGAGTATCTGGCCCTTTTCAAGACCTACTAAATAAGAGATCTTGATGGAGGGCCCAGCAATCTGATCTACTACCATCCCTGAGTGACTCTGACCTGGTGTACTGATTTTGATTTAAGAAATAAATGTGACTGTTATTCATACTACCACTTTTTTTTTTTCACTCTTCTTTTTCTTCAATTCCTTTCCTTGCATCTCCCACTTTTTTTCTTTCTTAAGTATTCTTGATCACATTCCACGTGGGCAAGGTAAAGTGTTCCCCTTGGAGGGATGGGCTCGCTGCAAAATAAAAGCTACAAAAGTAGTACCACAAAGGACCAGAAATATAGTTGAAAGAGCAGGGTGTGGGGGGACATTGCTAAGTTAAGCGTACCAGAAGGGTAGGGCGTCTAACAAAGACAGAGCCTCCTATGCCCCTTGCTTTATTTATAGCAGTAGAGATCAAAGGGAATTGGTAGGTATAAGGTTTCAGTGTGGGAGGAGTCTTGCCTGGGTGCTTGCTGCTGCTTTTTTTTTTTATTGGTTGTTCAAAACATTACATAGTTCTTGACATATCATATTTCATACTTTAGATTCAAGTGGGTTATGAACTCCCATTTTTACCCTGTATACAGATTGCAGAATCACATCGGTTACACATCCACATTTTTACATAATGTCATGGGACACTCAACTACTGAGCCACATCCCAGCCCTATTTAGTATTTTATTTAGAGACAGGGTCTCACTGAGTTTCTTAGTGCTTCCAAAAATTTCTGAGGCTTGCTTTGAACTCGAGATCCTCCTGTCTCAGCCTCACAAGCTGCTGGGATTATAGGCATGAAAAAATAGGATATAGATGGGGGTAGATAGGCTGTTTGGCTCTTAGAGGGTCACTCTCATTTCAGGTACTGTACTGAACTTGAGATGGAGCTAGGCAGGACTCCAAGTGAACCAGGCATTTGTAAACTAGTAGGATTGCTACTGGGAGTTCCTGACGCCAGGCTTTCCTACCTAATGGCTTCAACATTGCTTTTCAGTGTTATTCCATCATCCATTGCTTGGATATTTCTCCTCACCCTGAAAAGTCATACACATTTATCAAAATTAAAATGTTATCATCATCACAGGACCTTCTATGATTTAGATTGGGCCTCAAGTTTGATAATGTTATTCTCAAATTTTCCCACCATATTTAAAACGTAATTTAATATAATTACTAACAGTCAATTTTTCTTTTTAGATTATAGGCTGAATCAGGATATAGATATTTTCATGCAATATTCATGAATTTAATGCACATGGTTCGACTCTGTATAATAATATTTTTAACTTTAAAATCTTCTCTACTAGTCAATGAAAGTGACTAGTCCAGACTGGTGTTTGATGAAAATAACCACCAGTTGGGGTCATGAAATAAAACCCTGCTCACACAATTCAGCAAGATGTTATAATGTATTAATATAGATTTGGAAATCACCTTTTTCCATGAAACTAAATTCACATTTCCATAGACATCCTTCCTTTGAATACTCTACTATCTATATGAGATGTACTTATTATCTACCAAACAATAGATTCTAGCCAATTACTTTCAACTACTTTAACAGAAACTATTTTTCTTTTCTAAATGTCTGAAACCTTCTCTGGCAAATTGAGATAGTATCCAAAAGGAATTGCCCAGTGGTGCAATCTCTTTTAATCTCCTCTTTAAATGAGTGTCCTAAATTTGTCGCGACCCCTCGCCGGCAAGGGAAAACACGACACAGGATTCTTCTTTCAGCAGTTTATTCAGGCCTTGAGTCATGTATCATCTTTTAGCGCCCGCCGCCCGAACACACCCAAGCACAGCTTAATAAAGCCCCCCGCGTCCCAATCCCAAGCCGCCACGTGGATCTCTCTCATAGGGTGGTAAGGGATTGCGCGCCAACTCTCCATAAAAGAAAGTTGTTTATCACAGGCCACAGTGGAAGCCGGCGCCATCTTCTAATGGCGGCCACGGTCTATAAGAATGGCTTACCACAGTTCCCCCTTCTATTTTATATAACAATGCAGGCGAAAGTAGAGGTCCTATCCCACTGTGCAGAAGTGGCTGCAATGTATGGTTCAGTCCTAAGGAGGCGCCTTCCCCAGACCTGATCCCATATCAGCTGACGCCTTTTTTCGTAGGGCGGGGCGTGGACGTCAAACCCGCATGCAATAGGACATGCTTCCCTTGAGGTCCGTTGAGGGATCACTCAAGTGCAGTGCCTTGTCTCGCATCCTGCATCGTGA
>NW_026000142.1:19686166-19731545 GCF_001458135.2 Marmota marmota marmota | reverse complement strand
TGCTTTACCTTAAGTCCTTTTGAACGCAGCAACCCATCTAGGGCCAACAAAATTGGGCTTGAAGAGGTAGCGCCCATAATGTCTCCAAAGATATAATGAAAGTGAAAGTACAAAAATCCCCGCTCTCTCCTTTTCTACAGAGGAGCATCCCGCTACTTACTTGCGGATTCCCACTTACCTGGGAACTTACTGGTGCACCACCCTGATTGCTGAAAGTTCTGGATCCTGGGTTCGAGGAATATGTTCCCCGTCCGGGCCACCAGCTGTCGCGACCCCTCGCCGGCAAGGGAAAACACGACACAGGATTCTTCTTTCAGCAGTTTATTCAGGCCTTGAGTCATGTATCATCTTTTAGCGCCCGCCGCCCGAACACACCCAAGCACAGCTTAATAAAGCCCCCCGCGTCCCAATCCCAAGCCGCCACGTGGATCTCTCTCATAGGGTGGTAAGGGATTGCGCGCCAACTCTCCATAAAAGGAGTTGTTTATCACAGGCCACAGTGGAAGCCGGCGCCATCTTCTAATGGCGGCCACGGTCTATAAGAATGGCTTACCACATAAATTAAATCTATTCTTTACTTAGTTGGAGAGAAAAATATACTTTTAAAATGTAGAGACTGTATCATTAAAGTTCCAACCATTTTAATGAAGAATTTAAGAAGTTTTCATATTAAATAATATGGATAAAATTTTAAGAGCAATTGGTATATTCCAGGTAAGCTATAGATATGTGTAAAATTGTGATTCATTCTTAATTTTACAAAGTAAACTTAAAAAGTCCAAGCATAAGCAGTCTTTTCAATCAAAATCCTTTCATTTACAAATTGGCCATAAAATGAAATTTAGATCATTACTTCTTATAAATTTCAATAGGCATGGCAGTTTGAATAAATTGGAAAATACCCACTTTCATTACTTTAAATTTTTTTTTTTTTGAGAAAATGACAAGTATCTTAGACATTTTAAAAAACTGATAAACTATTTTATGAAGTGTATCATCAATATTTACTGTACTTATCAATCCTTTATAATATATTACATTGGGAAGTATTTTACCTTCTGTAATTATAATTCATCTTCTAAAATATGCCAAAAACCTCCCTGTAATTGATGGCTTAATGGAGGGTAATATGTGCTTATGTATAGTGTTATAAATTAGCCCTTGGTCCATCATCAGTTGTTCTGATCTCCATAATTTTGAAATGATTTAATGCTTGACTTGTGCAGTAAATATTAGTATGCTGTCCTTCCAGTAACGGTTCTCACAATAGCTTTTATCACTGAAAGAAGGACGAAGAGTGTTATTTGAAAGAACTCAAATTTAAATTATGAAAATTATAGATCTTTTCTTGTTGATGAGGCATTGGAATAATTCCAAACAAGTTGGACTTAGATTCATTTCATTTTATCTTCAATATTTGTTTTCAATATAATTGCTCAATAAAGTTTTTGAATATAATTTAACAAATTTTTAACTTATTTAGAATATATATATATATATATATATATATATATATATATATCAAACATAGATATATGTAGATTCTAAAATAATTTTTAAATTAGGTAAAGTACAGTTTATGTGGAGCATATAAATATCTTCTGGGAAATATCATGGAATGATGAGGTTATGGTAGAATCATCAAAGTATACCTAGGATGAACTTCATGAGATAGGTTATCTTAACTGAGCTGTGATAGATCTGAACAGATATATAATAGAAAATAAAATAAGACTTTTAAATTAAAACTAGGTATAACTTATCCAAAATACATGTTATAATGTCATCATATGGTAATAATTAATTCTCTCTGGTATATTTTTGTTTCTACAATAACTATTACGAATAAAATCAGTAGCTTAATTGAATTTAGATTGAGTAGGAAACTAGCATAGGGTGTTTTTAAGGTCAGAGGAAATATCAATTTTATGGCAAGGACAGAATTTGTCAAGGTTCAGAAAATATAAAATGCAAAATTAAACTTCACATGAAAAAATTACTTTTTTATGGTTAAAATACCTTGTATTTTATTGATTTTTAGGATAATATGTATGAGAAATACAAACAAATAGGAAACCTCTTTGACTTCTTGAATTAAAAGTCCAAAATATATGCAGTATTGATGGAGATCCTTATTTGCTAACTTTATCAAGAATATAGAATTGCCAGGTGAGATGACCATGACTGCAATCCCAACAGCTCAGGAAGTTGAGGCAGGAGGATCGTGAGTTTAAAGTCAACCTCAGCAAAAAGCGAGGCACTAAGTAACTCAGTGAGACACTGTTTCTAAACAAAATACCAAAAAAATAGGGCTGGGGATGTAGCTCAGTAGTTAAGTGCTCCTGAGTTCCATCCCTGGTACCAAAAATTAAAAAAAAAAAAAAAGAAAAAAAGAAAAGAATATAGAACACATCCACCCAATCTGTCAACCATTATAATTACTCAAATATTGTTTTCAGTAAAATCCATTTTACATTCTGATGCTTCACATAGGTTTATTATAAGTTTTAAATAATTGGTGTTATTTGCTGAAGACCCTCTTAGTACTATTTCCATGGCCCCAGTTGCTCATATACAAGGAACTTGGTGAAAAGTTACCAACTCACATTGCCAAAATAAAGATAATCTTCTTCTTTCTGCATGTGCACTATAACTTATGGGAGAACTAAGCTTTATTTTATCAATAAACTAAATTTTCTCATATTTTTTTCTTTTGTTTTAGAGTTGGAGTTCCTACTTACAAGGGTTAAACTAAAGTTATCATGATTCATATAACCCTCCAGATAGTTCCATTAGGAGTTCCATGGATTTGGTTCACTTGCCAGAAAAAAAGAAAGGAAATAAAGTAATACAGTGGGACTTTGAAATAAGGTTTATGAAAGAAACTAGTTTTGAGAAGGTCACAAAAATCTCCTTGGTTCAGTAGAAGACTGAAACACAAATGGGAAAAATAAATGGCATCAGTCACTGGTTAGAAAGATGTCTTGACGACATTATGATTGGCACTTTTCTTAGTGTTCTGTACCCCCATGCAGTTAAAATTGTCCTGGCTGCTTTTATAGCAATATGCATGCTTAGGGATGACTACTTGAAATTGTTTCATCATTTATAATATTTTTATGTGTGTCTGCATGCTGGCATTGTAATGGTCATCAACTTTTTAGTTTACAGACTAACAGCAAACTCTGAAATTGTGTGGTGAGTTTATTTAGTTCTTCAAATATTTAATTTCTTGGAAAAGCATGATTTTTTTTTCATAAAAAGTTTCCAAGTGTAATATGTTCAAAAATACTGTATTAACATGTATATAAGAGAATTACAATGTCCAGAATAACCTGTTCATGAAAAAAAAAAAACACTATTAAAAGAAAATGTCAAAAACTATTGCAGTTTTGTCTTTAACTTAGAGTTTTGTAGGCAATTTAAACATTATTTTTTATCTGTTACAAATATAATAGATTTAATCAATGTAACTTCTCTGTTTTTAAAACCTATTACTATAGAGCATGTCCAATCTACAAACAAATATTCTTTATAAAGTCCATTCCATACTTTTTAAAAAGCGATCGTTGATTTAGACTTGCTTGGCTCTCAAATGCCTATAATAACAGTACCCTATTCTAATAGAAAAAGCCAATCAGTTGACCAATTTGATGCTAAGTATTAAGACAATGCATTGGCAATCCAAAAATTATCTTTGTCTTTTTTAACCACTTGTCAGTGAGATTTAAAGAGTTCTTAGCTACAAGGCAATAAACATGATTAGAGTGGCCTAGGGCAGGTTTTCCTTCAGAAGATGAGCAACAGGAAGAGGATGCCAGGATTGTTCTGTTTCATAAGAAAGATAACTCAAGGGGGCCAAAGATCAAAGTGAAATGTGGTTAAACATTCAAGTTAATGTAATATTCTAGGCTACTGCATGATATCTTCAGTTTCTCAAATTCCTGATTTATGACTTCAAATATTCCCTATACATTGTAAAAAATCTCACTCTTGCTGCAGGATGGCAATATATACTTAACTATTAAAAAAATTTAAGGTACATGTTTTACTTAAAATAGGAGAAACAGGGTAAGGAGAGAAATATGTGATTCTATGCTACTAGAATGTTTAGTTCAACAAACATTTAATTATTCTTATTTTTTAACATAGCAGGTGATTTTAATGCTAGAACTTTATGGATGAGCAGGAATCTCCTCAAAGTAATACCAGAGGTTCTTAATGAGAAAAGCATATTTTAGGCCAAGGAAATAGTGACAATAAATGTGCATTAAATACAAATAAAAGCAGTAGTGTGTGTTACAAGAAAGAATGAAGAAAAAGCCAGGTGTGGTGGCACATGTCTGTAATTCCAGAGACTTCAGAGGCGATGCAAGAGGATTGCACGTTTCAGGCCAGCCTGAGCAATTTAGTGAGACCAATTGCAAAAATTTTAAAAATGAAATAAAAAGAGCTGAGGATATGGCTTTGTGGTAGAGTGACCCTGGGTTCAATCCCTAGTACAGTAAAAATAAATAATTGAATTCATTAAAAGCAATGAAGACAAAGTTACTATCCCTCCATACTAAGCCTTCTTCTCTCACATGTATTCTTGTTTTAAAAGTTGTAATCTTAAAAAGCAATATATTTTGAGTGTTTGACTTCTAAACCTCCAGAAGGAATTTTAATAATTTCTCAATGGAAAGCCTGTTGGGAGGGGAAAATTAGTATTCTGGAAGTCCAGATGGAATTGAGCAAATAAAAGTGAAACAGATGGTGGGTATGAGAATCAGAAAAGAAATAAGACCTGTGAAATCACATCTTCCCCTGCTTAAAACCATTCCTTGCACCTCATTGGCAGATCTTAAATCATTCTAGCATTCCATCATATTTGATTTAGAAGGTATTGAAGGGGACTATATGTGGTAAGTTAGTGAACAGGAAATTATCACACTGTATATTTTAAAGGCAGATAAAGTTTTATATTCATGCCATTAGGACAGGGATGATACAATTAGATGTATACTGTGATGAACACATTAGAAGAGAACTTAAATTACAATAAAAAGGTAGATGGAAAGTTCTTAGGATGATTCAAGTAAGAAATGGTGTTGTGTGGGTTTATAGTGATATTTGTAGAGGTGGAGAAAAGTGGATTGCCAGAATTTGAAATATAAATTGGTTTTAGCAATAGGAGACAGAAGGAAAATATCAAGGTGACTGAGAGAAGTCATAGTTATTCAATAAACAGCAATAATACAGTTCATTAAGGGAGGGAACATTGGAATAAGAGCCAGTTTGGAATGTGTGGAGTTAAGATGTCAAATTCAAATTGAGAAACTTTGAATATGAGATATATTTGAGAGATTTCAAAGAAGTTGACTATGGTTACCAGTCTCTAAAATGGCCTCTGATTATCCTCACAAATGCAATTCATAAATCTTTGTAACCTCCCACATTGTAACAGGGTTGCCCTGTGTGACTAATAACAGTTGGTAAAAGTAACTTCCCAGATTGGTTAGGAAGTAAAGATTGCAGCATCTCTGCGCTCGCTCTCTCTCTCTCTCTCTCTCTCTCTCTCCCCCTCTCTCTTTTTTTTTCCTCTCTCTCTCTCCCCCTGCCCCCACAGGCATACAGTTCACACTGTCAAATTATAAAGAACCATTCAGAGAAGGACTGAGGCAACTTCAAGAGAAAATTTGAGCCAGAATTATCCAGCTAAAATGATACACATAAAATGCCACATTCTGAAGTCTTAAGAATTATTTGTTACTTAATAATAGGTAACTAATTCTACTTTGTTGTACCAAGAGAAAGGGAATTTGTTTGTCTCACTATTATATTCTCAGAACCTGGAAGAGAACAAGTGGATAAATCTCTGTGATCAATCTGTGTGTAGGCAATAACTTTATAGGTGCATATGAAAAGCATTGTCTTGGAACATAAAACAGGAAGAACAGGGAGCCAAAGGCCAAGACTTAAAATATTCAGATATTGATAGTCAAGTGGAAAAAGACAGTCTGCAAATCAAACTAAGAAGAAATATTCATGAACATTGGGGGAAGTAAATCAGGAGATTGCTGTAAAATAAGTTAAATGGAAAATTGAGAACAAATACATGGTCAAAAATAGTAAGTGCTTTTCAGAAATCTACTAAAATTAAGATTAAAGTATGTCCACTGGATTTTACAAAATGGACCCATTGAAACCTCGGGGAAAGCTTTTGGAGTCAGCTTGTCACACGTGGATTGAGATGTTATTGAGAAGCTGAGTGCAGTGGCACATACTTGTAATCCCAGTTACTCAGGAGGCTGATACAGGAGGCATCAAATTCAAGGCTACACAACTTAAGAAGATTATGTCTCAAATTAAAAAAAAATTAAAAGTTGTGGGTAGGCAGTTACTTCAGTGGTTGCTTACCTAGATGCACAAGCCCTGAATTAAAGCCTCAGTAATGCAAAAAGAAGAAAAAAGGGCGAGGCGGGGGCTGGGGTAGGGGAATGTGGCTCAGATAATTAAGAAAGGAAATATATAATATTACACCAATTACATAATATTATATTATTTTGAAAATATAGATAAGTATTTCAAAATATTAAAAAGTGGATCAGAAAGTACAGAAGAGAGAGGAGATATTAGGCAATTGAGGGTATGCTTCATTGAGACAGAAAATGTTAGAAGTGCAGTAGGTTTGGATAGTTGAGGGAAATGGAGGAGTTTGGATTTGTGTTGTATGAGATGTTGATTCATAATCCAGGTGTCAAGTTCAAGTAGAAAGGTCAATGGATGGATCTGAAACACAATAAATTTCAAAATAAGAATGCAAATGTAAACATCTTCAGGAAATGAAGTAATTTAAAGAATGGACCTAGTGAATGTATCTTAGCAAATTTAGAAGAAAAAGTAAAATAAAATAAATATTGGCAGATCAGTCCTCAACAGGTATTTTCAACAAAAGAATATGAAAAGAGAATTAAGGTGTTGCCAAATTTAGGCAGCCAAATATTACATTCTGTATTTAAAAACCATTGACTGAGATGTAACAATTTCTTACAGTTCCAACACAGACATTAGCCAGAGTAATTTTAGAAGTTACTGTAACTTCTTCATTAGTAGCAATCACTGATAATATTATGCCCTATTACTACTGTTCTTGAGTAGCATGATGTATTGTTTATGGTTATCATAAATTCAAAATAGCTAATAGACTCACTGGTAGATCTTATTATTTAAATAACTGCAACTACTAGTACATCCAAGGGTTAGAAGTATATAATTGGAAAATGATTTAGATCGGAGTTGTTCCCCTTGCAAACTTATACATTTTATGTTTAAAAAAATGTTTGATTCTAAAGAGATCCATAAATTTTACTAGGTTTCCTAAGAGTAGTATGGTACATAAGAAGAGAATAACTCTGACTTAAAGGATAGAAAGAGGCACAGTTAATAAAATAATTAAAAAACAACCCACATGAATGTATCATCCTGGAAGATAAGTAAAGAATTGTTTCAAGAAAAGAATGGTCAATTCTAGGGAATATTGCTGGGATCTAGAATTCATGTATTAAGAAATTGGCAGTTGGCTAGATCCAATCCTATATTACCTTTGAAGAGCAGTTTCAGTAGTCTAGATGAGTCTAAAGCCCAATTAGAATTAGTTCAATGAGAATAGTTGCTGAAGAAATGTGAACAGTATTTATAGGAAGCTCTTTCAGTGTGTTTCTTTTTGAAGGGAAGTACAACCTGTGACCATGGAGGGAAGAAAAGTTAAGGGTCAAGCAATATTTTTCAATGCATTGGAATTAAATGTATAAAATGGGAGGGGGGTATTGCGGTATTAGGTGTTGCAGTATGGGGCACATAGTGTATTTGCAGGAGAAGAGTCTTTGAATGGGCAGGAATATAAGAATTTGGTTCTAGACTGAGGGATTGAATTTAGGTGTAAGAATGTTTCCTCTATTTTAATAGTAACATTAATCTCAGTTTTTATGGAATGGTAGAGATAGGTAGAATGACATGAAGTGGCCAGAAGGATATTTATTATTTGGGTCTCTGAAAAACAAGTAAATCTAAGTACTAGAAGAGAGATCCTATGAAATAATCTATGATAAATGGAGAAGTGAATGGCTAAGATAATATAGGGAAAGGACCATGCAATGTTGTAGGCCAATTTAACTTTTACATTAAAAACAATAGAGTGATAACAGGCACTCTATTTGTACAATTTTTGACAGACTGGAACAGCTATGCAGGTTTAAACTGAGGTTAAATTGAGATTTCACCAGCAGAGCAGCACCTAGGGAGAAATGGGCTAAATGCTATAAAATAACAATAATGAATCAGGAGTGTATGCTGGGTTAAAAGTAAAATAAGGAAATAAGGAAGGTAATAGAAAATGCATGTTAGTAATAGATAACAAAGATGAATCAATGATTGATAATCCCACTGAGCTAAAAAAGTGTTGTTTTGAAGGTACTTGATGGGATGAGCTAAAAGGATTGGAAATCATGACATTATAGTGGATTCTAAATCAAGACATTGGAGGGCCACTGTTACTGGCAATGATGAATTGTGGGCTGTGATCATTGGATTGAGTAGCTGAAATGAAGTAAGGAAAATTGTTACTGAAAGTAAAATGGTTAAATCTAGAGTGTTGGATTTATCTTTCACATAGGGATTGAAGTCACAGAGACTTTCAAGAGGGTTAGAATAGAAAGAATTTGCTAAGTAAAACAGTTCCAGATTGTAGAGTACAAAGTCTCTGAAATCAGGTTAGTGTGGAACACCGTACTCATAGTTAAAATCAGAAGGAAGGTTTAGATAGAGTAATCATTGGGGATGCTTCGATTCCTGATGGTGTCTACAGATCACAAGACCACAGAGACGTGACACATAAAACAATGATTCCTGCTGATTTCTGAGGGCATAAGTTGTTAGCTCCCCTCCTTAGATTGTCCCTTGGAAGGTGGTGCTGTGGCAAGTGACAGCAAGTGAGAAAGAGATGGGCCAGGGACAACAGGCAGTCCCAAAGGCACACCTGCAAAGACCTACTCCCTTCTATTAGGTCCTACCTCCTAGTTTCCACCACCATCCAGTAATCCAAAATGATAGGTCCTGCTGGGAATCCTGCTGCTAGCACTACAAGGCCCTGGGGGAGGGGGTCCACTTTGAAATAAACACTACAGGGGCATCCTGGAGGACAATGTTTTTCACTTTTTCACTGTAGTGATTTTGATAGCTGTCAAAAGAACAATGAGTAAGTTGTGTCTGTTCAGAAAAGGAGCACAGCAGCTCGACAATAATTTAAATGAGTCTTATTTCCTCCAATCTCCCATCACCCCTTGTGAGAACCTGCTAGGGTGGCCGTGGTGATCACAAGTAATTGCTTATGGCATACATGCAAAATAACATATTTCCAACCTTGATACAAATTTATAATATCGTTTACTATTGTCTTTTACTGCCATATATAATGTAACTCGTTTAATGGAGAAAGTATACAAATGAAAAAGCCACATTATAGTAATTAAATTTTTTCACTAATTTTACACCTTTATATTGAGAGTTTTGCCTTAAGCTTTTATCTACTCAGTAGATAAATATGTTAGGCAATATTATGATGTGGATCTGAAATGTCCTGCACAGGTTCAAGTGTTGAAGGCTTAGTCCCCAGTATAGCAACCTTCAGAGGTGGGATTTGGGAAGTGGATAATGAAGGCTCTAGCCCCATCAATGGATTCATCTATTGATGGAGTCATAATTTAATGGATTACTGGATGGTGGTGGAAACTAGGAGGTAGGACCTAATAGAAGGGAGTAGGTCCTTGGAGGTGTGCCTTTGGGACTACCTATTGTCCCTGGCCCATCTCTCTTTCTCACTTGCTCTCTTTTGGTGCTTTCTAGCTTTCATGAGGTAAACAACTTTCCTCTGCCACAGCTTTCTGCTGTGAAGTTTCTGCCTTACTATAGCACTAAAAGCAATGAACCCAGCTGCACATGGACTGAAACCTTTAAAACTATTTCCTCCCTTAAGTTATTAATCTCAGTCATTTGGTCACAGTAACAAAAGGCTGACTAATAGGGGCACTTTTAAATTTTACCTGGAATTTTGCTTGCAATTTGTTTTCTTGGTTTTTTGAAGTTTGAAGTCCTCATAGCATTATTTAAACAAACAAACAAAGCATACTTATAGTAACAATCTTTAAAATATAGGAAAATAATTTATAACCTATAATACAACATATATAATATAAAATATAGGGAAATAATTTTTAATCTATCACATATCATTGCATACAGAAAAAATAGCTTAAAACATGAAGACATTTAAAAGAAATCTATTGTAGTTTTAATTTTAAAATGTTACCAAATAGATAAAATATATTAACTTTTAATTTAAATTAATAGTACCCCTATATTTCTGTCACTTTGAAGGAGCAAAATAGTTTTATAGACATAGACCTAAAATGAAATAACATAATTATGTGCAGTTATGCTCCCTTAGAAATGTCTTTCATTTAAATATTTGGCAGTTAAATAGACTCAGGAGTCAAAAGATATTAATAGATCAGTGATGTGCTCAGTGAATAGGAAGTCAAACACAAGGGGTGATTATCACACAGAACTTTAGATTTGTGAATGCCTTTGAAAGGTTTTATTATGAACTTATTATAAAGAACTAGGTAGATAAATATAAATATTCCCATTGGAAAATAAGCCAAACATATGATCCTATATTATCTTCCATGGACTCCTTTTCTGGCTACCAAAAAATGAGAAAGCAGAATACAAGCTATAATCTCATAGTATTGTCTTCAATAACTTGGCTTTATTTTCTCTAAGAATGACTCAGAATATTGAAATTACAGCAATTTGAGAATATTAGAAAAATCAGACTCATTTAGTAATTCAGATTCCTTAGGAAAATTCCTAATGTATAATTCTCAATTACTCAAGAAATGTTAATAAGCCAATTTACTGTAACCTAAGGCAATTGTTTTAAAATTTTCTGCACATTAATATTCACCTGAAGAGCTTTAAAAATGATTCTATGCCTAGGCTTTGCCCTGAAATATCCCTAGATGTGAGCTCCAAACACTGTGACATCATGTTTTAAAAAAAATAACATTTCCCATGTGATTCCAATTGCAACAATATTTGCAGTCTAGTGATACAGAAAAAAAGTATAAAGCAAATATTCAATTGATCAAGACATGAATAGAGTCAGAATCAATCAGTTGGTTAGCCAAAATCCTCACCTATAGACAAAAGGGAAACACTTTTCCTAAATGCATGGCTAATCCTACATATTATCTAAAAGATTACTGAATCATACAGTAATAGTGCTGTAGCTGGTGATAGATTTAATCTTCTTCATCTTCTTCCTGATTATAGCTGACTCTACATTTTATCTTTCCTGATAAGTCTATTATTAAACAATTCTGGCCTTTTTTTTTTTTTTCATGAAATGACTGGGCATGCCCAAATGTTGGTTTTGTATTTTCTTTTCCTTTTTGTCTATTCTTCCTTTAAAAAAATATTACTTTCATTTCCTTTGTGGATAATATGATTTATTCTGTCTAAAGTACCTTCATTCTTTAGACTACTGATTCTCTGAGTATAAACTTTCAACCAACTGCATTTGGAATAACTTGATTTAGAAATGCAGATTCATGAGCCCTACTAAAGAATCACTTCAAACACATCTCCAGAGTATAGCCTTTTCTATAACTTGTATGAGAGGGTTTTAGTCAGCTTTCCGCACTGTGGCTGAAAGACCTGACAAGCACAATGTAGAGAAGGAAAACTTTATTTAGGACTCATGGTTTCAGAAGTCTCAGTCCATAGAAAGCTAATTCCATTGTTCTGGACCCAAGTTGAGACAGAACATCTTGGTAAAAGGGTGTGGAGCAGGAAAACATCTCAGAACATTGCAATCAGGAAGCAGAGAGCCCTGTTCACCAGGGACAAAATAGAAATCTTGAAGGCATACCCCCACAGAACTACCTCCTCTAGCCACATCCTAACTTGCCCACAGTTACCACCCAGTTAATGTTTTCAAGTGAACTAATGCACTGGCTTGATTAAGGCTCTCATAACTCAAATCATTTCGCCTCTAAACTTTCTTGCATTGTTTCACATTCAAGCTTTTCAGGGGCTAGCTCATGTCTAAACCATAACAAGAGGTTATTCTTATGTAAATGAAAAACACTACTTCAGGCGTTCCTCATGCCATAAATCTCATTTTGTGCAGAAGAGCAATCTCACTAATAAAAAAAGCTTTGTAGGTAAAATTACAGGCCATTATAAATGTCTTTAGTTTTCATCTTTACTGTAGCTCAAGGTAACCTGTGTTCTTCTATACTGCCAATCATAGCTCTCTGCCATCTGATTATTGTTCCCAGGTGTGCAGGGTTTTGTGACAATGCAGCTTTTATGCACACCTGTTTGCTCCCCACTTGTTTTCCTCTGATGATATATATAGGCATCAACATTTAGTGTTTCTTATCAGCAATTCCACATTCTGGCTGCACATTTAAATCAACTGGTAAGGTTTTAAAAATTACTGATGCCTTAGCATGACTTCCTAAGATTACAATTAAATTGTTCTGGGATGGAGCCCAGAAAAGCCTTCTTTTATTTTTTTAACCTGAGCTGATTATAATAGGCAGACAGGGTTTAAAACGTCCGAGTTACTTGTTAGCAAAATAGCTTGCAATTTTATCAAGAATTCAGGTTTTTGGTTCATTATGATTTCAAGCATTGGGATGAAGATATAATTACCTAGGGGTTAAGTCATTATATACACATAGCATTACTATACAAATAACAATACTGGAAAGAATAATATCTCTCAGTTTGAAAAGTCCTGTTTTCAAGCTGTTCTTATATCCATCTTCAGAATTTATTGCCTAAGGCTTGCAGATGGTAGAGTGCTACTTAGAAGAGACACCCTGTTGGGAAAATCACATTACAGTGCAATTAATAACCAGGGGAATTCCTTCTTCCACACTCTCTTAGATATCAGATAAAAAAAAAACTGTATTGACTTTATGGAGGCTAACCAACTTATAAATATAGTTAATATATAAAATGCATGAATATATGCACTTTTAAAACAAACTTTTTTCTAGAAGCATATAAATTTGATGAGAAATATTTTAGAATATCTGAGTAAAGTTAGTAGAGAAACAGTTTTAACATTGTTTGTATTCAAATACAATTCAATTCCCTGTGGCAAGTATTTTTTATTACAGTATTTCTCATCTGATGATAAGAAACTTTTAAGGCAGATACTTCGTTGTTTTTGTTGATATTCCATTTGACATCTAAGCAATGATCAAAGTTGAAAATTTTCTATTATCTGTATATTCCTCTATCTTTATATTTTATTTGTGAATGTAGAAATACACTTTTGTTTTTAATAATTATTGAAAGAAATGCACAGATTTTAAGTGATCACTTAGGTAACTTAACAGAACCAAGAAACCCTCATCCAAAATAAATATATTTCCATTCTCTTCCCAAAGAAAGTTCCCCAGAGCCTCTTTTCAGTCAATTCATCCCCATGCCATTATCTGATTTCAATCATCATAGATTAATTTTCAGTCTGGATTTATGCATTATGTATTAATCTTTGTCTGGCTTTTTTCACTTACAATAAAATGTTTGAGACTAATCCATGATGTTGTATAAGAAATTGTTTGAGATTGACCTGTGATATTCTGTGTGTGTGTGTGTGTGTGTGTGTGATATGAGGTTTTATGCATTGATTTTATTTTGATTTTTGTTGCTTAACTATATTTCTCTGGGTACATATAAATCATGGCTTGTTGTCTATTCCCCTGGTTTTAGTCATTGGAATTATTTATGTATTTCTATGTTGTAAATCAAAAGAATACCTGTACATCTCTGAATGCCTATTTGATTATTTATTTCATATAAATAGGTAAAATTAAATTATTTCATCAAATAGTAGACATGTATTTGAGTTTTAAGAAATTGCAAAGCAATTATCCAATGTGACTTAGGAATTTTATACTTTCTCCAGCAATGGACAAAAGAGAGAACTTATTCTCAACAACAGTTTGTTTTATTTCATTTTTTGGTGTAATTACTCTGGTGGGGGTGAACTGGTAATTCATCACAGATTCAATTTAGATTTACATACTGACTATGTTGAACATCTTTTCATATGCTTATAGGACATTTGTACATGTTAATTTATGAAGTGTACACTCAAGCCATTTTATATTGAGTTGTTAAACATTTTATCATTGATTTGCATAAGCTTTATTATATATTTTGAATAAAAGCTTTTGATCAGAAATATGTGTTGTCACACACACACACACACACACACACACATGTATTTCCAGTATCTGGTTTATCTATTTATTAACAGTATTTGCTGAAGAGATATTTAAAGTATTAGTTAACTCTTCATTCATTTTGTTTTACAGTTTGTACTTTTTGTTCTCTGAGAATATACAATCCTATTATTTTCTAAAACCTTTTTTATTCTGAGTATTTTGATTTTTGGAGGGATTATGGATAAGTGAGTTTTATTTATTTCTTGTATGAATACCCAATTATTCAACATTTGTTAAAAAAATTTTTTCCCATTGAAGTGACATATTTTTGATATGATCACCTTGTGAATGTATGAGGGTCTATTTTTCTACATGCTACTTAATTTTATTTAATTCCATATACCATTACCATATTCTTTTCTTATGTAGCTTTAGAATAATTAATGAAATCTAGGAATTAAGTCCTTTAACTTTGATCTCTAAAAGACTTTGAAAGCATGATCCCCATGCAACCATGTACAGAGGTGGTGTTTGTAGGTAGTGATTAGGTCTCTTACCTCATCAATGGAATTTCCATTTGTTGAATTAATCCAATGATAGCTTAATGTACTACTAAGTAGGTGGTAACTATAGGCAGGTGGACCATGGCTGGAGGGAGTAGGTCACTGGGGGCATGTCCTTGGGCTATATCTGTCTCTAGACCCGTCTTCTCTTTCTAGCTCTCTTTGCTTCTTGGCAGTCATGAACAGATGATCAGCTTTCCTTGGCCATGCCCTTCTACCATGATGTTCTGTACCAACTCAGGTCCAGAGCAATTGAATTGACAGACCAAGCACTGAATCTATGAAACATGAGTCATAATAAACTTTCCCTCCCCTGAGTTGTTCTTATCAGGTATTTTGGTCTTAGATATTATTTGTAGTTTTCAGATTAGAAATACTACACATAGAAAAATTATTCCCAGATGCTTAATAGTTATGCTTTTATATTTTTGATTAAAATACTTTCAGACAATGTTTATTATAATTATATAGATACACAATAAATTGTTGTATATAGACTACATTGTGACCTTATTAAACTTCCTTATACATTTTAATAGTTTGTATACAGAAAATGTTTATTGTAACATTATTATAATATCTTCTGTGAATGAGGAGACACCTGTCATTTCCTAATGTTTATAGATGTTTTTGTTCCTCTTTTTTGCCTTATTTCACTAACTTTTTAAGTAGACATTTCAAGAGAGACATCAGTGCCATATCCTTAATCTTGGGAGAAATGTGCTTAATGATTTAGCAATAAACTTTTTATTTATTGTAGGTACCCTTTATCATAAAATGAAAATATGCTTATATTACAAGTTTGATGACACATTTTTAAAAATTTGTCAACTTTTCAAATATTTTGGCAGCTATTAAGATCATTATATAATTTTCTTACTTATTCTGATAATTAATGGAATACATTTATTAATTTTTGATAATTAAACAAAACATGCATTTTGGAGATAACAGCATTTTTCTTATTTATTTATATAGTGTTAAATTTGATTTGCTAATATTTTGTTAAGAAATTTTTTATCTTTGTTTAGGAGAGATGTGCTCTGTAATTTTCCCCCCATAATATATTTCATGTCTTGACATAAAAATTATTTGGGTCTAATAAACTGAGTCTTCCATTTTAATATTTGTTTTATATTTCGCAATTTGTTTTCATTTCCTTCTTCACTACTTTCCTTTGGCTGATTTTCATCTTTGTAAGTATTTTATTCTTTCCCTTATGTTGCCATTTGTATACTGTATACATGAAATTTTAGCTACATCTTTTTCATTTCTTAGTTATTTTTAGTGATTTCCACAGATGTTATAATATCCATTTTCTAATTTTTAATACTAAAGCTTCAAATGTTTTATGCACCTGCATCAACAGTGCAAAAATTTTTCTCAGGCTTTATGTTTGTATTGTTTTATTGGTTTCTTATGTATGCCATAAATACTGCAATGTATTATAGCATTGCTGTAATTACTTTTCAGCCTTCTAAAAATTAAGGAACATGGGAATTTTTGCTTGTTTCTGATTATTTTTCATTCCCTGTGCTCATCACTGATATTCATTGATTTGAAATTCTTTAATTTTACTTCAGTCACAATTACTTCCTTCCACGTTTCTTAAGTTTAGGTTGACCAGAGACAATTTTTTTTTATTTATGTATTTGTGAAAGTTTTTTTTTTTTTCACTAGGTAAATAATTACAATTTGAAAGTTCTATATTCTCATTTAGTAGTTTAATTTTTTCCCCAATATTATCTATCATTTATGGGGAAAATAAGTCTTTATTATTATCAGTTTTTCTTATATGTAAGAATATGTTTTCCTGATTTCTTCCTTTAAGAATATGACTTTAGGGGCTGGGGATGTGGCTCAATCCATAGCTCGCTCACCTGGCATTCGTGAGGCCCAGGTTCGATCCTCAGCACCACATACAAATAAAGATGTTGTGTCTGCTGAAAACTAAAAAATGAATATTAAAAAAAATTCTCTCTCTCTTTTTTTAAAAAAGAATATGACTTTAGTTTGAGCAGATTGTGAGGTAATATAATGTGTATATGTGTGTGTGCATAGAGATTTCATTTATTTATATAGTTACTCTGCTTTGTTTTATTCGGTAAATATTTTGGACCTCTGAATAGATTTTATCCATTTTGCAACTTTTTTGTCATTATCTATTTTTATATCTTCCTCCCACATGATCTTGCATTCTCCTCTTGAAATTCAATAATGTATATGTTTGATCGCTTGGTATTTACTCATGTATTTTGAATTCTCATTCTTTTTATTATTTCTATTTTTCATTTTTATTTTTGTTTGTATACTTTCTCTTCAATGATCCTTTTATTTATTTTATATAGACATATATTAATGTTAATTAAAGGAATCCTTTTTATCTGATTTTTTTTTATTTCTAGCATTTCTATTTGATCATTTAGATATTTCTCATGTCTTTGCTAAAATATCCACTTCTTCATGCATTAATTCTTTTCCTTCTTTCCACAAAATTTGTTTTCATTTCAATTATTCTTAACTTAAATCTGTCTGAGAATCCCAACACCTAAGCCATCTTGGATCTACTTCTCATGATTATTGATGCTCTTTACTCTAGTACATATTTTCTTGATTTTCAATATGCTCACTAAGAATTTTGATTATGCATGGTAATTTTGATAAAAGAACATTAATGACTGAAGTAAATACTATTCACCCTCCCAAGGGGTCATGTCCTTTCTTATGTATGCTGACAGTATAAATAAATTTATTGATACTTTAACTTGATTCTGGGCTTTAAGCTTTCATTAGAACTGTTTCACACTTCTTTAAAATATATTTTTTTATTTTATTAATTTTATACTTATTACTGTTTTACTCTGCTGTGCCATAGAAAACCAGAATTTATTCCTTCTATCTAACCATAATATCATACCCATTGTTCAACTTCATTTTGTTTGCCTCTGTCCTCTGATAACCACTGATCTCAACTTCCATTAGATCAACCTTTTAGAATTCTGCAAATAAATGAGATCATGTAGTTTTTCTGTGTCTAACATTTCATTTAACACAATGTCTTCTAGATCCACCCATGTGATACAAGTGTCAAGATTTCATGCCTTTTCATGGCATGAAATATAAGTATTCCAGTATGTATGTATGCATGTACACGTACACACACACACACACACACACATTTAAAATATATTTATGCCGCAGTCCAGCTCCAGCAAAATAACGGGGGCAGGGGTGTGACGAACAACTTGTGTACATTGATACAGCAGGAGTGGGAGCCGTTTATTGTAGGACAGGAGGGGTATATATATACATTACACACAGCTTATCTTAATTAACATAAACTAGATACAGCAGTCAACCAATAAGGAATCTCCACACTTAATGGCTCGCTGGCGTTACTTCACAAACCACTACCCCTGGCAAAATGCCAGGTGCCATCTTGACTTGTTTACAGACCCTAACATATTTAAAAAGTGATGTATTAATTTTAGTAGTTTTTTTTAAGTGTAAAAACTATGCTTAATGTTTTTATGGTTATTACATCTTTACTTCATTGGTTATTGAATCATGAATATCTATCATTATTTTAATTGATTTGTGATTTTGTGAGGGTTGACTAATCAAACAAAAACATTTTATTTGGTACTAAAATATTCAATACATAGATATTTCTGTCAAATTTTATGACTATGGCACAAGAAACAAGTGATGTTGTATATGTTAAAATTGAAGCTGGGCGTGGTAGCACACACCAGTAATCCAAGCAGCTCAGGAAGCTGAGAAATGAGGATCTTAGAGTTCAAAGCCAGCCTTAGCAACAGCGAGATGCTACACAATACAGGGAGACCCTGTCTGTAATAAAATACAAAATTGGACTGGGGACATCATTCAGTGGTCGAGTGCCCCCGAGTTCAATCCCTGATACACACCCGCCCCCAATTTTTTTAAAAATAAGGAATAAAATACATTGCCAATTATTTAATACCTATCCTTATAGGATGCTAGTTTAATGCCTTTTCTAACTGAATTTTTAAAAGAATTCAGAATTTGTATTGCTCATAGATCCATCATAACTGATTTTCTGACACATTTAAAAGTAAATGGAATGCTGAAGGTATGTTACTGATACAAAGCTGAATTTTTAAACAGTGACATGTATCATCTTGTCTTTATTTGTTCATCTGCTCATGAATATTTAGATTAGTTTCATATTCTGCATATAGTAAACAGTGTTGCAATAAACATAACAATGTGTCCCTTTGATAATACCAATGTCCTTTCCTTTCGATATATATCTAGAAGTGTGACTACTGGATCATGTAATATTCTTATTTTTAGTTTCCTGAAGAAAATCAATACTGTTTTCCATATTGGTTATACAAATTTACATTTCACCAAGAGTATAAAAGAGTTTCCCTTTCTCTGCATCCTCAACAACATCTGTTTTTTTTTTTTTTTGTCTTTTTGTAATAGCCATTCTCAATGAAGTATGTATGTCCAAAGCATATAATTTGGTTTTTAGCAATATTGAGCATGTGTTCCTATAAACATCTATGTAGATCTTTATCCCATTTTTAATTTAGTCATTTTACTTTTTGTTATTGAGATGTTTGAATTCTTTTTAAGTCACTGATATTAAACTCATGTGATATATATAGTTGCAAGTATGTTTTTTCTCCTATTCTGTAGGTATCTCTTCACTCTGTTGATTATTTTCTTTGATTGAAGCAACTTTTAGTTCCATTTGTCAGTTTTTGCTTTCGTTGTCTGTGAATTTGGAGTCATATTCAAAATATGTTTGTATAGTTCAATGTCCCTGAAGTGTTCTCCTCTTATAATATCTTCACTATTCCAGATCTTACATTTAATTCTTTAATCTATTTAGCTGATATTCCTAACTGGTGATTTCTACGGGTACAGTCTCATTCTTCTGCATCTAGATAGCCAGATTTCCTAGCATCATTTATTGAGGAGACTGTCATTTCCCCACTATGTAGTCTCAGTTCCTCTGCCAAAAATTAGTTATGTGTAAATATATGGGGTTATTTCTGAATTCTCTACTTGTTTCCACTCATCTATGTGTCTATTTTAATGGTAATTACTGTCTGTCTTAGTTGTATATTTTTTGTAGTATATTTTAAAATCAGAAAATTATAATATTCTTTTTGCTCAAGATTGTTTGACTACTTTGGAATCTTTTAGTCCCTTAGGAATTTAAGTTTGACTCTTTTTTTTTTCTGTGAAGAATAACATTGGTATTTTGATGGATATTTCATTGAATTTGCATATCACTTTCCATAGTAAGGAAAATTTAACAACATTAATTTTTCCAAGCCATTCCTGTGGGATGTCTTTCAATTTATTTGGATCCCCTTTAAATTATTTTTATCACTTTTTGTTTTTGTAGTTTTGGTTGTACAGACTTTCATCTTTTGTTATATTCATTCCTAAGAAGTTTTTTTTTTTTAAGACAGGGTAGTAATTTTAAGTGATAACAGTCTTTTGATTATTGTTTACATTTCATTATTAGCATATACAAATGCTAATGATATTTTGTATGTTGATTTTGTATCCAGCAAATTACTGTACTTATTTATAGATCCAACATTTTTTGGTGGAGATTTTAGAATTTTCTGTTTTTAAGATTATGTTGTCTTCAAACTAGGACATGTTTTCTTCCTTCTTTACAATTTAAATGTCCTTTATTTCTTTATTTTGCCTAACTTATATAGAGAGGACTTCAATAGTATGTTGAACAACAGTAGTGAACATGGGCTTTCTTGTCTTGTTCTAGATCTTAGAAGAAATTATTTCAACTGTTCAATATGATGTTAGCTGATTTCAGATATGGCTTTTACTGACAGGCATATTCCTTCTGTAACTATTTTGCTGAGTGTTCTTTCATAAATATTAGCAAAGTTTGCTCAGATGAGCAAAAAGAAAACATAATAAAAAAGAAAGAATACAGCCTACAGAAATGGTGGGACATTATCAAAAACCTAACCTAGGCATAACGGGAATTAAGAAAGGTGAAAAAAAGGAGAAAACAGCTAGGGAGCATGTTTAATAAAATAGTTGGTGAAACCTTTCCACATCCAAGGGAAGAAATCAATATTCGGGTGATGGAAGCACAAAGATCTCCCATTAAATACAAACTAAAAAAAAAAAAAGTTTTCCACAACATGTAGCAAATTTTCAGAAACCAGACATTCTGTTGATGACTAATGATATTGACCTTTTTTCATATATTTGTTGATCATTTGTATTTATTTTTCAAAGTGTCTCCCTATGCATATCATACATAAGTCCACTTTTTTTGTGTGTGGGTAGTGTACCAGGGACTGAACTCTGGGGCACTCAACCACTGAGCCGCATCCACAGCCCTATTTTGTATTTTTTAAAATTTAGAGACAGGGTCTCACTGAGTTGCTTAGCATATGTCTACTTTTGATTGGACATCTTTTGTTGTTGTTAAAAGTTTTAAGTTCCTTATGTATTCTGAATATTAATTAATCCTTTATCATATGAATAGCTGGCAAATATTTTATTATATTCTGAAGGTTGTCTGATAGCCTCAGCAAAAGTGAGGTGGTAAGCAACTCAGTGAGACCCTGTCTCTACATAAAATACAAAATAGGGCTGGGAATGTGGCTCAGTGTTTGAGTGCCCCTGAATTCAATCCCTGACACCCACTGCACCCCTCTCAAAAAAAGATACCTGCCATTAATTTTAGTTTGCATTATTCCTAATAGCTAAGATGTATATTTGACTGAGGTGTTCATCAGTGAATGGTGAAGTATAATGTGGTATATGTACACAATGGAAAATTATTTAGTCATAAATAAGTTGGAATCTTGTCATTTTCAGAAATAGAGATGAAATTGTGTGACATTATGCTAAGTAAAACAAGCCAGAACCAAAAGGGTAAGTACTTCATTTTCACTTTCATATGTGGAACTTAAAAATGTGGACCTGTATATATAACAGTGATTACAAGAGGTTGGGAAGGGTAAGGAAGAGGGTAGATAAAAGAAATCTGGGTTTTATTGATGAATGTGTTGAAATATAATACTGGACCCCACTAATATGTACAACTAATACTTGTTAATCAAAAATAAAATATAATAAAATGGGAAAAAATTTTAAATCTGAGAAATAAAAATTTCTGTGAGTTGAAAAAGAGTTTTAAAAAGTCACTACAAAGGAGCTAGTTTTAAATATTGTAATGATCCGTTTACAACTTTCCTTTCGGTCTGGGATCTGCGGTTTAATGAAATTTTGAAGATCTGCTCATGATTCCAAACTGAGCTGCAAATTTTTATAATTGCCAGAAACCAGTCCTTGATTATTGCCCTGTTTCTTGCATTTGTAGTTATCTTAGAGTTTTCTTTGCTATCCATTCTCACTCCCTGCTTTCTGAGCCCTCAGAGATACTGTTTCATTCTTCTGCCTTGTTTCAGCTTTCCTGATTCTGTCCTCTCCCTTCCTCAGAGAAAATATAGATTACCTGGGAGAGATTCCCTCAGTTCTGCTCTATAAATGGCCTGAAAGCGATTTACATATACCTGGTGAAGAATTAGGAGAAAAATTTATTGATATGTAAAATCTTGCTCTCTTGCAAGATAATTAATATTTTAAAAATGTGTTTACTTATGTGCACATTGTGAAGCAAAAGAAATACAACACATTAGGTGAACCCAGTCATGGAGTGTAGAGTGACAGAAAATCAGTACCATTTTTTGGACACAATACATTTCAAGTATTATGGTTTTGATCTGTGATGTTCCCCAAAAGTGCATGTGAGAGACATGCAGTGTAAGAGGGAAATGAGAGCCTTAAAACAATCAGTGAATTAATCAATTCCCTGATCGGGATTAACTGAGTGGTAACAAAAAGCAGGTAGGGGGTGGCTGTAGAAGATTTGATACTGGGGGCATGCCTTTGGGGTTTATATTGTCATGATGAAGAACTAACACTCCCTCTGCCCCCACCCACAGTTTGATGTCCTTGAGCCACTTTCCTCTACAACACACTTCTACCATGATGTTCACCACGATGTTCTACCTCATCTCAGCACTTAAGGAATGGAGTCAGCTATCTATGGACTGAGACCCATGAAACCATGAGCCCCCAAATAAATTTTATTCTTCCTCTAATTTTTCTTGTCTGGTCTTTGATCACAGCAGCAAAAATGCTTACTAAAATATCAAGGAACAACACAACTTTGTAAAGGGGATTAAAGCACCACATTACTTAAGACAGATGACTGACATTCAGTGATATTTTGAGAAAACACAAAGGAAAATGCATGGTTCAGAAGATTTTTCAGAAAGAATGTATTCAACAAAATAATTCATTATTTTAGGGTAAATTTAAATAAGATATATTCTAAACCCTGATGTTTGATTATCTCTCATTTATAACACTTAATTTGCTTTGTCATTACAATTTTAACTTCAAGCAGCTAACAGATCCTTTTATATAAGTATGAACATTATCATTACTTAAGGAATCATTTCAGTGGTCCTTAAAATCATATGTATTTAATCCACAGGCAATAGAAGGAGAGGATTAAAACTCACATTTAGTAAAATCTGTAATTTATTAGACACTTACACTAGATACCAGGTTATTTGGAATTCTTCATTTTGGAATATACTCATTCAGACATTTAGGAAAAATAACACTACTTCTGGCTAAAACTAGTATTAACCATTATAGTGATCTTTGTTTCAAAGACATTTAAACATTACTCAAGATGAATTTTAGGAGCTAGAGTAATTACTAGCTTTTTTACTAGATCTGAGAAGACACTATTAAGGTCAGACCACAAAACCCAGACTGACATAATTTTAGTGGTTTTAGTAAATGGACACTTGTGTATTGCACGTTTTCTGTAGTACACCTTGGTATCTTTCTAAATGAAGAAATAGAAAAGTCCTGATTTTCTTTATTACTTCAGGAGTAAAAAAGTACTACCTTTCTCCTTTGAAACATACTTAAATAACACAGAAACAATTTCAGGAACAGATAAGCTTTGGTCTTATGAAGGAAGAGTGACATTAATACAACAAAGCTATTTAAAACTTCTGTGAGACTAGGACCACAATATTCATACTATCTCTAAGTTTAAATTAAACCTGTTATATAAAAATTATAATGCCATCATTGACATTGCCTTGATAATAACAGCTATCAAGTATGCATATGTATTTTTCTGAGTGTGATGTGATCTCAGGTTAATTGTAAAAACTGTAGTCCAAATGTTTTAGCAGGTAATTTTCTACATTTGTAGATTTAAAAAAATCTGATTTCCTAGGAAATCATAAGAGATGCCTATTTTGTTTTATCTGTTATACACTGAGTTGTCTTCTTTTCCACATAGTATTACTTTTGGTGCATCCCAGTTTCATGGGGTGTAAAAGTGGAAAATCTCTCTAACAGGGCCTTAAAGCGCTGCAAATATAACTCTGATTTATATAAAAATGGCTTTTATGTAATAAGATAAGTAGTGTTTTTATAATGAAAATTATTTGCTTGTTTTTCAGATAAAGTAAAGAAGTCTTAGGACAGTAACAGAATTAATTATATAGGTTAAAGAGTGGGTAGCTTACACTTTATGAGAGCAATATGGTATATAGTTCTTTTGGTACAAAGTAAAATGTCTCCTAGACCACATGTGTACGGAGACTTTTTTGCCTATTTTTCAAGTTGAGTAGATTCAGTTACAAAACCAATTAGTTCAAATTAAACAACTAATCAGTTGGAACAGAAGCTACCTAAATTAACTAATTGAATATTGAAGTAAAAACAATTTATCCTCACCTGTCTTATATGTGTTTTATATGGGCTTAATTTTGACCATTCCTATTGTTCTTTCAATAAAATTTAGGTTTCTATTCTTATTAAATAATTTATATTTAACTGACAGATTATAATCACATTTTGTCAACACAATTATATCCTGGTACTTATAATATCCAATCAAGTACTTTGTACAGCATTGAGGTTGCCTCTGTAATCACCCAGATCTTTATCTAGATATACATTGTTCTATTTTGTTTCTTTCTAATAACTTTATCTAATAAAATGTGTTGCAAGAGCTAAGAAATAAAAATAGGAGCAATTAGGACAAATTTCATGACAGGTTAATTTTCCGGTTTATACAAATGAGTAAAAAAATAAGATAAGAACTTTTAGAAACAATGTGTAATTCCAGAAAAGAATGTTCCAGAACAAGGACATTATGAAAGCACCATCATGAAGGTCTGTGAGACCTGAGCATATTTGGAGAGACGCAAGTGGGTGCCTGGAATTTGCTGAGAGGAGTTGTGTGAATAAGAGTGTGGTGAGATTAAGCTGGGGAAATAGACACTAGACTCAATTGTTTGTCATACATCCTAATATTAAAGTGATCTACTGAAGGAGATTTTACAGATTATTTTAGCTAAAATAATCACATTTAAAGTTTAGAAAAAATACTTGTTTAATTATTTAGCAAAATGAATTTTCAGAGAAAACCTTCCTTGTCCACCACATTGAAAATTAATTCATGAAATATTTTACATTTTTTAAAAATACTATGGTTAAAATGGCAGGAAAACAATTACACAAAGGTTAAAAAAGCTTTACTCCAGAAGGAGAGGTGAGCTGCTTCCCCTAAAGGTGCCTAGTAGGATAAAGCTTGAACAGGTGTCTGACTTGGAGTAAAAAAGGCAGAGCTTTAATATGCCAGGACTTTAAGGTCCTGTTAGAGAGACCCCGCCACATTTATGCATATCTTATGATTTCCTAATCAGATGCCCACATGCACCTGAAATTGTTCCATGAATTTAAACCACTTGTGCTATGTAAAGGCCACAAATTAAAATTTTATTTTAGTGTTGTCCCAAATTAGTAGTGCTCTGAGATGCCCCACAGAAATAAAGTAGCAAATATCAAATAATCTGAAGGAATTTCTGCCAATATAAAATCAAACAATATTGAGAGATAATGTTTCTTAAAAATCATCAAATACACTAATAAATGAGCTAGAATGCTTAAAGGTGAAGAGAAATAGTACTTATGAGGCATAGAATTTTAGTTTATTTACTACTGACTCCAAAAATAACTGAAATGGGGACAGACCTCAGGGACTAGCGATGCTTTCCATATCCTTCATTCCAGACTCTGAAATGGTACAATGAATAGGGGTGTGGATATCATCTGGCTGCTTACTGCTGAAAAGGGGTGAAATAGGGAACCCCCCTTTCAGAGTTCTGGGAGAGAATATGGGGATCCTGGGGTTGAGGCTGAAGGGGAGTGTACATGGAAGGAGCCTCAAGACTATCATAGAAGAAATCCCCTTTTTATGGTTTCAGAAAGTCAAGTTGTGAATACAGGAGGAGAATGATTTTGACATGTTCCTAGGAGGCACTTTCAGCTGAAAAGGTCATCTGACTAAGAAACTGTTTTTGTATTAAATTAAGAATACAAAGATGGAAGTTTATTATGAGAAAGATGAAGATTAATTGATTTGCTAGGGCTAGGAAAACATTTTTTTTCCAGTGACAAACAGTATATGTTCTTCTAATATGTCAGGAAACATACACCTAAATTATGTAACACCTAGTACAACTGGGGCCTTATATGTCTCCTTAATCAAAGGTCATCATGTCTCACTCAGATGCAGGGTGCACTCTCCATGATCCCAGAACATAGGGTCCTTTGAAGCATAGCAAGCAAATTAATTTTGGAACATTTTTTCCTGATGGCTTAACAGTCCCCATCCTGCTTGACAGACTACACAAAGCAAGAAAAGAAATAAAATTAGCAGTACAGTTATACCTAATAACCCCGCTACATGTGCAGAAAAACATTTAAAAGGATTAAGGTAAGAAATCCCTTCAGCCAAAATTCCCCAAACCTCTTCATATCAAAAGTAGGTGTTTTTGCATTAGCCATGTCAAGGACCTGAGACTGTAATTTTATCACATCCTTAGCTGCCCCTCAGCCATTTCTGTTATTTTCTTTTTTAAAAAAAAAACTTTTTAATTTATTTGTTCTAATTAGTTATATGTGACAGCAGAATGCTTGTCAATTTATTGTACACAAATGGAGCACAATTTTTCACTCCTCTGGTTGTATATAAAGTAGGGTCACACCATTCATTCAATCATATATGTACGTAGGGTAATGACATCCGTCTCATTTCACCATCTTTTCTATCCCCATGTCCCCTCCACTTCCTTCCCTCCCCTTTGCCCAATCCAAAATTCCCCTACTCATCCCATGACCCCCCATTATATATTAGTATCCACTTACCAGATAAATCATATGGCCTTTGTTTTTTCGGAACAGACTTACGTCACTTAGCATGATATTCTCTAACTCCATCTATTTTCTTTCAAATGTCATAATTTTATTCTCTTTTATTGCTGAGTAACATTTCATTATCTGTATATACCACAGTTTCTTTATCCATTCATCTATTGAAGGGCATCTAGGTTGATTCCACAGTTTGGCTATTGTGAATTGTGCTGCTAAAAACATCAATGTGGTGGCATCATGTTATATGCTGTTTTTAAGTTCTTTGCTATAAACTGAGCACTGGGATAGCTGGGTCAAATGGTGGCTCCATTCTACTTTTTTAAAGGAATCTCCATACTACTTTCCAGATTGCTTGCATCAATTTGCAGTCCCACCAGCAATGTAGGAGTGTGCCTTTTTCCTCACATCCTCACCAATACTTATTGTTGCTTGTATTCTTGATTATTGCCACTCTGACTGGAGAGAGATGAAATCTTAAAGTAGTTTTGATTTGTGTTTCTCTAATTACTAGAGATGTTGAACATTTTTTCATATATTTGTTGATAGCTTGTATATCTTCTTCTGAGAAGTGTCTATTCAGTTCCTTAGTCCATTTATTGATTGGGTTATTATTATTATTATTATTATTATTATTATTTTGCATTAAGTTTTTTGAGTTCTTTATACATCCTGGAGATTAGTGCTCTAACCAATGTGTGTGTGGTAAAAATTTTCTCTCATACTATAGGCTCTCTCTTCACCTCATTGATTATTTCTTTTGCTGAGAACAAGCTATTTATTTTTAATCCATTCCATTTATTGATTCTTAATTTTATTTCTTGTGTTGTAGGAGTCTTAAAGAAGGTGGGGCCTAATCCGACATGATGAAGATTTGGGCCTACTTTTTCTTCTATTAGGTGCAGGGTCTTTGGTCTAAATCCTAGGTCCTCCATCCACTTTGAGTTGATTTTAGTGCATGGAGAGATAAGGATTTAATTTTATTTTGCTACATATGGATTTCCAGTAAAAGAAATGCGTTTCTATACATTACTGATGAATCTTCTGAAAGATATTAGAAAACCCACCCCATTCACCATAGCTTCAAAAAAAAAAAAATACTTGGGAATCAATGTAACAAAAGAGATGAAAGACCTCTACAAGAAAAACTACAGAATACTAAAAAAAGAAATTGAAGAAGACTTTAGAAGTTGGAAAGATCTCCCATGCACTCACATAGAAAAAAATAATGTTGTGAAAATGGCCATACTACCAAAAATGCTATACAGATTCAATGTGATACCAGTTAAAATCCCAACATCATACTGCATAGAAAAATAAAAGGCAATCATGAAATATATTTGGTAAAATAAGATACCTAGAATAGCCAAAGCAAGAAGAGTAAAGCAGGAGGCATCACAATACTAGACCTTAAACTATACTATACTACAGAGCTGTAGTAACAAAACACAACATGGTACTGGCACCAAAACAGACATGTAGATCAATGGTACAGAATAGAAGATACAGAGAAACCCACATAAATAGAGTTATCTCACAGTAGACAAAGGCACCAAAAATACACATTGGAGAAAAGACAGCATCCTCAAAAAATGGTGGTGGAAAAACTGGAAATCCAGTTTTCCAGTTTTGTAGCAAAATAAAATTCAACCCCTGTCTCTCTCCATTTTTGTTACTTTTTTGACTTGCCCCATGGTATGGGTTGTGTCTTCTAGGTTTGAAGAACTGACATTTTAGTAAGTGGAGACAGAATTCCCACTGAATCCAGGAGAAGCTGTTTCACTTTTTCCATAATCTCATCTTCCATGATACATTTTGATATTTTGGTTTCGAATCCAAACATAAGTATTTTAGTGGTAAACACATACATATCTTCACCCATAGTTATAGGAGTTGGGATGCTCATTACTGCAAAAGAAGATACTTGAGGACTATCAGGAATCAGCTAGTTCTTGTCTATTCTTCCAAGTGGTCCTAGAGTTGCTTAACTTTGTCTCTTACCACCCCCAATTGTTTTTCATGGAAACAGCATTCTTCCCCAACCAGTTTTGCAGGATGACCAATTTATCAAATGGCATTACTACCAAAATCGCTATACAAATTCAATAAGATACCAATTAAAATTCCAACATCATACCTCAGAGAGTCCAATTTTGTAAAGTCAATACTGAGTTAGCAACCTGTTGGATGTTTTCAATAACCTGTTCTGATAACTTTTTATAGTAATGAATTGAGGTTCCCAATCCTGCTGCTCCTGTGCCAACCACAGCAGATATTTCTAGCTCTATGAGTATGGGAATAATTTGAAGTGCTTTCTAATGTCTGGTGTGTGCTGTTATTTGAATGGGTAGGCTTTGGTTGTTAAGTAAAATGTAAATTTTAGGAGTAATCCAGTTCAGTTTTTGGTAGGAAAAGGTAAATATAAGCTTTTCACAAGAAAAATGCTTCAGAATTTAGCAAGCATCAGGGCTGTGGGGCTAACAAAAGTGTGTGTACTATGTTCCATTAAAAGAACTATTGTCTCTTCTTTTAAATGTCCAGGTATGACTATACTTTGGTTATAATTGGTTTTGCTAGGTGTTTAATACAAAGCCTTTCAAATTGACCTTCTTCCTATCTACTGTTAAGAGTCAGCTGAGTTTCCTGAGGGGTCATTCTTGGGAACTTTTGAGCAGCACCTTTAGTGCCATCTGCCAGTATGGGTCATGGTCTCCTTGATTATGTGGCTTCTCTTGGTATCATCAGAGATGTCTCCTTCTCCAAGGACCCTCTTCTTTGTAGCATGTTAACTTTTCATTTTCCAGGGTGTCATTAACCTCCCTGATTGTAGGGTCATGTGACCCAGAGTTGCAAAGCCCCTGGAGAAGTCTCTTTGTTTCCTGGTTTCAAACTGATCTCATGGGGCAAGAGCCAAATATTATTTTTTCTTGGCCATTTTATTCCTTAACTTTTTGGTTTCCAAGTTTTTGTCTTAAAAAACAGGAAGTCAATTTCACCAGTCTTCAAGTAAGGGTACTGAGTTTTACCTTTAATGTCTATAACTTTATAGTTATTTAGCCTTTCTATTTAATTGGGGTCAGCATTAGTGCTGAAAGTTAGCCTTACATCCTGTCTGTTCTATAGATGATGGCTTATCACTTCAAATTAATTCAGGTTGTCATATTAGAAGTTGTACTTTTGTAAGGCACTAACAGATAATAAAGTTCACAAGGAAAATACAAAATGAAAATGACAAGAGTAAAAACATATTTAGTTGTATAATAGGCATGAATTTTTAAAAAAAACAATTTTTTTATAAATGAAAACCTTTACTTTAAACTTTAGTTTGAAGAGCATCTGCTTAGTAAAATGTCCTTCTAAACCTTATACTTTAAAGACTTGTACTATTGGAAGATATGACTACATCTAGGAAAATTCAGAATCTGTAGTCTAGTATAATACTGTAAAATAAGAGCTGTTGTTTAACCAGAGTTGATAAACCCTAATTTAAAATTAATTTCTTTAAATAATGAAATTATTTTGATAGATAAGAACAGATTTAATGTTTTAAGAGATCCTTGTTACTTCAACCTATAGAGAATTAGACTTTGGTTTATATCAGTACATTTAATATTTGACTTTAGGAAAAAGCCCTCCTTATAAAATTTTTGATGATTTGCAATTACTATTCTTAATTAATAAAATGAAATGCTTTATGCTATTTACAGTACTTTAATTGAAAACACAGCTGAAACTTTTTGGACTCTTCGCAGATACCTGTTAGACATTTAACTCTTTGTAAACTTACTTTAAAAAAGACCTGAAACAAAGCAATCTTAAACTCTTTCTCATTTACCCATATACCCACATAATGTTTAAGTATATTATCTTATGAAATTCAAGAAGTCAAGAGTACTTGATTTCATATTTAGCAGTTGATATATTTTAGCACTTTACTTTATAAACGAATTACATGTCTCCTTTAACAAACATATTTATGATTAATCCCATTGTAGGATGTTAAATCTAATTTACTCATATTAAACTGTAAAAAACAAGATATAATACAGTACTAGTTATCTTTTCCCTGTTGAAAAAAAAAATCCTGGAAGCAATGGATATTGCATTTTAGACATGTTAATTGTCTGACCATATAGAAAAAACATGTAGGAAAACTTATGAGTTGGTAAATTTAAAGACATCTTTACTCTCTTTACTTAATTTAAATTGTACTTTTTAAGTCATGTGAAAAGTATATATGGATCTGCCTGGCATGGTGGCTCACACCTATAATCCTAGTGGCTTGAGAGGCTGAGACAGGAGGATCTTAAATTCAAAGTCAGCAATTTAGCAAAGTGCTAAGCAACTCAGTGAGATCCTGTATCTAAATAAAATAGAAAACAGGGCTGAGGATATGGCTCAGTGGTCAAATGCCCCTGAGGTTAATCCCCAGTAGGGAAAATAAAAAGGATTTGAATCTATTTCTCTTTTAAATTTTAATTTATAGAAATTCTTTTATTTATATGCCAATTTAATACAATGTACATGATACATAGACATAACCATATATATAGACACATCAACACAATACAATATGTAGGTGTGTATACATACATAAAACAGACAGGAAACAGAGGTCTCATAACTGTAGGTAGATCTCTACAGGTTGGAGAAAATGCTGTAGATGTTTATTAAAACCTTTATTAGATTTAAACTGTTATAAATTAAAATAGAGCTTATTAGACTTTCACATTATGACTTAAATACAGAGGCCTAGGTAGTTGGAAATTGTAGATGTAAAACAAGCACTAAGTACTACAGTAAAGGGGCATGCAGAACATCTTTGTCAGATTAGAGTGCACTCTTGGCTCAGATTAGAGTCAGTTCAGATATTAGAAGAATGAGAGGTTTGATAGGGGTGACAGTTGAGATGAAAATGTCCTGTGATACCTCACATCACCAGATAGTCCAACAGAGAATGATAGGTGTCTCCTTCTATACTCTCAGTGGTGGGGGATCCCTGGGGTCTGGACAAGCCAAAGATTGAGATGCCTTGGCAGGCAGGGTGCCTCTGTGAGAGACTGGAAGAGATATTATCTCTCTGAACAATGAGAAGGCCAATGTTGCATGCAGGAACAAAATATCAAAAAGCGGTCTCTGATCTGGTGGTCTTCAGTGTGTAAGAGAAAGAAGGAATTGGATAGGAGAGGATTAGAAGGAGGAAGCCTCCAACACCATTAAAGGACCCAATACAGGTACTTGCTCTGTCCAAGCAGCAATGAGGGAGCAAAAACCTAGCCCAAGAATGGGGTGGGTTTCAGCTCATGTACCTGCTACTGTTATCCAGAGTTGACTCAAAGAATGTACAAGGTCTCCTTCTATAAGGTGGAAAGGAAGAGAGACAGAAAAAAAGTCTGCGAATTCAGGTGTGCTAACTGTGGCTGGAGGATTCCTGGGATTCAGAGAGCCACAGAAATGCCAGATAATTAACAGTCACTTTCCATGTCTCCTCAAACCTTTACCATGACTGTTAGAAAAGAGGTTCATGAGGAACTTCTGTTCCAGAGTTTCAGCACCATATGAAAGCAAAAATACCTGAAATGGGGTTAGACTTCAATGTACCAGTAATGCTTTATTAAGAACAAGGCAGGCAAATTTTCAGAAGGAAAATAGCAACAGGTTACAAGAGGGGTCTAAGTTGTATAGGGTTCAATTAGACTTCAATCATGGCAGAATGTGTTGATTGGGCTGTTGGGGGAACAGTTGTGCAAGTTCAAAGCCCATTGTTGCTGGGAAATAGTGAAAGTCCAGAGCCCATTGTTTTCCTTATCTCCCTGGGACCCACTGTCCTCATTTTCTCCCTTCCCCTTTTTCCCATATTCTTCAACTACTTCACTTGGGAATACAATGAAGATGCAATTGTCTATAAAAAAATGAGCAAAAAGGACTTTAAAGGTCAGAATATCTATGAATTTAATATAGAATAATGAAAATAAAGTCAACATGAGAATATAAGTAATGGATTTGACTCTGAACCTACTTGCATTTATCATCTAGTTCTCTTTTCTTCTTAAAAACAAAATTAAAAATAAGAAAAAAACAGAAAACAGACTATGGCAGAGCTTCATGCAGTCTGGAGAGTTGTATTAAGTGGATGGATTCCCAAGCATAAGAACTGTGCTTTTCTTTCATTGATTTAGGGACTCTGACTAATGACCTGACTACATTATCCAGCCACTGGCAGGCCTCAGATTGGCCTAAAAAACTAGCTTTGGGACTGGGGTTGTAGCTCATTGGGATAGCACTTGCCTAGTATACGCGAGGCCCTTGGTTCAAGCCCTAGTATAGCCAATAAACCAATTGTTTTGGTCAGCTTTTTCACTTCTGTGACTAAAAAGACTTTACCAGAACAATTGTAGAGGAGGAGAAGTTTGAGGGCTCATGATTTCAGAGGTGTTAGTCCAAAGAAGGCCAGCAACATTCCTCAGGGCTTGAGGTGAGACCGGATATCATGGTGGAAGAGTGTGGCAGAGGGAAGCAGTTCACATCATGGTGATCAGAAAGCAGAGAGAGACTCCACTCACCAGATACAAATGTGTGCCCAAAGCCACACCCCAATTCCCACCTCCAGCCATACCCTACCACTTGAGTTGCCACTCAGTTAATCCCTATCAGATTATTAATTCACTGATTTATTAAAACTATTACAACCCAATCATTTCTCCTCTGAAGTTTCGTGCATTGTCTCACAAGTGAGCTTTTAGAGGATACCTCATATCCAAACCATAACACCAACAAATAAACAGGGGGGAAAAAACCCACAAACTTTGGAGATGAGACTTGAGGGTAAAATCAACTTTGTTCCTAATTAGTATTTTTTGGAGGGGATGGGTACTGGGGATTGAACTCAGGGGCACTCGACCACTGAACCACAGCCACAGCCTTATTTTGTATTTTATTGAGACACAGGGTCTCATTGAATTGCTTAACCTCTGCTAAATTGTTGAGACTGGCTTTGAACTCGTGATTCTCCTGGCTCATCCTCCAGAGTTGCTGGGATTACAAGAGTGCTCCATTGTGTTCTGCCTAATTAGATTTTTTTTTCACCTTGTGTATTTTCATCAAGAAGTCTTTTATACTGGTGAGGGAAACAGTCAATAAGTGGACCACACTCATCAGCTAAACATGGAGACTAAATTGTTCTTACCAAGTAAGTAGATGTGTCAAAAATTGCTCTATGGGTTCATAAGAAAATAACATACTAGAAATTCTAACAGCAGCCTAGGCATAGACTATGCACATATACTACCATGATCGGATTATGACAAAACAGCAAGGAAACATGTCCCATGACAGACATGAGTGGTGAGAACATGAAGTTAAGGGGATAATTATAAAATCTGGGCCTACTGTGTTGACCACCCCCGCCACACACACAGATGTTCTTTTAAAAAGTAATTTACCTGTGAGCCTGCCTGGATTAAGTCAGTAGGTTATGCTACATTCCTCAATGTGTAACCTATTCTCTTCAGGAGAAATGCAGACTGGAAGAAAGGCCCCTTCATGCCAATAAGAAAACAAGTTAGACTGAAGTTGGGGGTGGGGCTTTTGTGGCTTTACACAGACTGGATTCTGGAATTAGGGAGGTATAGTTAGAACTAGTCAGCACTGGCCAAAAGAATTGCCTTAACTTTAGCATCTTTTCCCCTTCCATGGGGAAAGACTGTGCTCAGTGGGAACTTGAAAGTCTGATACAATCCTGCTGTCAGTTAAAATCAACCCAAGGAGTTGGACAGGGCTCTCTGTAAAATTTTCTCTACCAGCAATACTGGAAGGCAAGAGAGGTGGACCATCCTTTCCCTTTGTGAGAGGACCTAGTGTCTCCTTTGAGAGTGTCCCGTTTTCCTATTCCTTCTAATAAACTCATGCCTATACTATAAGCATAAATTCTGAAGTTTTTCTCATCATAAGAACCATTACTTGTGGACCTCCATGGCTGCCTGTGTCTGTGGTGGATACCTACTTCATAACACCATCACTGCCCAGGGACGGATCCATCTAATAAGCCCTGGTATTCTTAGCAGGTTGATTACATTGTCTTCTGCCCAACTTGGGAAGTTCCATTAGATCCATCCTGGAAGTGAAACATTCTCTCATGTTGGTAGAGCAATCATTATTTGTTTCATTGACTTGCTATCCAGACCCTACAGGACCACATTTGTCTCCTATTGGGTTTTGGAGAACACTTGATTTGACAGCCCTGGATATGAGTATGTCCATATCAGTGGGTACAATCATGGGCTACACAATGGAATTTCTTTGCTTTTAGTGCCCTCCACACTACATATCTCCTAAAACTGTAGGGTTGGTTCAGTGTTTCAATGGAAAATTAAAAGACAGGCTTAAACAGGGTGCACAATAATTCCAGCCTGGAGTAGAAGTCTTAGGCAAGCAAAATGGACACTAAATCCAGCAGTTCTTCAGAATGAGTACTTGTCATTTGAATGACCCTTTGACTAGACTTTCTGTCTTTTTCTTTGATAGTACACTCTTCTTTTATAATTATTGACACTTCAGTCTCGATAGAGAACTCTGTTAGATCTGTCCATTTGACCCCTTCCTGTATATTCAGCTCTATGGGAAGTCAGGCTGGCCATTAAACAGCATGGGGTGGTAGACTGAAACCTCCTTCTCCATTTACCCCCTGGGTGTAGAGATGGATTTCTTCCTGCCCGGAGCTTGAGATAATCACCATCAATTTGAAATCTGTTGTTGAACAATTTCTTTAAAATTTTCCTACTGCTTTATCTGGGTAGTTTCATGGGATAGATAGCAATATATAAAATTAATAACTTCTACTGAACCATAAGAGAATCTAAGTCAGAAAATATGACTCAAAGCCATGGGGTTTGGATTACCCTGTACCATTCTTCATGAAAAAAAAGAAAGAAAGAGAGAGAGAGAGAGAGAGAGAGAGAGAGAGAAAGAAAGAAAGAAAGAAAGAAAGAAAGAAAGAAAGAAAGAAAGAAAGANATAATTTTTAAGAATTTCTTCAAATGGCCATGAATGGTGGCACACGTCTGTAATACCAGCAGATTAGGAGGCTAGGCAGAAGGATCCCAAGTTCAAAGCCAGCCTCAGCAACTTGAGAGATCCTGTCTCAAAATATAAGAAATGGTTGGGGACGTGGTTCAATCCCTTGTACCAAAAAAATTTTTTCTTCAAGATTATCATTTGTGCCAGCACCAATTTATTAAAAATTTCATTTCACATTAAAATGAATTTCCATCTTTCTCATATATTGAGATTTATTTCTGGAAATTCTATTTTGTTTTCTATTTTGTTTCTTTGATTTGTTTGCTAATTATTATACCTGGTAACTATAGAATATAAAGAATACTACTTAGAAGAAATTTACAGATTTAAATACCTTCATTATTAGATACAAAATGGAAAAGAAACTAAACCTCATGTTAAAAACCAGGAACAGAACAATCAAATATTTTTTATTTTCTAGTTTGGTTTTTTTTTTTCAAAACGCTAGAAAGCAAGGTGTGGTTAACATAGGCCCATAATCCCAGTGACTCAGGAGGCTGAGGCAGAGGAAAATCAAGGGCAATTTAAGGACAGCCTGGATAAATTTGTGAAATCCTGTCTCAAAAAATAAAAAAGGGCTGGGCATGTAGTTCAATAGTAGAGTGCCCATGGGTTTAATCCCCAGTACCACCACCAAAAAAAAAAAAAAAAAAAAAAAAAAAGAAAGAAAGAAAAGAAAAGGAAAAAAAAAAAGAACTACACTGTGATACATACCATCTCACACCCAGTACGATGCTTATTATGATGACAAGTGTTGGCTAGAGTGCAGAGAAATTGACACACAGTGCACTGTCTGTGGCACTATAAAATGGTATGGTAACTATAGAAAACAGTACTACAACTCATAAAAATATTTAACAGAATTATCATGTCATTCAGAAATTTCACTTCTGGGTATATACTCATACTACTGTAAGTAGGATTTCTAAGAGATATTTGTACATTTGTGTTAGTTGCCATTTTGTAGTGGTGAGAAAACTGCAATTTAGAGGAGGAAAAAATAATTTTGGTTCATGGTTTCAGAAGTCTCAATTCATGGTCGACTAATTTCATTGTTTTGGGTCCAAAGCAAGGCAGAGCATCATTGTGGAAGGGTATGGTTGAGCAATGTTGCTTAGTTTATGGCAGCCAGGAAATGGAGAGACCAATAGGAGCTAGGAACAAGGTATATCATCCCCAATAGCACACCCCAGGAAGGCACACCCTCTAGCCATAATCTGTGTACAATTACCACCAACATAATAGTACTTTGAAATTATTAATCCATTAATTGGATTAATCCACCAGTTTTTTTATAGCTGTCATATTCTAATCGTTTGATCTCTGGACATTCTCATGTGAACAGGAACTTTTAGGAGAGACATCTCAAATGCAAACCATAACAGCACTCATGTCCATAACAGCACTATTCACAGTAGTTAAGGTGTGGAAGGTACTCATGGATACACTGATAAGTTTAATGGATAAGCAAAATGTGGTACAGATATACAATGGAATATTATTTAGCCCTAGAAAGGAAGAAAATTCTGATATATATATGATAACATGGATAAATTTTGAATACATTATGCAAAGTAAATTAAGCCAGTCACAAATAACATGTGATTTCATTTATATGACATTCTTAGATTAGATAAAATAGATAAAAATTAAAGAGACAGAAAGTAGAATGACAGTTGACAGGGACTGATAGGAGGGAACAAAGAAGAATGAATTTTTTAATGAGTATAGAGTTTCAATTTTACAAGATAAAAAATTTTATGCAGATGGATGGGGATGATGATTGTACAACATTATGAATATTTTGAAGTATACTAAATTGTACACTTAAGAATAATAAAGATGGCCTGACATGGTGGCACAAGCCAGTATTTCCAACAATGTTGGTGTCTGAGGAAGAAGGATTCCAAGATCAAGGTCAGCCTCAGCAACTCAATGAGACCCTCAACAACTTAGTGAAAACTTGTCTCAAAATAAAAAAAAAAAAAGAAAATTTAAAAGGACTGGAAATGTAGTTCAGTGATAATGTGCCTGTAGGTTCAATTTCCAGTACCAAAACAGAAAACTAAAGAAAAAAAACAATAAAAATTGTAGATTTATAAATATTTCATTATAATAAAAAAGAAAAAAATAGTAAAAATAATGGTTTAGTGAGAGAAAAAATTTAGAATTTTATTATTTTTAATTTCTGTTCTAAAGGAAGAAATTTCTGTTCTCAACTGCTTGCAATACATGATTTAAGGTAGAGTATGTGAAGATATTCTGACTTAAGAGAGAGAAACTGTTGTAGAAAAGGGAGGATAATTCTATTGGCCTTTTTACTTAATTGTCTGTAGTTTTAATTGATACTATATAAAAAGTTGATATTTTATGAAGTTGAATTATATCTGGGAAACTTAATCTATATTTTGAATTCTTTCTTATATTAAAATGTATTGGCCAGTCTTGAAATTTGTATGAATCTTTAACCCATGCCTGGTTTTGTACCAATATAAGTTGTTTTTTCAAAGATATTGATTTGATTTTGCAGATTTTTTGAATTTTGACACATTTCATTACATGATATTAAAACGGATATTCACTCATATTATCAAGAATCTTACCAGAAAAGTCTTTAATATTGGAAAAGTGTCAAACATGGTAGCGGATACAAGTTTTACAAAATTAAGTTTTCTTTTGGATGCTCAAATTTTATCATTGGCAATATAATCGATAATTTCACTCAAAGTGTTAGTCTTCTTTGTTTCTTTCTTTCAGGTAATAATAATGTTCCTTTACAAATAAAAAAAAAGGAAAGAAAGAAAGCAACTAGTTCAACTTTCAAACAACTAGTTACACAGCTGTTTTTTTCCTTGAGACAGCCACCTTATTTCAGAGATACTATATGAATATTTCCATTCATCACACAAGGTATTAAAAAGTATATTTTAAATGCTAATCTTTAATGAAACTAAATAATACATCACAGATGAAACAAATACATTCTTCAATAAAAATTGCTTTTTTGTTCATTTTTAACCAGAAGCTCATGCTCATAAAGAGGATAATGACTGCTCTCATAGTTTGGTAACACTGCCTTGATTCTTGCCAAAGCACAAGCAGCTTTACCTACTCCTGTTTTTGAAAAATGAGCGCAAAAGCCAAGATGTTATCAGAGTAAGAGATGACATCTTAGCTTATTATTTTTTCATGTCTGTTTTGATTTCACCAAAAATCAAATTATATTTCAGGTTTTTATTTTCTTGTTATCATATGGTTTGGAATACATTTGAATTCCATTGTTACTTCTTCCTTGAGTCATGATTTATTTAAATGTCAACCAATTAATTACTAACATCTGAATATTTTTGTCTGCTTTTTTGGTTACTGAATTTTAATTCTAATTAGTTGACCTTTTTTTTGGTAACTATTTCCTAAAAGTTTTTATCCATTTATAATTTTTGAGGCTTACTATGTGACTCAATATGTGGTCACCTTTATCAAAGGTTATAATCATTCTGGAAAAAACATGCAATGTCTGCTATTGTTTAATAAAGTGTATATATGTGTGTGTGTGTGTGTATATATATATATATATATATATATATATATATATATATATATATACATACTGTTTGATTTTATGTGCCAACTGACTAGTTCATAAGATTCCAAGGTGATAATTTGGGTAAATATTATTTACAGGTACATCTGTGAATGTGTTTCTACTTGAGGTTAGTATTTGAATATGTAAACTGAGTAAAGCATATTCTCTTCCCCAATATGGGTGGACATCATCCAATCCCCTGAAGACTTGAATTGAGCAAATTGTGAGAAAATGGTAAATATGCTCTCATTTACTATTTTAGTTGGCCTTCTCGTGCTCTCTGACTAGCATTCACATCATCCCTGGGCCTGATTCTTGGGGCTTTAGAAATGAACTGGAACTGTATACTACCAGCCTCTCTGGGTGTCTGGTTTGCAGGTGGCAGGTTCTGGGATTAGCTTCCATAATCAATTTCTCATAATGAAAATGACTTTCTTTCTTTCTTTCTTTCTCTCTCTCTCAAAATTGGGTCAGATCAGTAATAGTGTTGCTCATCACATCTTTAATTGTTCAGCATGTCTTGTGAAAGACTGCAGGTGTTAAAGTCTGCTATTATGACAATTTTTACCTTTTGTTTTATTAATTATTTTTCCTTTTGTGAGAGAAAGGAATTATCTCTTTATTTTAGGGATACCTAAAAAGAAATGGACTCAAATCATAGACACATACCATGGTGAATTTTCCTAAACTGAACACACCAGTGTATCAAGCACCTACTCAGTAAATACCATTTATTGCACCCCATAAACACTTCTCACATGTAATTTCTACCTCTTAAGATACCTACTTCTTCACTTCTGTCATTAAAGGTGGGCTTTGTATATCTTTAAACTTTTCACAAGTGAAGTAATGAAGCTTGCATTTATTTATGTCTGTAATTTTTGTTCACCATTCTGTCTGAGATTTGCTATATGCTCTATGTAGCGGCAGTTTGCTCATATTCTTAGATGAATAACATCCCATTGAGTGACTCCACCACATTTTGTGTATATTTCTCTATTATGAATGAATGCTTGTGTAGTTTTAATGAACATATGCACACCTTTAGGTCCCCCTAAATTCCTACAATTGGACTGTCATAAGGTAGTCATATGTTCAGCTTTATTCAATATCAGAATTCCCAGATCATATTCAGGACAATCTGAGAAATCTTTGCTATAAGTTACCTTTCCTTCAGTGCACATTAGTCACTCCAACTGAGAAAGGATTGAATGTATCTTCATAGAAACCTTGGCCCTTATGCCACAGAAAACACAAAGGCTTTTTTCTAGTGTTTTTATCTCATACATAACAATTCAATAGAAGAAGGGAGATCAAGTTGGAGGAACAAAGATGCATTAATCAAAGTATTAAAGAAGTAATTGTCCAATGTCAAATATAAGTGTGATTACATAAGTCAAATTAGCTAACTCCTGAGTAACATGAAAGAAGTAAAAGTTTTAATAAGAAAATAGATGTGAACATGAGAATACATAACAAAATATCATAGAAACTCAGGGTGGAGACACAAGTCTTCCCTCTGCCACCTTGGATTCCCAATTTCATAGGTAACTTCTGTTTTTTTCATGGTGAATAATTTGTTATATTTTTGTAAACACAAATCAATATAAGAATTAACCTGTCGAAGGCCGGCTGGCTGCAAAATAACCGGGGGGTGACGAACAACTTGTGTATGTTGATACAGCAGGAGTGGGAGCCGTTTATTGCAGGACAGGAGCAGTATTTATACATTCCACATAGCTTATCTAATTAGCATAAACTAGATACATCAGTCAACCAATAAGGAATCTCCACACTTAATGGCTCGCTTTTGTTACTTCTCAAACCACTCCCTCTGGCATTTTGCCAGGCACCATCCGGACTTGTTTACGAACTTTAACATTCCCCTGGCAAAATGCCAGGTGTTATTTTGACTTGTTTACAGACTCTAACATTAACCAAAATGATTTCTTAAGAAAGTGCTGACAAGAGAATCAGTTACAATATATCTGTATTTTAATAAAAAAACTGGAGTTAAATTCATGTAATGTGGGAGATAGCAATTTAAAGTATTTGTATAATACAGAGTGAAAGTTAATAACAGAAAAATTTGCCCATTTAAAACCATAGAACATGGTTCTAATTACTATTTCAGGGCCACTAAAATCAAATGCAATCAATTCAAAATATTTTAGAATCTGAAATGATGTTCTGAGTAAAAATGTCAAGTAATAGTAATGACAGCACCCTGAGATATGCTTTAGGACTAATCTGCTCAATCTACCATAAAATCTCTTAAGCAATAGATGTACTACCACAAATATGTACACTTTCACAGGGCAAACTAAGAGACAACAGTAAATTAAAAATCTATTAAACATTTTGCCATGGTTCATAGGACTGGAGTTAACATTTATAGCATCATCAGGAACTTGTGATTTTTATTTTTGAAATAATGCTTTAATCCATGTCAATTTCGACTAATCTTAGATTATATCTATAACAGAAAAAAAAACCAAAATGTTAATTGTGTAAAGGCACTAAGGTATTAGAAATCTGCATGAGATACTTCAACCACAATGAAGCTGCAAAGTAACTGTAACCTCTTCTTCTTCATAAAATAAAAGTCACTACTGAGAACTCACAACAGCAGCACAGAGATTCTGGAAAGCAGGTTCACTCTTCAGTTGAAGGACTTGGAGCATCTGGAGAGCTTTCATTTATTTCCCTTTCCTAGGAGAATTGTAGATGGTGTAAAGAGGGCTACTTGAGGGGATTGAAGGGACACTAGGATAAACAAGATTTTTGTGTGATGATTAGACACTGTAGAGGTTAGATTTTCTTTTGTAGCATATTACAGTTCAAAGTAATCAAGTTCATGGAGAAAGAGCCAACATTCTTATTTATGGTACCCATATTTCAATAACTTTCTGGCTGTTTGTAATCACTGAGGATTGAACAGTTACCTAATTAAAAAAAATGTTTAAGGGGAATCACAGTGGTGATGCAGACTATTTCATAGGATGGACATAAGAATCAGACTTGCTAATGAGCTGGACACAGTGGTGTAACTGGATGAGAGTGCAGGGACAGCCTTTAAAATTTGAGTGTTACTCATACATTGCTGGTGGGACTGGAAATTGGTGTAGCCAATATGGAAAGCAGTATGGATATTCCTACGAAAACTGGGAATGTGACTACCATTTGACCCAGCTATCCCTCTCCTTGGTCTATACCCAAAGGACTTAAAAACAGCATACTACAGGGATACAGCCACATCAATGTTTATAGCAATACAATTTACAATAGCTAAACTGTGGAACCAACCTAGATGCCCTTCAGTAGATGAATGGGTTAAAAAAAGTGTTATATATACATACTAGAATATTACTCAGCAATAAAAGAGAATAAATAGATGGAGCTGGAGAAGATAAAGCTAAGTGAAGTTAGCCAATCTCAAAAAACCAAATGCCAAATATTTTCTCTGATATAAGGAGGCTGGTTTATAGTGGTGTAGGGAGAAGGAGCATGGGAGGAATAGACAAACTTTAGATAGGGCAGATGAGTGGCAGGGGAAGGGAGGGGGCAGGGGGTTAGAGAGGATGGTGGAATGTGATGGACATCATTATACAAAGTACATGTATGAAGACAGGAATTGGTGTGAATATACTTTGCATAAAACCAAATAAGAAAAATTGTGCTCTATATGTGTAACATGAATTGTAATGCATTCTGCTATCATATGTAAAATAATTAATAACAAGTGTTGAGAGTTACATGAATATGGTGCAGATTAGTTGCTCTAGGTTCTTAAACAGTATAGTTTTACTGATTGTGCTAGAGATACTTTCCCCAGAGACAATTCATTGGAAGTATGCCATAGAAAAGTGCCAGTAAAATACAAGGAGATCTGGCCATCTCTGAGCATTTTAGCCACCTGGATATATCTATATCTACATCTTTATCTCTATCTATCTATCTATATATATCTCCAGATGGCTATATCTATCTCTCTATCTATATGCTTTTAGTCCACATATAGGAAATCTATGTATGTGCAATTTGGAAAAATTATATTTGCTGCTGTAATACCCAATTGATGTAAATGTTATGTAAAGTCAACTTAGTTTAAATATATTTCATTCCAAATTAACCACATTATTCTTAAACTAATTTTTTATATATGCCTTGCATCAAATATGTTAGCAAGCTCTGTCAATTTTACCACTACCCTCAGAGCCACACTACTAATCAAAACCACCATCATTGTTTTCTTGGATCCCTGCAACACTTTCCTAACTGACCTCAGTATATTAGCGTACTTCCATTGGTAGCTATTATCTAAACACATATATTTTACAAAAAGACTACCATGAACATATTTACAATCTTTTACCATCTTATCATTGTCGGGATACAAAAGGGAATAGTTTATGCAACTCATAAAAGTCTTCCCAAGTAGCCCTGCGGGCCTCTCCACCCTCTTTTCCTTTACAATCCTTTTCCTCATGCCACTGCAGCCACAGAGGACTTTATTGCATCTTCCAAATTCAAAGCCTTCTCCCACAGAACTACACAGCATGTGATGTAGCTTATATTCCCTGCCAAACACATTGTTCCTTTATCAATAAATTGATGAATCAATAGAGAACACAGCAACATTTATATGAATAGCATATATATCATGAATATATAAAAAATCTATAAAAAATAATGTTGGAAAGTTAGATAACATTGCTATCATAGGCTTTGTTGAATGATATTGTTAGTCTGGTTTAATTTTCGTCACAATAACAGTTTTCTTTTCTGAGAAAAAATGCCTGTTTTTAGGGAGAGTTTTAATTTCACCGTACACCATGATTTTTGATAAAAAGCAAGGCTTTTATATTTCATCCTAGAGATAATATCTGAAATCCTAGAGATAATCTTTTCGTATCATTGACAAAAATATATTGAACCTCATTTATATATCAGACAGAGCTATAACATTTTAAAGAAGAAAAAACCCTAAACATTTTGGATTTTTCATCTAGTAGATAAAAAACAATTATGATAATACAATGTGAAATTGATTAAAAAATAGAAGTATGGACAGATATCTAAAGGCCTCCGCACAAACACCTGAGTATTAAGCATACTATTATGAAGCAACCCAGAGGGTGACAATTGAACTGAATATTGAAGCTGAGCAGAAATTTTGGGGCAGAAAAAGACAGAAAATAATAATTAAGCCTAAAAGCCAACAAGTGGATATAAATGTGTGTCATCATTTTGTAATAATAATATTTATAAGAGATCAGAATCTCAAATTTACTGAGACTACTAATATGAATTGGAAGGAATGAGATGGATAGAACTAGATTGCAAAGTGAGGTGTGTATGTCACAATTAAATGTTAGGACTATATCTTCCAAGCATGGGAAACAATTTTTAATGATAGAATGAAACTTTCAGGTAAATATTTTCAAAATGACTAGGTACTTAAGGCATAGCATGAGAAATCATAGTGAGATTCTGGGTCAGAATCAAATTCCATACTTCCTTTCCTCCTCCTCCTCCTCCTCCTCCTTCTTCTTTCT
>NW_026000142.1:19677004-19685043 GCF_001458135.2 Marmota marmota marmota | reverse complement strand
TCATAACTCCTCTCTCTCTCCTCTCTCTCTCTCTCTCTCTCTCTCTCTCTCTCTCTCTCTCTCTTCTCTCTCTCTCTCTCTCTCTCTCTCTCTCTCTCTCTCTCTCTCTCTCTCTCTCTCTCTTTATTTATTCAAGAAACACCTATTTCACCTTTTCTATATTGCTATCCAATATCTGAAACATTGGGGATCTGGTGAAGATGAACAAAAAAGATGAACAAATGAATAAAGACACCATTGATCGACCTTCTAGTTCAAGTCCTAAAACAATATAATCCCTTGTGATATTTAATATGAAAAGCTTTTTATAGTCTATTTTCTACACTATTATGTGATCAGAAACAAGTTATTAAACCTGCCTGAAATTCAGTGTCTTGGTTTCTGTAAGGAGGGTACATACACTTGCAACATATATTTGCCTATTAAGTGATGTAATATTTTACTAAGTGTATTTCACATTAAAAGCATTTATGTTCATTATTTTGAGGTATTCATTATGAATTTATTGAATGAATATTTCACAATGGAATAGGAAGCAAACTAGAAAAGAGTACTTTAATAAAAATTAAGAAAATAAGAAATTTGAAAAAGAGATTTCCATGGAGAAATAATACTTTGTCTTTTCTTGATTTTTACATTTCCATTTCTTGGCTTTTACAACTCTAAACTTTTGATATCAATCTTCTTACTTTTCTTCAAGTTAGTAAATTTAATAATAACCCAACTCTGTGACTTATCAATTTATTCTTTTTATTTCCTATTAAATACTAAGTCATCTCACTCTTCTAAGACAAATGAAGTGATTTATTTTAAGTGTCTGAAAAACAGAGCTCAAAAAATTAATTAGGAGCCAATTTCCCTTCAAATAAATTTTGATTGCTTTGATGTGACTTTTTAAAGATTATTTCTGTTGTGTGCCATAAAATTTTGAGAGGCACACCCAGAGTAATATTATTTCAGCAATAAGTCAAATTCTAGTTCAGAAACTCAGAAGTACTCCCTCCAATAGTAGGCTACAAAAGTGATTTGGTATTACCCAGCTCAATATAATCATAGACTACCTGTCTAGAGGACAGAGGATGAATCAGCTCATTACACAGGAGAATATTTAGCCCTTTGTTTCCCTAGAAGATCAAATACACACACATATGTATATGTATATATGTATATATATATATATATATATATATATATATATATATATATACAGACATAGATTCATATTTACTATTATTTTATAGTTACTGACTACATAGGCCATTTGGCATCATTAAGCTTTTATACCTTGTTTTCTTTTTAAAAATTTTATATTAAATACCTAGAATAATGCTTTCTCTGAAGTAAATGATGAATATTTTTAAGTTGGTTTCATTAATTAATGTATTTAATATATACTTAAAGCCAATTGTCTATACTATAGTGATATGCATTAAGACATGGATCTATTATTAATGGACAGATTACCAGCTCATTCATATTATAGTTTCATAGGGAAAAATAAGCAATTATATAAATATATTTTTAAAACACACCTAAAACAAAATAAATACAGATAAGATTCTTTACAAAATCTGAGGGGGTAAGAAACACATTACTTAGGAAGGGGCAAGGTTGTCATAATATGTGAAAAGGTAGACTAATAGATGACATTTGAAACACAGGTTAATACCCATAAATTCTAATGTATTGATATTAAATTATAATACATGAGCTTCCCAATGTGCTGTACCTCATTAGTAATGTATAATTCAATGTGACTTCCAAAATTAAAATGAATGTGGTATATTAACTCATTTTTATCAATCCTAGAAATTGTATCTGTTAAATAGTAACTTAGACAATGTGTCTTTGATTTTTCACTGGAAAAAAATGTTTTTTTTTTCCACAAAGGGCATAATGAAGGTGTACAATCTACAAAGAAATATAATAATATTGTTTGTTTTTCTAGATTGCATGGCTACTACGCATAGGCAAAGTCAGATTCTCTTAGTCTGTGATTATATGCAATTACCTTAACACATATTACTTATTTTCATTGTTTTTTCAGCATATTAAAAAACACATTAACATGATCAAAAGCCAATTATTTTATTCATGTTTTTAGCCTTTAGAATTAGTTACAGTAAATTTGACACAGTAAAATTTTTATAATCACAGGTAAATTCATAATCTTACTGAATCTCAGTTTTTATCAAATGTATATATGTATATATTTATATATATATTCTGTATGATTCCATAAATAATGCATATTATTATTATTGTTTTGTGGATCCATGGATTGAACTCAGGTACCCTCAACCACTGAGCCACATCCCCAGTCCTATTTTATATTTTATTTAGAGACAGGGTCTCACAGAGTTACTTAGCGCCTCACCATTGCTGAGGCTGGCTTTGAATTCCTGATCCTCCTGCCTCAGCCTCCGAAGCTGCTAGGATTACAGGTGTGTGCCACTACGCCTGGCTGCATATTGTTTTTGATGTGATAAATGAGATATTCATATAGGCATATGCCTTATGCATTAATTATTCATTTTATATTAATGGACCTTCTATTTTAAAGATGAAATACTTAGTCAAAACGTTTTTTACAAAAGATTATTTTGTTCCCTTTAAAATCACATCCTTTCTGGAGACCTTTCCCAGATAAGCATAATGTACTATTTTTTTAAAAAATCATTATAATTCTCAAACTGATTAACATACACATTTTTCTCATGCTTTTTAAAATTCTAAAAGATTAAAGGATGAAACATGTTAAATTAGAAATTAAAGAAATTGACCAAAAATTTTCTGATAATCTTCAAAATAATTTCTTCACTTCCTTCTTTTAATAAATGTGGTGTCTTTTATACTGAAAGCATTGTACGTGGTATCAGAAGAGACACATTGACTAGGTTAGGGTCTCCTCATATCTAGACACTAGATCCCTAATTTCTCCATAGCACCAAATTCTGTTGATTTTTGAAACTAGTGCTGCCAAATTTATGTCTCCCCCTCTAAAACATACTCCATGTGCTCATTGTCTGTTTTCGTTAATCCTCTACAGCCTCAATATTTTAATAACAATTTACTCACACTGAGAAAGTACTAAGTAATCATCTTTTAACATTTTAATTGGTCTAAAGTAAAGGAATTGGCTCTTCCCATAGGAAGTGAATGCACATACCTATGATTATGTAGAAAGGTTAAGAAAAGGAATTGAACTTTATCAGGAAAAAATTGGAATATATATGCCATGTTTGTATGTGGCTTATCCTTCCATGACTCTGGATAACAATGACCGCATTAACCAATATAAATTTAACCTAAGCCATAAATGTCAGTCATGTATAATTTTAAGCTTACTGTTACTACTTTATGAAAGTAAATAGAATCAGTGACATTAATTTTATTTTTATGTACTTCTCTTTATTTATCAAAAATCACTATAATCCAGAAAGATATAGTTGACTCAAGCAGTACCATTAACAAGTTTAATGATGATGAACATATATAGACTATGGCATATAACATTTGGAGAATAAGAATACTTTTCAAACACATGTGGAACAATGGGACATTAATTTTAACAATGTATTTGTTTAAAATAATATGTTAAAATATTATTCTTTCACTATGCAATCACTATATAATGTTAGATATTTTTCCTTTTGAATAAAGTATATATTTTTCACTTATAGTGCTTATCAATTCAAACAAGCTTACAGTTAATGTTCTTAAAAACCACCTATGGCTTGTGGCAGCCATGTTGGACAGCAGAGCTGTAGAATGCAGGAGAAGTTAGTGAAGTAATCTTTATTTTACTAAAAAGATCACTAAACTTTTTATTAAAGTAGAAAAAAATCTATCAACTGTTTTCAAAAAGTAATAATATACTATCAGAAATCTATTCTGTCTTATTTTGCTGAGATCAATTATTTAAGGGGACATTATAACCCTCTTCTTGTGGTTTAATTCTACTTTTAAACTTCCAAAGCAGAAAACTGCCACCCTTAATGCCCTCCTTTTGTCTTTTCACATTGTCAAATAATTTTTCAACTTTCCTTCCTTAAAAATAACTATATGGATGAATGAGGATAAGCCTCAGTGGTAGAGCGCTTATCTAGAATGCATGAGTTCTGGGTTCTATTCCCAGCACCACAAAAACCAAAAACAAATAAACAAATGAACAACTCTACATGGAAAGGGAGTAAAGAAATCAGGATTTGATTTCTTCATTTCTGACTTTATATCTCGCACCTGGGGGAAGAAGTTTTTCATGAAGTAAACACCCCTGCAAAACTTCTATGCAAAGTTTGTTGATGTTATAAATGGGTTATATTCAGAAACACACTTTAGAACTCTCTTATTCAAGAATTTTCAGAGAAGTTACCTAAATCCATATGTTCCAAAAAGAGGAATGAGTTTAGGGTGCTTCCTTCTCTGAGGCTTTCTGATTTAACTTTAATTTTTTATAGTTCAACATGTTGGATTGTTCTCAGTGCTGTAATCATGATTCTTCCTAAGAAATATCAGTGTGCAACAATTTCTGCTTTTATTTATCTGTGTCCTATAACGATGTTTCAGTTATTTTATGTGTTTCCTGTATGGTCATAAATCAACAGAGACTTTTCCCTCAGGGTGCTTCAGCATAGTTTCCCACACTCGATTTATTCCAGGGGCATCACACAGAGTTTTACAGAATTTTGGCTTTTGTGGTCTTTCACTATCTAACTCTTTCCCTTGGCTTTCATTAAATTATGTTTAACAAGCTGTGCCAAGTGTAGCAATAGATTATGCATCTCTTTTTGAAGCAGACCAGTTTTCAAAAGTATGATGGAAAGACAAATCCCCAGGCATTTTAAAGTATACTCTAGTTTAAAAGTCTGGTAGCCATCATTTTAGTTGGCTTATTTAATGTAGACCATAGAAATTATCTGTTGTTGCCCTGTGAATGGTAAATAGAATACTAAAATAGCACATATTTTGAAATATCAAAGCTTTGAAAAGAAAATACAAATGTACTTGAAATTTAACTTGATTTAGAGCTGATGTTACCTGATTTTATTTAACATTTTGTAAAATGTTAATTTTATAACTGACATTTGGGAAAAAAATCACAATAATATATACTTTATTTTCACAAAGGAAAAGCAAGTTTCTTTTAATAAGCTTCTAAATTAGTAGTAAAAATGTTGATTTGGTTGATGCATAACAAATTTTAAATTACCAGTAACAAAAGTATTCAACTAGCAATATTATATGGCTAAGAGATATACAAAATGGCCCATTAGAAAAATTCTAAAATAAACTCTAGTTGATGTTTTAGTATAACCATCCATTTATATATGACATCATTTTTTTTGTCTTTTATTCCTCACCTCTAATCTATCAGTATATTTTCCTTGTGCACAAATTAAACTTCTAATGCATTATGTCTGAATGAAACAAGTATTATAGTATTTGTAGCTAAATAATCCTAATTATTGGAAAAAGTACAAGTTGGAATTTTTAACTTGGTATTTCAAAAAATGGCAGCTGACAAATATAAATTCTGAGCAGAAGGCAAGCTCATATTCAATGCTGTTATGAAATTATCTATTCCAGTCTCTCCTAGCTATGTTTTACTAATTCTTACAATCTCTCCAATTATTTTATAGCAACAATTTATAACATCAAGTTATTTTAGATGTCTAAAGAAAAATATTCTTTTGCATGAAAATAGGAGACAATATTCCCAAGAGAGAATTACAGCCACAGAAGGTAGCTACACTTGACCAGCTGTTCTATGCCATAGTGCAAGAAAGAATCCAAAAAAAGCAAATGTGTGTTTGGGGCAAGATTCTTGTGCTGCATCACTGACTTGGTAGTGGAGCAGAGACATATGGAAGTGAGAGTAAGAGGGAATGGAATTTTACTTTAATGAATACAATGAATATGTTTATATAAGCCAAAGTATTTTCAATGTCACTGTATGACTAATGCTGAAGGAAGAGTTGCTTTTGTCTGCAAATGACATTGGTGGAATTCTTCAAGGCCATCTGGTTATGTAAAATATCATTCCTCAGGAAAAAATCTGACTTTTCCTAGTAGGAAAATAGAGTGCACTAAAAATTGTTGTCTCAGGAATTACGTAAATATGTATTTTTTGGTTATAAACCCATGATGTAAGCTTATCATTTAGTGGAAAAATTGAAGGCATTTTTGTTTCCAGGATGCAATCTGCACAAAAAGTAAGCAATTGCAACTCTCCTCTTTCCAATATGTTTATCATTCCTTCTGACAATTAAAATATATTTGTTCTAATAACAACATTGTATTTATTATCTCCCCACCCACATACAAAAATAAGACAAATGCAAAGATGGTTATTTAAATAATGTGTACAATATCAGGTAAGTGACCCAAACTGAAAATCATCTTATTTGGTATTCATAAGACAGTGAGGGTGGCTTTTGTTTTAAAACAAATAATTTCCATGGTTTTATGTGAATTAAAACATCAAAAATCATTATTATTGAAAGTTAGAACACACAATTTATTAAAAATTCCCCTAATTTTAGAATTAGTTATTTTTACATGTAATTTTTTTAAATAATAGGAATTAAGTAGACAGAAATATACTTTTAGCCTCAAATAAGGCTTTATTGATACTAAAGCTACTTTTGTAAAGTCAACCTCTGAAAAATAGAACTGCTTTGTTAGATGATATGTCTTGGCCACAAACTAGGGCAGTCTTTTATTCCAAACTCCAATTTCCAATTGATTGTCTGAGATAAATTATGAAGACAGTTAAAAATAGTATGACATTTTGTCATACAGTAAAGTTGATTTGGTTTGAATTGCAAAAAACAGAAATGAAAATACACTCGACATCAATTTTATCAAAATTTGTTTTGGATAAACAGAAACCCATTCAACATTCCTTAAGAGACTGAAAACCTTGAGTAGTTCCAGAGAAAGAGAACTTTATAGTGAATTCTGGGTCAAACTTGCATAAAGTAAGTAGAGTATTGTGACTGCCAATCTCATAACTGTGAAAAAAAGGTATGGACGCATTTATAGCATTGTTAGTGAGGACCATGAACCAGTAGCATAGGTACCACCTAAGATCTTGTTGGAATCCTAGACTCATTCAGATCTACTGAATTTTAACAAATAGGTGAAGAAGCATTGATTAAATGAAAAAGTTGGCATAGTAATAACAAAATCTTCAGTTTTCCTTAGATTGCATTGTACTTTCAGAAAGAACCTCATTAATCACAGGTCAATGACAGAAAAGAATAAAATTGCAAAGATGATGATAACACAAAGCCAAATTCTGAAAGAAGAGATACAAACAAGAAACCAAACCAGAGAATAAGTCAGAACACATGTTTGGAGAGGTGGGTAGTAGTCTGTTTTATACCATTTTCAGCTTTACTGCATTCTAGGACTAAATCCAACAGAGGCCAGATATTCACTGTTCAAGTGGAACAAGATGCATTAGTTCCATGTGTGACAAAGAACCCAAGCTAAGCTTCAGATTAAAATGGTGTTTGGGCTTTCATAAATAAGTCTGAAAAATAAATCAGTTAAGTATATAAATTAATACTTCCCATAAAAATTGAGATTATGCAAAATTATTTTAGGTTTAAGAGCTAGCAAGAAAACCATGGGCTCAAACATAGAATATGGGAACTATTATTTTAATGAGTAGTTTAAATGTGCCAAGGCCATTGTCTTTTTTGTAATAATGATAGATATACTTATATACTTAAAAACTTCAGTCACTTTAAGAATAATATACAGTGTTAGAATTTAATCATTAAAAAGTGAAAGAAAAACTGTTGGAACCAAAGGTTCAGTCCTTATCCCCAATGCCAATTAATGCCAATTTAATAATGAAGACATGATCTTGAGAAAAAGGAAAAAGAAATGTTATTGCTTTGCTAGGAAAGGAGAAACATAGGGGACTCCTGTCCTAGAGGCTGTGATTCTGCCCATCAGGAGGAACTGGGGGATTTTAAGGAACTCTTCAAGGGTTGCATTTCAGGTGTGCTCTGGTGGTGGGGGGG
>NW_026000142.1:19661540-19676225 GCF_001458135.2 Marmota marmota marmota | reverse complement strand
GGGGGGGGGGGGTCCCAGGATACCCTGATGGTTAGGATTCACTTGTCAATTTGGGAAACATTCACTTCTTATATCCTCTGGCAGACATCTGTTTCCTTATGGTGCAGAGATAACTCAAGGTAATCTTGTTCCCTGCCTCCACATTAGGGATGGGGAGAGGGAGAAAAGGAAAAGGAAAACATATCCCTTTTGAAAATAAGCCTCAGAGCTATCTGTATTCAATAGGTGAAGTGGACCATTGTTCCACTATCTATCAAAAGAAAAATATATCATGACATGAATGGAAGGCTAGAAATGAGAAATATAAAGATACTTTTTAACAAATAGAAAACACGAAAATCATGGTGCAATTCAGTTTAAATGTAACCTAAATTAATCTAAAAAATGTACAAAAACAAATAAAATTAAAAGTTCAAAAGATAGAATGAAATTAAATGATGCAGATAGCCAGAAATAAATGACTAAATATGTAATGAACACTGAGAAAAATTTGTAAAATATATTGCTATAAAAAACCTATAAATTCAAATAAAATACTAATGGGGGAAATAGTATTATATACTATAGAACAATAAGAAGAAAAATGTTTCAAAGCTTAAGATAAAAGCTAAGATGTTTTGTTAACCTAACAATGAGGGGCTGGGGTTGTGGTTCAGCGGAAGAGCGCACGCCTTGCAGGCGGGAGACCCTGGTTTCGATCCTCAGCACCACATAAAAATAAATAAGGGAAATGAAGGTATTGTGTCCAACTACAACTAAAAATAAATATTTAAAAAACCTAACAATTTAAAGTTTGAAATATGTAATTAAAAATTCAAGAACAAAATTACAATAATAAAAAAAAAAACTCAACCTGAATCTAAACAGGATATTGTCATGTAATATTCTTCTAGGCAACTTTAAAAAAGTTATTAAAGCAAGTATATTTTAATTGCCAGAAGGAATGAAAAATTTAAAATTTTTCAAAAATATAGATAATTTCAACAAACCAGTTAACAAACTTTTTCTAACTTATATGTAGAAAGATTTGTACATGTGACAACTATTAAATAATCAACCTTCTCAATCACAAATAAATCTTCTTAAAAAATGTTTATATTCTGAAAGTTTTTACAAATTCCAAATGGTAATGAGATACTGGTTTTCTGTTGATAATAACAATATTAAATTAAATATAATGAACAAAAAGTTGGTTTTAATATACTTAAATGCTGAGGGAAGGTTACGTTTCTAGAAAAATTGAGAGGAAATTCTTCTTCATTTTATATTTAATTTACTATCCACAACTAAAACTCTGAGATTATACACAAAGAAAAAACAAAATATGAAAGGTGGAGACAATACAGATCAACTAAGATCATCAGAACACAGGAAATTACAGTGGTGAATTCACTGGATTTTCTCTTTGTCTCCTATATCTCAGAATTAGAGCAGACACACAGACAGCATAGGAATATCAGTTGAGGGCAAGATAAGAGGAACAAAATCCCTGCTCTCACTAGCCAAAGGACCAGGAAAGATGCCTACCAAGGCAGAAAACCTTTGACAATAACTGCTGTATTCCAACCAAATAACATAGAACAGACTGGGTGAGGATTCTAGACTTTCACCCTTAGCTGGCTGCTGGGATATCAAAGAAGACTGAGTAGGAGCAGGAACTTTCAACTGCATGATGAAATATATCAGCAACTGTGTCATCACTCCACAATGTGAGTAGAGAACATGCAGGAAACCTAGACTTCCACCTCCCCTGGCCAATACAAAGTATCTCCTTATGGACTGGGTTGTCTTTCCCAAATTCATAAGTTGAAACCCCAACCCGTAATGTAGCTATATTTGGAGATAAAGTCTATAAAGAGATAATTAAAGTTAAATGAAGTCACAAAGATAGAGCCCTAATATGATTGATTTCTTTATAAGAAAACGGAAAGACACCAAGGACACACTTATAAAGAAAAGGCCTTGTAAGGACACAGTGAGAATGTAGTCATCTGCAAGTCAAGGAGAGAGGCCTCAGGAGACACCAACCCTGCTGGCACAGATCTCAGACTTTCAATCACCAGAAGGGTAAGAAAATAAATTTCTGTTGATTAAACAATTGAGTTTGTCAGTCCTAGCAAAGTAGTACAGTACTCCTCCTACTGCTGGGGGGTGAAATCAGAAGAAGCCTAGAAAAGTATCAGGACTTGTACCACCCTCACCGGTAATGAGGCCACCACTATCATGGTGTCAGTGGTGGTCATTTTGGGGACATTCCTCCTCTGTGATGTTAGAAGTGTTGGACAACATTTTAACGCAACCATCTTGAAAATGCTGTAATGAGCTATTAAAAAAAAAAAAAACTTGAGATAAATAAATAAATAAAAAAGAATGTCTTGGGAAAGAAACAGAAATATCAAAGTATAGACCCTATAAAGAATCTAATGAATATATGTGATAACTGAATAATATAATAACTGGAATGAAAAAGTCAATAAATAGACCCAACAGAATCTGAGGAGGCAGGGGAAAGAATATATGAATTTGAAGGTAGAATAATAGAAAGTATGTAATATCAGCAAGGAGAGGGGAGACTGAACAATTTTGAACAGGTGCTCAGAGACCCATGGGATAATAAAGATCCAACATTCATGTCATTAGAACATTGGGGAAATAAAGAAAGAGAGCAGTGATTTAAAAATGATAATGAAGGAATGGCTTGAAAATGTTTCGACTTTATACCTATTAATTCGAGCTGAGTGAAGTCCTATAAACCTAACTGTAGACCAACTGTGTAAACTATAGAAAACAATCACTTGGGAACACTGAGAGAATTAAATTAGACTTCATAGTAAAGAACATTAACACAGGCTGAGAGGGAATTTACATAAAGGTGAAACATAGCAATCTCAAATGTATATGTACAAAGCCGACAAACACGGTAAGCATAAGCTCATAGAACTGCAGGGAATATCTGAAAAATACACAGTCATGTTCAATAACATCAGCGTCCGTCTCCCACTGATTGATAGAACTTCACAGAGAAGAACTCAACAAAGTCATCAAATAGCAAGATCTCGTCCACATTTAGAGACCACTTCTCCCAACAACAGCATAACACATCATTTTAGGTCATCATTGAACATTTACTAAGATAGATCTCAGTTATTAATTAAAAATAAAAGCTTAAAAATTTTAAAATAATTGAAATCCTACAAACAGGGTTTTACATTAGTAAAATCAAACTAGAAACCAATAATAGAAACATAATAAGATAATCTACAAATATCTGGAAACTAAACAACAAGCATGGGTTAAAAAGGAAGTTATGAGGGAGTAGAAAAAATACATAAAATTGAATGAAAGTGAAAATTCAATACATTGAAGTTGGATAGACAAAGCTAAAATAATGCTGAAAGGAAATGTTACTGTACTAATGGCTTACATAAAGTTCTCAAATGCATAATCTAAGCTCCTATCTAAAGACGTTGTTTAAAAAAAGAATAAAATAAAACCAACAGAAGCATAAGGAAGGTGATAATAAAGAGCAGAAATTGATGAACTTAAAAACGGAAAGATAGTAGAGAAAAATCAGAGGATGAAAAAAAATGATCCCTTCAAAGTTCAATAAAATTTAAAAAAACATCTACCAAGATTGACAAGAGAAAGTCACAAATAAACTATATCAGAAATGCACCTAGAAGTGCCATGACAGATGTTGCTGACATCAAAAGAATAGTAAGGCAATATTTTGATCAAATCTACAAATAAATTTTACTCAAGTTGAAAAGAAAACCGATTCTTTGTAAAGCACGACTCTCCATTATTAGATAACATGAGGAGCTATATAACTAATAAGAAAATTAAACTTACAGTTTTAAAATTCCCACAGATCTTCAGGCCCAGATACTTTGGTGTGAGAATTTTACCAAAAGTTTTTTTTTTTTTTTAAAGAATACTAAATCTTCACAATCTAAGAGGGGGAAATCCCTCCAAATGAATTCCCTGAGACCAGTGTTAACCTGACATCAAAGCCAAAGAAGATTAAAAAAATAGATTACTGTAGAAGAATATTCCTTGTGAATACAGACACAAACTATTAGACACAAATAGTAACAAAATATTACAAAATTAGATTGAAAAAACATAAAAATCATTATACATTATAACACAAATGGGGTTAATTCTCGTTATTAAAGATAGTTCCATATTTAAAAATCAATCAATGTAATATGCAATACTAATTAGTTAAGAAAGTGAAAGCACATGAGTATATCTTGAGATACAAAAAAAAATTGACAAAGTTTAGTATCCATTCATGATAAAAACTGACAGATAATGCATATAGAGAGGGATATCCTCAGATTGAAAAAACACTACACATACAAAACCTTTGGATATCATTATTAATAGTAAAAAAACAAAACAACAAACAATGCTTTCTACCTAGGAATAGGAGTAAACTAATATGTTTACTAACCACCACTCTCACTCTATTCAAATCAGTGCTGTCAGTCATGTCTAGTGCAATGAGGAAGAAAAGTAAATAAAAGATCTACAGATTAATAAAACATATTAATAAAAATTTACTATTTGAAGAGAACACAATTGTCAATAGAGAAAGTCTAAAGATTCTCAGAAAAAAAACCCTCTTAAGTCTAATATATGAGTTCACCAAGCCCATAAAGAAGAACTTACAATTTACTTGCTCTATGAAGTAACAATGAACATGTGAACAACCAAATTAAAATTGCAATACTTATTATTTGTAATGTATAAAAATGAAATATTTATATGTACATCTGAAAGAATGGAGCCTTTTTCAATGCCAAAACTAAAAACGCTGAGAAAAAAATAAAACAAAGATCTAAATAAATAGAGAGGCATACAATGTTTATAGATTCAAATAATTCAATATAGTAAAGATATGTTTCCTTAAAATTTATATATATATTAAATAATTCCCACCAAATTCTTTGAAGAATTTTTCACACATAGAGGCACATTCATTCATAAGATTTATATAAAATGGCCCTGGAGATGATTATATAATATACATTTGGAAAAAATAATTCTGTAGATATCACCATTTAATTTTAAGATGTATTATATAATTATAGTAATCAATAATCTGTGATATTAGAAGAGGTTAGACACACAGGTCCATGAATAAAGAATCTCAATACAGATCCATAAAAATGTACAAATTTATTTTTGACTATTCAATGGTTTTAAAAAGCAAACCAAGGCAAACAAACTACATACCTTTCAACTTAAACATTTTATTTGGGGTTAGATGTAAAAATGTGCAATTATAAAATGTTTAGGAAAAAGAACCTAGGAGATTATTTGGAACTGAGGGCTAGGTAAAGAATTTACTTAAAGTTCACATAAATACATGATATCTAAACAAAAAATGCTTCAAATTGGATTTCATTGAAATTGTTTATTTTTCTGTTCAATACCCTGATAAGAGGAGAAAAAATAAGGTATTAAATGGGAAAAGATATTTACAAAAAATATATCTTACAAATGTCTGGCATCTAGAAAATGTAAAGAATTATGAAAATTCAATATTTAAAAAATACAATTAGAAAATATACAAAAATATAAATAGACATTTCAACAAATATTTTATTCAATGGTGAATAAGTACATTGTTACCCAAAAGGAAATTACAAATTAAAATTATACCAGTATGTCATGACACATTTATCAGAATGGATTATAAAAAATAGTGTCAACATCTATGAGGGCTATGATGTGGAGAAAATGAATAATTCATACACTGTTAGTGGAGATATAAAATAGTGTAGTGTCTATAGGAGCTAAGCAGTTTCTTAAACAATCTATCGTGCAGTTACCCAATAACACTGTAATTTTCTCCTAAACTTTTATGTCCAAGAAATGAATATTTCTATTCACAAAAACTTATAGCTTTATTTTATTTATAATAGCTCCAAAATAAAACTCACCCAGATGACTTATAAAAAGGGGGTGAGGGGAAGAGTAAACACACACAAACACACACACACATATGTGTATATGTGATTAAGATTGTCTGGATACTTTGATGGGAATACCACATCAGAGCTTCAAGTTATTTGACTAGATTTTGGTATCAATAGTAAACTAAAATTTAAGGCATCTTCATCAAATCTTTTCTTAAAGACTTATATACGATTGACTAAGAAAGGTATCAATAATAATATTTGCACCATATATGATATGTGTGTGTGTGTGTGTGTGTGTATGACATTCCTGACAGAACACATCTGGTCTTCTGTTTGATGAGATAATAATCAATAATTGTACATGTTTTTGCTCAGAGTTTTTTCTGTACATTTTGTGTCAATAGTTGTACTCTTGATGTTCCAGGAACAATACCACAAACATGACACATTACTTTCTGGATTGTGTTTCTGAACTGTTAATCTGTTGCTATTTAGATGACTTATTTTTATATTAATTGTAAACTTGGAATGGATATCAATAGATAAAACTACATGCAGACAATATTATTGATGCCTTTCTGATTGACTATCTATTTTTAGTCAATCCTATATGATTCTTCAAGAAAAGACTTGATGAAGATGTCTTAAATTTTAGTTTAACAATGCTATCAAAATCTATTCAAAGAGCTTGAAGCTCTGATGTGGTATTCCCATCAAGGTATCCAGACAGTCTTAAAGATCAGCTCACATGGTTGGAGATCCACCAAAATGTCTTCTCCTATATTCAAACGTTTAATTAAAATTTTAATTGTTTCTCTAGAGAAAAAAGAATCTGTTACTTCCATTCCATGAAGTATTACCCAGCAATGACAAGGAATATGCTATTAAAATATGCAGCACCTTAGATGAATCACCCCAAAATCATACTATATAAACAAATACAATTTCAGTGCATTCTGTTAATTTCAATAATTAATGACATCTTTATTGATACTCATTTCACACACTCATAACATTCATTTGAGTATAGGATGCATGGTTGTTGCTGTATTTACAGCTTTGTGCAACCATAACTACTAGGTAATTCAAGAACACTTTATTACCTTCTAGAAAAAAATCTCATGCCCATTATCTTTCTCCAAGTTTATTTCTCTCATTCAAGGTTATTTTGGCAATTTTTTGCTCCTTGCATAAAATTTTGACATCATATTGCTAACATTTGCAGTCTCAAATATTTAAATAGATAGTATGTTGAATCCGACAAACTGTGGAGAATTGCCATCTATACAATATTGTCTTCAAACCATAAAAATGGGATGCCTTTCCATTGATTTATGTCCCTCTCTTTTTTTCTAATTTTTTTTCATTTTCAAGGTATGTATCATATCATTTTTTTTCTGTTGATGTTTTAGGATTATCCATATAAAATATGCCATCCATAAAACAATAGTTTTACTTATTCCTTTCCAATCTGTCTGTCTTGCCTAATTGCCTAATATATTTTCTTGCCTAATTACCTTGGCTAGAAACTCCAGCACAATGCTAAACAGGAATAGCAAGAGTGCAAATCTCTTCTCTCCTAGAGTGAACCCAGTCCTGTGGATTTGTATGGAAGCTGCTTTAAGTAGGCATGTCTGATTAAATCATAGGCTTTTAATGTTCTACTTAATCTTGATCCTCTCTTCCATCCCTGGAATTTGGGGGTGAGGTAGGGCTGAAAATTCCAATCTTTTTCAAATCCTCTGAAAACAGAAAACCCAAAGAGGTAAGTTTTGATGAAAACCATGACTAAATACATTACCATAAAAACTAAAGAAAAATAAAAAAATATAGAAAGAGAATAAATTACACAAACATAAGAATAATCATCATTTACTTTTTGTTGGGTATTATATAGGTAACACAATAGCTTTATGTTCTTAAAAAAAGAAAAAAATATCAATTTATAATTCATTGAAATTATATTTTTAAAATATTTTTTTAGTTGTTGATGGACCTTTTTTTTAAATTTATTTATCTGCGATGCTGACAATCAAACCCAGTCATATGTTAGGCTCTACTACTGAGCTACAACCCCACTCAAAATTATAATTTAAGAATGAAGTTGAAGTTGAAGTAAAGTTACTTTCAGATAATGGAATAATAATGGTGACCTGAAGGAATTAAAGGAAAAATAATTTCCAGTTTACCAATTACCAATATTATTGTCTTTTTGCAAAAGTCAGAGTGGAAAACCTCAGATTTCTTGAGACTTTAACTATAGCCCTCTGATGATCCTTGTCTCAGATATGAGGGCAAACAAGTCATAGACAAAATAATGTGCTGGCCCAACCTAACAGATTAAAAGCAAGACATGAAAATACTAAGCTATTTCCAAATATATTAATAATGTTCCCAAACTCATGAATATTTAGAGCATGTTGGAATATCCAGCTTCCATAAGGAAAATCCATACTCTTTGACATCTTGTTTATAACTGGCAGGTATGTAAAGAAACAAATGATATAACCCATGATTTTGATGAAATAAATATCAAAATTGGTACAGACACATGCATTGTATAATTAATGGAAAAGGGGTTTAAAACAACTACTATATCTATATTCTTTTAAAAAGAGAGCGGCAAATGCTCCTTAAACTAGTATAGAACCACTGAAAAATAAAAATTTTAAAGTTTACTTTAAACTAGGTGGTAAAATATAAGGAATTCTAAGATATAAAGCATACACTTGCCATAAATTCCACTCATTTCATTTTTATATATTTACTGAACCTAAATGGAAACATTGGTTGGCATAGATATCTGTATATGTATGTAAGTGTGGTCCTGTTCCAGTTTTATCACTACAAGTTGGGAGGGCTGAGAGACCTCTCTGTCCTAATCAAACAGAGATCACTGATCATCTATAATACAGATTTGAGCAAATAAACTAAATTAATTAATTAAAAATTGAGTAATAATACTATGCATCTTCAAAGTGTATCTAAAAACGCATTTACAGAGGAGCAATAGTATCTCCACAGGATAGAACTCTATCAGTCACTACCTTATTCAAAGGATTAAGGGAACATCACCAATAACAGAAATGATGGAAATGGTGTGGTACTTGAGAGGAGGCAGTGAACTGCATGCCTGGCTCCTGTAGTACTCTTGTCAAGAGGCGCAGCCTGAATTTCATCATAAGGGGACATCAGACAAATTCATGTTTAGGAACATTCTCTAAATAACTAGGATATAATTTTCAAAAGTATTAAGCCCCAGAAAGTCAAAGAAAGGTCACAAAAATGTTCCAGGATGGAGATTAAAGAGAGGATTGTGAAATGAATGAATTCCCTATAAAAGACATTAGTGGGGCAATTAGGGAGATGGAATGGAATCAAAATATTAGACTATAGTTTCATGTATCAGTAAGAATGTCCTTATTAAACTATTCCTCCTGTGATTATGTAAGAAAACATCCTTTTAAAAATAGGAAATACACAATAAATTCTCAGAAGTTATGGACATCAAGTTATCAATTACTGTCCAAGATTTCAAGAATACTACATTTTTTTTCTCTATCTCCATGATTTTCTGGGTTTGTGCTTGTTTAAAATATAGGAATAATTATATGGACACTTTTAAATGGAAAACCTCCATATATAAAATGTTTCAAAGTTATAGCTTGTGAGTGAATTTTGAATAGTCTCAGCACAAAAAATGACAAGTATTCGAGGTGATGATTATATTAGTTATTTGGATTGGATTATTTCATAATGTACATGTAACACCGAAACATCACATCATACTCCAAAACATATGTAATTATTAATTCTGAATTAAAAATCGTACAATGGTAATTCCATGAAAAAAATAGTGAAGATGCATGAGTAGCAGCCATCCTTACCTGCTGTAGGATTCCTTTCACACACATGAGTTGCTAAAGAAAAGCCTGGGGCTGCTAGCATAAAAACAAAATAATACCAAAAAAAAAAAAAATTTAGCAACTCATGTTCAGGACAATATGAGATGGAATTGAAATTATATTGAACTTTCAGATTTTTATGAAGCACTTTCATTTTCATATTCAAACGAGTAGTTTACAAATGCTCCCAACATATGGAATTAATTCAAACATTCCTATTTTAGTACATATTGTGCCATGTTTATGCAAGTTAATGTATTAGCAAATAACATGTATTTATTATCATTTCTATGACAAATTTATTTGCCTAACCCTACATAATATTTATTATGAAAATATTTTTAAAAACTGAGATTATTTACTCTTTTTGAAGTAAACACAGTAAATTTAAAAAATGTAATTATATCCCAATAACATTCAAAAAGTGATTAAACAGCTATGTTAAAGGGCACAAATTATGTTCTCTAAGTTTTACACTGAAATATTGCATAAAACTAGGGAAATTTAAATGAATTCCATGATAAATATTATTATTTTCTTTTTTTTTTTTTTTGGTAGATGCATTGTAGGAAAAGAAGAGTGATTCGGTTAGGGAGCACACTTTGGTTAGTAAATCAAATTAGAAGATTGATCGTCTTGGGTTATCACAGTGTTGGGAGTCTTTGCTATTGAAGGAGATTGCATGGTCCTCTACATAAGGATAAGAAACTTGGGGGAGGGGGAATAAAGAGTAAAAGAAAAGTATGTGGAAGCAAAGAGAACAGCTGTTAATCTAGGCTTCTAGAAGATAAATTATATGACAGGCCCAAGGGCAATTTAAAATCTGCCAGCAGAGCTTCCTGGGGAGTCTGCCAATAGGCAAATGCTGTAGCTAGAAAAACTGCTTTAACAGCTTGACCTCAGAACTCCAGGATGGTTGTCAGGGTTTTAATGGTGACCTGAGGTTATGACAGTCTCAACAAAGGAAGAAGGAAAATTCAGAAAGAAGAAAGCTGAAAAATGGATTGATAAATTTATGATCTGCACATGGCCATCTAAAATCATTTTATATGGATATATCAGTGGCATATATTCTTGACATAGATAAAGAAGTTTGGAAGAAAGAATATTTTTTTTTTCCAGCACTGGGGAGTGAACCAAAGGGTGCTCTACCACTGAGCCACATCCTCAGCCCTTTTTAATTTTTATTTTGGGACCGAATGTCACTGAGCTGCCCAGGCTGGCCTGGAATTGTCATCCTCCTGCCTCAGTCTCCCTATATCTGATATCACAGTCCTGTACCATAATACCTGCCTAGAAAAAATTTGTTTTAACAAATTTAAGTGTTTAGGATTTATACTTTAAGATGTGCCTCTAATATTACTGTCCTATTTTATGATAAAAATTTAATATTGTCATATTATTTTATTTGTTAAATACAAACTTTTAGTTTAGTCACTGTACTCGTACTCTCCAAAGTCCCATATCAATTATCTTGTTAATATTACTGTCTCTAAAATTATATTTTATTTAATGAAGGTTAAAATAGTTTTGTCTTTCAGTTTTAGAAGGCTCTAAAGTCTCCTTTAATAAGTTCTTGCAATATCCAATATAAATTAATAGACAAGCAAAAGGAGGTCAAGTGGAGGAAGAAAACTGTGAGAGGGAAGGGAAGACAGGAGGTAAAAGGAGTAGGGAAAGAGGGGAAATCATGAATTGAAATCAATTTCCATTTACATATGAGTTTGTTGGGATGAACCCAATTACTATGTATAATTATAAAACTCTAATTTAAAAGAAATCAAAATATGGTTTCTGCTGGGTGCAGTGGCACACACCTGTAATCCCAGGGACTCTGGAGGCTGAGGCAGGAGGATCACAAGTTCAAAGGCAGCCTCAGCTATGGTAAGGTGCTTAGCAACTTGATGAAACCCTGTCTCTAAATAAAATACAAAATAGGGTTGGGGATGTGGCTCTATAGTTGAGTGCTCCTGAGTTGAATCCCCAGTACATACATATGTGTATATCTTAAGTAAATGATTTTTTGGTTGTCTTTCACCTGACTTTGAATGAAAAGATAATAGAGACAATATTTAGCATGTGTTTCCTAAGTGCAATTTTTATTGCCCTTGGTAATACAATTGAGTACAGTTATATACTGAATGCTTACACAATAAACAGAACTGCATATAGCTAGTAGTTAAATTAAAAAAGCTATAGATGGTTGTGTTTAATACACTATGTAAGAGATATATTTTCTATTGAAAAATCGCTATGGCCAGCACCATGACATTTGTGAATATAAAATGGCAAATACTAATGCAGTCCTCACAAACAAGCAACTGTTTTAAGTAATTATTTTTGTTAAGTTTGTTATTGTAAGCTCTTGGGCAAGGATAAACAATTTACCAATTGAAAAAAAAAATGTGCATTATACTAAATGTCACTGGGCATGAATTAAACTTGCATAATAAAACCATAATGAGCCAATTCAATTAGGGGGAGTTTCACATGTTTGCAATTTGCTTAAGGTACATCTAGATGGACCTCTTAAGAACAAAATGGTCATCTTCTGGTGAATACAATTTAAAATACTTCATACACACACAAAAAATCGCTTTAGTCAAATTACATTCTTCACTCATGAAATAAAATAGTTTGTTTAAATTAAATATAGTTTGGTTTTTAACTGTTCAGATATTAGAGATTTAAGATCAGTGTAAACATGAATAATATAGAATTATGTATGCTCAAATCTACATCACTGATTCTTTTCTTTTTAAAGGTACTAAAAGTTTCTAAATTATTAAAACTACTCAAATTTTGGGTTGAGGTTGAGGTTCAGTGGTAGAGTGCTTGCCTAGCATGCTTGAAGCGATGGGTTTCATCCTCAGCACCACATAAAAATAAAAATGAAGATATTGTGTCCACCTAAAACTAAAAAATAAAATATAAAACAAAAAAACTACTCACGTTTTTCATTATAAACATTTTAACTATGTATTTTAAGATAATCATAGATTGATATGCAGTTCTAAAATAAATACTAAAGTAAAAATAAATTTTGCATGACCATATTTGGCTATCAAAACCAGAAAACTGATATTGATTCAATCCATCAAGCATGTTTGCATTTTTCCAGTATATGAAAAAATTTCAGTACTCAACAATTAAATAAAATCCCATTTAAAAAACAGTAAAATTTGTACAGATATTTACCTGAAAACATACACAGATTATCCATAAACAGCTTGTTTCCAACCTTACAGTAGAGGCATTAAGACTTATAAAAATTAGATGTAAAGGTGCTGCAAGTTTTTTGGAAGTTCTTTTTCAATTTGAGAAAGGTCTCCTTTATTCCTAGTTTCCTATAACTTTCAATCTTGACTATTGATTTGAGACTGTTTCCCTTTTATATTGCAGGCCTATAGTCATATAAATGTTATTCTCATTTTCACTTTAGTTGCATCTCAAATATCTTGACATATTTTCAATTTATTTCAACACTCTAATTCTCATTATTTTTAAAAGCACATATGTACATAAAAAATCAGGTAAAATAGTTGTTTTTAAAAGATTCTCCCCTGGTCTTAAAAATATCCAGTGTTAGCACAGCCTTGGTCTTTTTCCAAACATTTAAATGAGATTTGCTATGTAAATATTCATAGAACCCTACTTTTGTGCAAGGGGCAATAGAAACATTTCACTTTAAATTCTATGAACAGCCCTTATTCTGAGTCATGAGGCTGAAGTGGCTTTCTTTTCTTTCTTTCTTTTTAGTTATACATGACAGTAGAATATATTTTGATTATTTATACAAACATGGAGTACATCTTATTTAATTAGGATCCCAATCTTGTGGTTGTAAATGATGTTGAGATTTACTGTGGTGTAATTATATATGTACACAGGAAAGTTAAGTCTACTGAACTGCTATTCTTTCCCTCCCACCCACCTCTTTGTTGTGTGTTAGTAGCCACATATCAGAGAGAACATCTGACCTTTGGTTTGGGGGGATTGGCTTATTTCACTTAGCATGATGTTCTCTAGATCCATCAATTTACCAGCAAATGTCATGAAGCCACTTTTTATGACTAAGTAATATTCCATGTGTATGTATAAAACATTTTCTTTATCAGTTCATCTGATGAAGAGTACCAAAGTTGTTTCTATAACTTAGCTATTGTTTATTGAGCTGCTATAAACATTGATGTGGCTTCATGACTGTAGTATGCTGATTTTAAGTTCTTTGGATATATACTAAGGAGGGGAATAACTAGGTCAAATGATGGTTCCATTCCAAGTTTTCTGAGAAATCTCCATACTTCTTTCCAGAGTGTTTGCACAAATTTGCAGCCTCACCAGCAAAGACCCCCCTTTATATCCTCACCAAAACAGCATGTTATTGGTATCCAAACAGACATAAAGACCAATAGAATAGAATAGAAAGCACAGAAACAAACCCACATAAATACACTTATCTCATACTAGACAAAGGCATCATAAATATAAATTGGAAAAAAAAGCATCTTCAACAAATGGTGCTGGGAAAACTAGAACTCCATATGTAGCAGAATGAAAATTTACCCCTATCTCTCACCTTAACAAAACTCATCTCAAAGTGTATCAAAAACCCAGGCATTAAACCAGAAAAATACCTACCAGAAGAAATGTCTGCCCAACCTCCACCATTTTGGCATAGGAAATGACTTCCTCAATGAGATTCCTAAAGCACAAGAAGTAAAATCAAGAATCAATAAATGGAATCATATCAAACTTAAAAAGTTCTTCATGACAAAGGAAACAATTAAGAATATGAAGAGAGAGCCTATAGAATGGGAGAAAATCTTTGCTACATGCATGTCAAG
>NW_026000142.1:19656784-19661044 GCF_001458135.2 Marmota marmota marmota | reverse complement strand
AGATGGGAGCAAAGCGCCCGAGGCTCTGAGCAGCCAAGCCTCCGGGAGCCAAGCGTCTCTTTTTCGATCTCTTTGTTCTTCCTGCTGCTTGGCAAAGTGGTCCGCTACAGATTAATGGTGAAAGGAGCTCTAACAGACTGTGCGAAATCTCTATTAAAGCCGCTGTTCTGAGCACCACGCTCAGCACTTCAGCAACCCCCGTACGCAGCGGCCATCTTCTCCAAGTAAAGAGATTTTAAAAGCAAATACTGGACTTCTTCCTGGCTTCCCCAGCCCCTGGATCTCCTGCTCCCTGAAGCCAAGGAAGGTTCCTTTTGTCTTTTGTCAACACTATTATGTAGATTTCTGCCAGGATGAAATTACTGAAAGAAGTGCAGGATAAGGATTCCTTATTCTACAATCTTTCCAAAGCAGAAGTGCTTATATTTGGTTTGTGTTGGAAAAACATTCAGAGCACAGACAAAAGGAACACATTTTAAAAAGGGACACAGCTTAATGAGGTAAGAGTATCATAAGGAGAATGGAGAGTGATTTGTAATATGTATAGGAGTGCACACATAGAGGCAAACCTGGACTCTTCTTTGTTAATACTAATGCTGGTGAAATAGCAGACATATGGTCAAGAAGTCAAAACTGGGCGGGGAATTTTCAACACAGTAAATGCAGTGCCAAGTTGTCATCATCAAATTATCTTGAAAATTTATGTCTAGTTATCACTTTACGCTTGTCAAATCAATGTGGGTGTTCAAAAGGTTTCGATGTGTCTAAAGGTTACTTGGAAGTCTATTGGTATCTCAAATTTGTATAATAAGTGTTTGCTTTTTTTTTTTTTTTAGTTGTAGACGGACACAATACCTTCATTTATTTATTTATTTATTTTCATGTGGTGCTGAGGATTGAACCCAGTACCTCATATATATAAGGCAAGTGCTCTTCCACTGAGCCACAATCCCAGCCTCATGTGTTTGCTTTTATGTAGAAAAAAATTAGATCCTTATACCTTTTAGGACAAATTGGGTGCAATTAGATATCTGGATTCTTTGGTGAGACTTCACTTTCCCAGAAACAAGGGACAACTGCAACAGGAGAATGCTCATGCATCCTAGTAGTCTGATGCATAGATTTGATCTTCAGAAATAGGGTTAATGATAAATTAAATAACTGAGTTTCCAACACCTATACTGTTTTCTACATCACAAAAATATCACTGAGACAGTGCTCTTTAGTGATTTAACCAATATTGCATTAACATTTTCATTCTCATAGCATTATCTAATACTACTATTAGTACTGGGGAGGGAACCAGGCAGGGCTTGGTGCATGCTGAGCATGTGCTTTACCACTGAGCTACAACTCTAACCCCTCTAATAATTATTGTGCACTTTGGGTGCACCTAAGTAAATTTTAATGATTTTTTGGTTGTCTTTCACCTGACTTTGAATGAAAAGATAATAGAGACAATATTTAGCATGTGTTTCCTAAGTGCAATTTTTATTGCCCTTGGTAATACAATTGAGTACAGTTATATACTGAATGCTTACACAATAAACAGAACTGCATATAGCTAGTAGTTAAATTAAAAAAGCTATAGATGGTTGTGTTTAATACACTATGTAAGAGATATATTTTCTATTGAAAAATCGCTATGGCCAGCACCATGACATTTGTGAATATAAAATGGCAAATACTAATGCAGTCCTCACAAACAAGCAACTGTTTTAAGTAATTATTTTTGTTAAGTTTGTTATTGTAAGCTCTTGGGCAAGGATAAACAATTTACCAATTGAAAAAAAAAATGTGCATTATACTAAATGTCACTGGGCATGAATTAAACTTGCATAATAAAACCATAATGAGCCAATTCAATTAGGGGGAGTTTCACATGTTTGCAATTTGCTTAAGGTACATCTAGATGGACCTCTTAAGAACAAAATGGTCATCTTCTGGTGAATACAATTTAAAATACTTCATACACACACAAAAAATCGCTTTAGTCAAATTACATTCTTCACTCATGAAATAAAATAGTTTGTTTAAATTAAATATAGTTTGGTTTTTAACTGTTCAGATATTAGAGATTTAAGATCAGTGTAAACATGAATAATATAGAATTATGTATGCTCAAATCTACATCACTGATTCTTTTCTTTTTAAAGGTACTAAAAGTTTCTAAATTATTAAAACTACTCAAATTTTGGGTTGAGGTTGAGGTTCAGTGGTAGAGTGCTTGCCTAGCATGCTTGAAGCGATGGGTTTCATCCTCAGCACCACATAAAAATAAAAATGAAGATATTGTGTCCACCTAAAACTAAAAAATAAAATATAAAACAAAAAAACTACTCACGTTTTTCATTATAAACATTTTAACTATGTATTTTAAGATAATCATAGATTGATATGCAGTTCTAAAATAAATACTAAAGTAAAAATAAATTTTGCATGACCATATTTGGCTATCAAAACCAGAAAACTGATATTGATTCAATCCATCAAGCATGTTTGCATTTTTCCAGTATATGAAAAAATTTCAGTACTCAACAATTAAATAAAATCCCATTTAAAAAACAGTAAAATTTGTACAGATATTTACCTGAAAACATACACAGATTATCCATAAACAGCTTGTTTCCAACCTTACAGTAGAGGCATTAAGACTTATAAAAATTAGATGTAAAGGTGCTGCAAGTTTTTTGGAAGTTCTTTTTCAATTTGAGAAAGGTCTCCTTTATTCCTAGTTTCCTATAACTTTCAATCTTGACTATTGATTTGAGACTGTTTCCCTTTTATATTGCAGGCCTATAGTCATATAAATGTTATTCTCATTTTCACTTTAGTTGCATCTCAAATATCTTGACATATTTTCAATTTATTTCAACACTCTAATTCTCATTATTTTTAAAAGCACATATGTACATAAAAAATCAGGTAAAATAGTTGTTTTTAAAAGATTCTCCCCTGGTCTTAAAAATATCCAGTGTTAGCACAGCCTTGGTCTTTTTCCAAACATTTAAATGAGATTTGCTATGTAAATATTCATAGAACCCTACTTTTGTGCAAGGGGCAATAGAAACATTTCACTTTAAATTCTATGAACAGCCCTTATTCTGAGTCATGAGGCTGAAGTGGCTTTCTTTTCTTTCTTTCTTTTTAGTTATACATGACAGTAGAATATATTTTGATTATTTATACAAACATGGAGTACATCTTATTTAATTAGGATCCCAATCTTGTGGTTGTAAATGATGTTGAGATTTACTGTGGTGTAATTATATATGTACACAGGAAAGTTAAGTCTACTGAACTGCTATTCTTTCCCTCCCACCCACCTCTTTGTTGTGTGTTAGTAGCCACATATCAGAGAGAACATCTGACCTTTGGTTTGGGGGGATTGGCTTATTTCACTTAGCATGATGTTCTCTAGATCCATCAATTTACCAGCAAATGTCATGAAGCCACTTTTTATGACTAAGTAATATTCCATGTGTATGTATAAAACATTTTCTTTATCAGTTCATCTGATGAAGAGTACCAAAGTTGTTTCTATAACTTAGCTATTGTTTATTGAGCTGCTATAAACATTGATGTGGCTTCATGACTGTAGTATGCTGATTTTAAGTTCTTTGGATATATACTAAGGAGGGGAATAACTAGGTCAAATGATGGTTCCATTCCAAGTTTTCTGAGAAATCTCCATACTTCTTTCCAGAGTGTTTGCACAAATTTGCAGCCTCACCAGCAAAGACCCCCCTTTATATCCTCACCAAAACAGCATGTTATTGGTATCCAAACAGACATAAAGACCAATAGAATAGAATAGAAAGCACAGAAACAAACCCACATAAATACACTTATCTCATACTAGACAAAGGCATCATAAATATAAATTGGAAAAAAAAGCATCTTCAACAAATGGTGCTGGGAAAACTAGAACTCCATATGTAGCAGAATGAAAATTTACCCCTATCTCTCACCTTAACAAAACTCATCTCAAAGTGTATCAAAAACCCAGGCATTAAACCAGAAAAATACCTACCAGAAGAAATGTCTGCCCAACCTCCACCATTTTGGCATAGGAAATGACTTCCTCAATGAGATTCCTAAAGCACAAGAAGTAAAATCAAGAATCAATAAATGGAATCATATCAAACTTAAAAAGTTCTTCATGACAAAGGAAACAATTAAGAATATGAAGAGAGAGCCTATAGAATGGGAGAAAATCTTTGCTACATGCATGTCAAGCATTAAACTCAGATATATATA
>NW_026000142.1:19639676-19656510 GCF_001458135.2 Marmota marmota marmota | reverse complement strand
CTATTCTCAATAAATCCTTGAGGAAATTTTGAGTCTTGCTTTATGATTGCATTTGTTATCTTGCCTTCACTGCTTCAAAATACCTGAGATAAACTTTTTTCCCCTTGTACTTTTCCTATTAATTATAGACAGTGTTTCCAACTGTATATAAGGCAGTTGATTTCCTTTAGTTATTGTCAACATTTCTCCATATAATGTTTTTTTACTAGGTCCCTGTTTATTTTTTGTATATGTTTTATACGTATTTTCACATGCATATTTTTTGAATATTCATGTTTTTTGATATATATATATATATATATATATATATATATATATATCTCAAAAAACTTATATCTCAAAAAACTTAACTCCAAACAAACAAATAATCCAATCAACAAATAAGCAAAGCAATTGAACAGACACTTCACAGAAGAAATACAAATGGCCCACAAATATATGAAAAAATGTTTAGCATCTCCAGCAATTAGAGAAATGCAAATTAAAACTACATTGAAGTGGTTTTCTGTCAGATTGCTAGGTTTCATCTTTTCCAGCTCTATAGTCAGAACCTAAGGAAGTAAACATAGAGTAGATCAGAGATCCATGAGGCCATGTTGTGAGTAAATCTAATCAAATTCCTATTTATCAACAGAACTTGATGTACTCCTCTTCTGAATGGGAAACTGGCATTGCATATTGGGTTAGTGTAGGTTCACAGCAAGAGCCCAGACATCTCCAACAAGTCTAGGTATCCTTATCTTAGCACTTAGGGACTGCAGTAAATAGAGGTAGGATTCAATAAAAAGGATAAGGAAATTATTTCCCCTCTGAATAGAGAAGGTGATCTAGTCCAATCTTGCTAATTTATTCAGTTGTGCAGATTTATTTTAAAGGTGGGCTTGTGAAGAGCATGTATCTAAGAAGACATGGACAATCTTTGGAGAGATTGCTGCATATATTCTTCCTCCCTGAAAAACAGGTAGGACCTTTCTGCTTTGAAATCTGTGTTAATACTTGAAGGCAGGATATATACTGGGAGGCTTTACACCTCTTTGTTTTAAAATCACAAGGTAGTCACAAAATCAAAATGTTATAGATCCCTGCATTATTTAACAACCCTTATGTGGTCTGTTTTCAGACTTTATGTTGAATGAAATAAATATTTTTATCCTTAAAACAATTTGTAATTGCCCATTATATTTTTTGATACTTACTCATAATCTGACATACATTAACAGTTACTTTATTCCTTTTCAATTTTAATTCTTTTAAAAGAGAAAAAGATGCATAATTTAAATCACAGGAGAAATTTCTTGTTACAATTTAAGATACTCAGCTGTACAAGTTATTAAGTGTAAGAGGTGGTCCAACAATAGATGAAATATATAAACTATATTTTATTACCACATTGAATTTTCTGAACAACCAAAAAATAGGTTCAAGAGTAGGAGGAAAACAATTTTAAAACCATAGAAAACAAGAATACATACCTTTCTTGTCACTGAATGAGTTTCTGTGAAAACATACAGTCAATTAAGTTGAGAAGACTGCAAAACACCAAGTAGTAAGAAGAAACTAAAGAGCTAGTAAAATTGTTAACCAGAGTAATCCTGACAAAAATGGTATTCATAACATTTCACTTCTCCACTCAGATCTTCCCATCATGTCCCTATGCTTTCAAACATACTATAGACCAGATTCATGCTGCGTCTTTAGGACCTATTATTATCTTTTGGCAAGTTTAATTCCAGCCTCAGCAAAAGTGAGGCACTAAGCAACTCAGTGAGACCCTGTTTCTAAATAAAAATACAAAATAGGGCTGGGGTGTTTCTCAAAGGTTGAGTGCCTCAGGCTGAGTTCAATCCCCAATACCCTCCTCCCCACAAAAGGTTCACTTTCTTGGTGAAGCCTTCCATGGTTATCCTATCTTTAAGCGTATCTTAAACCTCAATTAGCTCTTTTCCAATTTCCTGTTTCTTTTCTTGAGATTTCCCAATACATAATTATGTAGTGTGTTTCTATTAATCCTGTTGACTGAATTTCCCCCACTAATTCACAATTGGCATGAACACAAAAAATTTTGCCTGTTGTATTCAGTGTGGTATTCTCAGTGTCTAAAACAGTGCTGGGTATATACACAAGTTTTTAATATCTGTTTGTTAAATTAATTTGCTAACCACCTGTTCTAATAGTTAAGACTGAGACATTTGATGTCAGATTCTTGTTTTCAAATCCTTGTTCTTTCTAGTCATGTGATATAGCAGAATTCGTTTAACTTTTCTGTTGTTTAATTTATTCCTCTATAAAATTGAAATAACAATAGCCTTTATGACACAGGAGTTGTTAGGATAATCATGATAACCGTTTCATGTAACATATTTTGTAAAATACCTGGCACCTAGAAAATGCTAAAATGTTAGTTATTATAATAGTTGTATTGGTAAAGTTTAGAAGTATCATTAGAAATAATAAGTCACTAAATTATCAACATTGGTTAACTCTGGGAAACGTGGTGCTAAAACACACATTTTACACAACATGACTCTTTATTGTTCAGGAAAGAAAAGCTAGGAAACCGTCTCTGCATTCCCTAATATGTGTCCCTGTCTCCTCTTTGTCTTTTTTTTTTCTCTTAGAAACAATTTCCTTTTAATTCTCCTCATTACTTTATTTCAGAAAGTGATTATGAGTATATTATTTTTCACATCCTATATGGTCCTTTGGTTAGGTGGATTTATGAGTGCTTTATCTCCCAAACCTCCAGCTGTAACATCTGAGTTGTTGTTCCCCGGGGCCTTCCCTATGCTTCTTCATTTACTCCACAGCTGTGTGGCTGCACTTCGAGAGAGGATATAGAAGACCTACAGTTATCAAAACCAGCAATATAAGCAAGGAAATTTTAAAGGTCTGATTGATTCCCTTAGTGTTTTCCCCTCAAGAAATCTATGATATTTCACTTTCATCATCAGGGAAATTCTTTGACTAAATCCCTGTCATGATTGAAAATCATCTGTTTAATTCAGTCATTTCAAAAGGAACAAGAGAATAATAATGTAAAAGTTCATGAGAGTTTTTGACTCTTGTAAAAATATGTATTTCCTTTTTGGAAATTCTGAGGTCAAACGCAGGGATAGAAAGGAAAGAAATTCAAAATACCATTCTGAAAAACAGTTATAAATTACACAACTATGAGAATTCATATCTTAAGGTTTTTGTACAAATATATGGATTTTCCTGTACTGTATACACCCACACAGAGACATAGCTATGTCTCACACATCTTATTCATGTTTCTGTTTTTAAATTTGAATATGTGTATTTATACATGCAAACAATATAAACGCCTGAGGCTATACACAAACCTGTCAATAGTGCAAATTTATAAATTTACACTCTATAATTAATGCAACCCTTTTATGTGCTAAATGTCTATCTAAAGGCCTTATTCATTTCATTGTCATTAATTGATATCTGCATTCTTCTCATTTTTTTCTCCTCCTCCTGTTCTTCCCCTCATTCTTCCTCCTCATCTGGATCACTCACTGTGTCTTTCTCAGTTTAATGTCTTTGTTTTATAAATTATTGGGATATTCATATATATGATGTTTAATGATCAAATCAAGATAATTAGCATTTCCATATTTCCATTTTATTATACCTTCTTTGTGTTCAACACCCTCTATTAGTATTTCATAAATATACAGTAAATTGTATAATACAGTCATCCTACTGTGCTGCAGAAGACTGTAACTTATTCCTTCTATCAAAATTTCGTGGGTCCCCATTATCCTACCTCTTGCTATATCCTCTCCCCTTTCCCTGATGTGCTCTAGTAATCACTGTTCTATTCTTTGAGATCAATATTTTTTAGATTTTTGCATATGTGTGAGAACATATAGTATGTGTGTTTGTGTGTCTACTTTAGTTCACTTTATAAATTCTGCTTCAATACGTTTTCAAATATTGCTTTTGATTCATTCTTTCTAAAGTTTTTAGAACATCAGCTACATTTAAGTTAAAAATATCCAACTGTCAACTCTTTTATTCTATTTTCTACAATTTGTTTAGGTGGCTGGGCTTCGCAGTAGGTATTTTCTACTGACCCACCTTCAAATTCACAATGGTCTTCAACTCTGGCCTCTCTAGTGTTAAACCCATCTACTGGGTTCTTGATTTCAAATATTATATAATTCAGTTCTAGAATTGCTATTTTTTATAGATTCCAGTACTCTAGAATTCTAGTTCCCTGAAATCACATATTTTGCTCAATAATTACAATTATAATAATTACAGTTTTTTTAAAAATAAGCTTCAATTTAAATAAGTCTTTCTTTTTTATCATTTATTTCTTTTATACATGATGATTTTTCATTTTTTGTCAAATACTTTACGTGAAAAATTTTAAGGTTTCAAGATAATTTGAATCCAGATCTCTAAATAATTTATTTCACTCTATGGTTGTCAATTAATTTTGGTTCAGCTTAACTGACATTCAAACAAAAATTAAACTGATTCAAGGCTGTGTTTTTAGAAATTTTTTCTAATTTGCTTTCAATCATGGTCTATGGTCTATGTCTCTGGGCCAAATAAAGGGCTGGAATCTTGACAAGGGGTCTATATCCTTAGATGGCCATGAAAAAATTATGTATATATGATATCTTATATATAATATATATATGATATCTTATATGTAATATATATATCTTAATCTCTAGAAACATGATACTCCCCAAAGTCTTCTCATCTGAAGCTTTCTGTATTTTTATCTTTGAATCTAGCAGCATTTATGCTATATAAATGACTCAACAAGAGAAGCAGTATAGTGTTTGCATATTATATTCCTGTGGGTTATTTATTTTAGGATCCTGACTCCCCCAGTCATGTTACTTTGTCATCTTAGAATTCTAAATTTCTTCCTTCCCAGTCTCATGAGACTACCAAAAGTATTCTTAACTCCTGTTCTTTGCAATTTTATCCTTAGATTTTCAGCCATGTCCCATATTCCTTGTGAATTGACAAGTAGAAAAACAGCTTTAAATATTGAATTCATAGCAGAGATTACCTTCTCCTAATAGGATCATGGTCTATAATGACCTGATTGCATCTGTAGCTGGTATTATTTAAGATGCTTTTAAATTTAATATATAACTATTATTGGCTAAAAAAACCATAAAGTAATAAGTCTGAATTATATGAACTAAACAATCCTAATAGTGTTATGTTAAAAGAAGGAATGGATCAAACACTTAAGTCAATTTTAGATTAAATTTTAAAATCTATGAACTTTTCAAAACCATGTGAAGTTTTGGACCTTTTTTTAAAATTTTTAAATATGACTTATATTTTTCTTGGAACTTATAGTAACCATTTGAAAGTGTTTTCTAATCTTATCATATAAATTTTCTAAGTCCTTAACCAAATATTTGTTGACTAGTATTATCTTTTTTGTGTGTACATTCATATGCTTTGAAGCTCACTGATGGCTGTTCTAATTTTGAGAGAAGGTGGTCAAATGCTTACCTTTGACATATGTTTCTTACTATTATATTCTTGGTTTAGTTCTCTTTATTGGAATCTACATCTTTCCTTACTTGTTTGTTGTTTGTTTCTTTTACAAAAGTAATTTCTTAAGGATACAGTAGTTATATGAGAATGCTGATTATAAGATTTCCCATGCCTAAAATTATTTTTATCTGTTTTAATTTATGATTGACAACTTTACTAGGATATAGGATGCAAGTGTCAATGCTCTTTATTCCCAAACTTAAAATATTATGGCATTTCAATATCTGTTCCTATGAAAGTGAAGTACTTATGCTTTTCTCCTCTAGATCATGTCATCATTTTTTCTTTGGCTCATTAGTGTTATCATAATATGTGTGATTACAGAGCTGCAGTTTAGAATCTGAAGATTTTGTTTCTCTTCTGCTTTGCTCCATGTTCTTTATCACAATTTAGTTATGTCCTTAAAAATATGGCTTCCTGATGAACAGTGAATGCATTTTTTTCTTATGATTCATGGATGTGTCTCTTTTTTGATGATTATTTGTCTAGAATTATAATGAAGATATGAGATAAATTTTTCCCCAAGAAGTTATTTTAAAATGTGTACAAATGAAGTAAAAATATCTAATGTCTAAGTAACTTAGGGAATTTAAGATAGCAGACATAATTCTACTAGATATATTATTTCAATTTCTAAGATATCTTCTCTCAGTTACCTTTGTTTACTGGATATATCTTCAACACTACAGAATATTTTATATTGTTCCCTTCACATCACCATTGTGTGCTTACAAATGCAAGGTCAAAGTTATATTTAAGAGTCTTATCAAAATTTTCAAAATATGGGATGTTCTCTGCTACTCATTGTGCTGATATCTATAACAGTTTAATGTAGATGTGAATTAAAATGTTAAAATATTTTCTTTTTATGAAATTTAAATTTCTGATTTAAATCTCAATTCTTATTAAAGATTCCATTTATTTAATTTACAACTATTTAAACTTATATAAGGTATGTTCACCATAATCAAATATCAAGAACTAAATGGTTTAAGACCACAGAAATACATTATCTTACAGTATTGGAAGTTAGAATTTCAAAATTAAGGGGATCACAGGGCCAAGTTCTGTCTGTAATCTGTAGAAACAAGTCTTTGCTTCCTTCTCTTAGCTCTGTTTTTTTCTGGCAATCCTTGGCATCCCTCGGTTTGTAGATGCATCATTCTAATAACTGCCCCTATTGCCACACAGCCACAGTTTTTCTACTTGTCTCTGTGTCTGTGTCTCCACTTCTTACAGGAGCTCTAGTAGCCTGAGAACTTACCCACCCTAGTATGATCTCATTATAGTTAATGACATTGACACCAACCCTATTTCCAAATTAGGATCATGTACTTTTGAAATGTGAAAGTCCTACCTGTCTGTCCTCTGGCATAGATTTTAGGGACACATAATTCAATCCATAAAACAAGGAAAAGAGAAATTTGTTAGAGTGGATAATTTCCAATAACACAGAACAACTCTATTCTGTAAACCAAAATTACAGAATTGTGCCATGGCCATGGTCTTTCACATAGTCAATCTAAATTTCAACTTATTTAGTTGGTAACTAAACTATTTATATTCTGTTGCAGAGGAGGAGACCCCATAGAGACCAAGCAACTGCAGAATCAGCAGCCACTGTCTCTTGTGATCCTGCAGGAAGAATTTCTAATGTGTTGGTCAGAATATCAGTCAGGAATTTATCAAAAAGGGTGAGAGTATAGATGTGAAGACAGGCAATGAAAGAGTTGTCTCTGAGCAGAGCCAAGTGACCCTAAGAGTCCGAGGTTTGTAAGGAGTTTGAGTTCCTTTTTCTTGTATTTTCTCATACCTTCTTAAGCAGTTAATTTGCCCTTAGCAAATCTTTTGTGTGAAGGTCCCGATGACCTGGTCATAAGGGGTGGTTATGACATGGTTTTTGTGATAAGGGAAGGTCATGGCAATGTGGTCACAAGAGATAATGATGGCATGGACTGGTATAGTAGTTCCTTTAGGGTGCTATAATTAACTATGGCTGGAGAGACTTTGACATAGCAGTCTTGTGTGCTTTGACAAAGTTCTCTATAACCCTCAGAACTACAACTTGTGGACTCTCTTTGATGTACATATCTGATGTCCTCCCTGTAAACTAGTTCCCTTCACTGTTATTTTCCTTCTCACATGCCTATGACTGACATTATGGTTTGGAAGTGAGGTGTGCCCCAAAAGCTCATGTGTGAGACAATGCAAGAAGGTTCAGAGAAGAAATGATTGGGTTGTAAAAGTCTTAACCCAATCAGTGAATTAATTCCCTGATAGGGATTAACTGAGTGGTAACTGAAGTAGCAGGATGTGGCTGGAGGAGGTGGCTTTAGGGAATACATTAGTACCTGGTGAGTGGAGTTCTCTTTCTCTGCTTCCTGATTACCATATGAGCTGCTTCCTTCTAACACACTTTTCTGCCATGGTGTTTTGCCTCATTTTGAGCCCCAAGGAATAAAACTAGCTGTGTATGAACAGAGACATCTGAAACTCTGAGCCCCCCAGTAAATTTTCTTCTCCTAAAATTGTTCTGGTTGGGTCCTTTAGTCACAAGAAAAAAAATAGTGTGATTAAAATAGCTGACTATGTACTTAACAACTCCTCGCAGTAGAGTATAATAAATTACTGCTGTTTTAGTAATGAGATAAGACAAAAATCTCAATTTGAAAGCATGCAGAACCAAAGGAGCCATCCCAGATATCCTGAACAATTGGCTTCCTGTTCCATTTTAGTATGAACATTATTACAGTTCTGTTTTCCCTGGAGTATATAAATCAAAGCAAAAAATATAGAAAAGAAGTAAGAATCTGGTTAAAGATAATTTAGAAAAACAGTATTTGTCTTTTTTTTTTTTTCATCTCAAACTGATTTTTTCCCATGTTATTATTTTTCACTCTCTTGCCCAGTGATTTTTGAATTCTTTGGATAAGCCATATGTCAAGATCATATGACTTCTGCACTCACCACCTAGAGATTCCAGTCCAAGAATTACACAGGTACCCATATTTTTAACATGGACTTTCATGTTGCTATTTGCTGCTGAACATGATTCTGTTACAGGTGTACTATGTCACATTTTAAGAAACAATTTTACCTGTACTTTTCTGGATAAACTGCAAGGTTTAAAATCCTTTATCTCTATATTGTGCTCTCGATTCTCACAGTACACTTGGCTGAATGCTGCCAGCAACATCCTTGCCATGATATGAATGCTGTGCTGCCTTGAAATTTCCTCCATAAAATTAATTAAAGTTTAAATTAAAATCCACACAAAGTCTCTGGGCATGGGCAAAATGTAGTCAACATGTTTGCCAGAATATAACATGAATGGTTTCCAGGTCCAGTAGAAAACCCCTTCTGCTCTGAAGTCACATGAACATAGTCTGTACTGCATACATTCCTATAAGTGTTTTGGTCTTTTGAATATGCACCAGAGTCAGATTGGTCAGAACAACAACCCCACTGTCCTGTACCAATTTTTGTGTTAGTCAGCTTTTTGTTATTGTTGTTGCTATAACCAAAGTACCTGAAAAACAACTTTGAGAAGAAAGGGTTTATTTATGGTTTGGCCCATGATTGGCTGATTTCATTAGGCTGAGGTGAGGCTGAACAAGTGGTGGAAAGGCTGCAGCAGAGGAAAGTTGCTTACCTTATGGTGGCCAAGAAACAGAGAGAGCAGCTAAGGGGCTGCAGGGAAGATAGTCCCTCTCAGGATATTCCTCTAGCAATTTATCTGTTCCAGCCATGCCTACCTACCTGTGGTCACCACCCAGTTAGTGCATTCAAACTGAGATGGACTGCTTAGATTACAGCTTTCAGATTCTTACCCGTTCACCTTTTGTAATAACACAGGAGCTTTGGGGGGACACATCATATTCAAACCATAACAGGACTCTAGGGTTATTACCTTCACTCCTGTCTTTGCTTCTGTATTGGGTATTTGTCTTGCATTTCTGGATTCTTTTCTGCTATCAGAAATAGCTTTAGCCACCCTCCTATTTTCTTTTGTATGTATGTGTATGCATGTGTGGTTTTTTTTGTTTTTGGTGTGTGTGTGTCTTTTTCCACTAGTTTCATAAAATGGGGTCTCAGATCTTCAAAACCCAAGAAACTTAGCACAATTTTCTTGATAACATTTTACCCACTGAATTCTTGGAGCACTACATCTTTTTAGGGGTTGGGATAATATTCTGCACTTTTGGTTGATGCCCTCATAATTCAAAGGGAGATTGTTCTCCCTTGAGCATGAAACATGCCTTTCCTATAAGGCTGTGAGAGATACCTATATCAGTCTGACAATTCTATTCAAAATTATTCTCACTCTCTCTGATTAACCTTCTGTATTTTTGTAAACATAGGCTTAATATTGCTGATTGGGGAAGTGTCATTTGATTGTTTTTGAGACCTGTTTGAAAGCAAATAATGTAGCATCTCCCTTCAGAACTTCTGGAAATATGGTGTGTATTGTTCTCTCTTTAGACAGGAGTCTGAGTCAGACTGTAATGTTCCATTTAACATCCAGATATGGAGAATTCATCTAAATTTTATTGTTCTATTATATTGTTTTGTTTGTTTTTGTTTTCAGAATCCTTTAAAAAAGTATATAAAATCTGTAGTTATAAATAAAATAACTAAATCTAGAGAAATGCTCCAACTGATGTGAAAGAGAAGAGAAGCCAAATTATGAGGCTGTAAAAATGGCTGAACACCAGGAATATGTAAACCAAGGAGAAACAGAGTGGGCAAAATTCAGAAGAATATATGGAAAGATTTCACAAAGCATGGCTGCTTTTATTTAATTCCAGCATGTGTCTGATGAACTTCAAATATAAAAATGAAAAAGAAATGTAAAATATACTTGTGATTATGTATTAACACACACACATACACACACACACACACATACACACACACGTGCGCAGAAATAATTATTATGTATCAAAGGAAGACACAATCATAATTTTACCCAAAGGGAATCTTTTCATGCTGAGAAATTTGAACAAAATACAGATACATTCTGAAAATGTTGCACCTTACTTATTTAAACTTTAAGATAAAAATATTACATAGTTATCTAGATAAAAAGGACAGACAAGTTATATAAAAATAGCAAGTGATAATTGCATTAGATCTTTCATTGCCACACTTATTCTATGAACTGTCAAAATGCTATTCATGGATGTGCAAAAATAGCATTTCAATACAAATAAATTCAAATAATATTACATCCATCTAAAGTAACCTATAAATGACCAGAGGAATATAGAAACACATATAGTCACGTATTAACAAGTACATTAATGTAGAACAAGATTTGCAGATGCTCAGGAAAATGTAGAAGTTCATTGTGTGAGTCTGCAGGGCTATAAATGAGAAAGGCACTAGTCTGATATTAAAGAGGGAAGTAAAACCTACTTAGAGCAGGAAGAGTACCTACTCTAGAGTAAATTAGGAGAATTTTAGGATGGTTAACCTAATGTGTTGCTAGAAAAAAAAGTTGAGCCAAGTCACTGGCAAAGTCTGAGACTGCCAATGCCCCTATCATTCACCTTTGTCCTAATGGACATGAATTTGCTTTCTTGTTCTCACTCATGTAGTGGAAAACTGTCCCAAACTGGGAATGGCATTTAGATACAAAGAACATGGCAAGTATTTATTTTGGTACATATTTAAGAAGAAATGGAAAGAAACAGGCATAAACTGAAAATTATATATACAGTCATGTGCTACAAACAGTATTCCACTCAATATTGAACCGCATATATGAAGTATATACTATATGGTATCAGTGTGTAACAGGCTATGTCATCTGTGTTTGCATAAGTATATGCTATGATTTTGGGGCATTGATGGAATTGCCTGGTGATGCATTTCTCAGAAGGTTTCACTGTGGTTAAATAATGCATGTCTATATACCACAGTGTTAATCAAAAAAGTGTACTACCCAGGACAAAGAGAGGCAAAAACATGTAAGAAAAACCTTTGGAATTAAAAAATACATATGGCAGATAAAGAAGGCAAATAAATCAGCAGAATATGCCCTGAACTAAAAAGATGGGACATATGGATGTGTTATTTTCAAGATCTATATGAATTGTGGCAAATCACTCTTAGAGCTATGGTATGAACATTTGCATAATGGATGTACTATTTAAAAAGTTTTCTGATTCTACATTTCCAAGCTAAAGAATAAGTAGATTATAGCAATATACAACAAAAGATGTTAGAAGAAAATGGGATTCAGTTACATGATGAAATTAGTTTTTAACACACGCTGTTGGAACTGATAGTAAGGTACATCAAAAAGAGTGCCTGGGGACACCTGGGTTGATGGTTCAGTTCAGGTGAAGAACAGCATAGGAGCTACTTTCATTTCTAATCAAGCAAACTTGAAAACTCCTTGGTTAGATCACTAAGGGCTAAATTAAATTGTATTTTATATATTTTTAATATTAAACAATAGTAAGAAATAGGTTTTCAATATGGGACTGTATTAGCTAGATCTGTTAATATTAGTAAAAATGTTAGTTGCTGATATTTTTAACACACAATTTATTATGCATTTGTTAATAAAGGAAAACACTGTTAGTAAAAATGTTTTGACTGATTTTAAGATCTGGGTTTCAATATAGAAGTTAGCATACTCTGTAAAGGTGCCATTCAGATTAATGGATGACAGGTAAAGGAAAACCATCAGAAGGAGCAGAGATTGCCAATAAATTAGAACATTAGTGTTTTAACTCTAATGAGTTAGAATATTAGAACATTTTAGCTTTGATGCAGATACACATGTAGTTATTTGAATGCAAAATCAACCAAACAAACTGAAGGGTAAATCCAGAATTTAAATATTTTGCTATTGCCATCAGACACATTTAAAGACAATATTATCAAGAAAAAGGAAAAAAATGGAAGATCTGGACTCACTATCAGTTATTCACATTAGAGATATATTATCATACAAATTATCACAGAGAATACCTAATATTTATTGAAAAATATAAAGGAGACTAAGGAAAAAAAAATGAGTAGCTTGAGAAGGAAGGACTCATTGTATACATTATCAATAAACGGGCCAAAGACCTGAAGAAACACTTCTCAGAAGATGAAGATGTACAATTAATCAACAAATACAAGAAAAAATGTTTATCATCACTAGCAATTAGAGAAATGTAAATCAAAACCACTCTAACATTTCATCTCACTCCAGTCAGAATCACAGTTATTATGCATACAAACAACAATACGCATTGGCGAGGATGTGGGGAAAAAAAGTATACTCATATACTGCTAGTGGGACTGCAAGTTGGTGCAGACGATATGGAAAGCAGTATGGAGATTTCTTGGAAAATTGGGAATGGAACCACCATTTAACCCAGCTATCCCTCTCCTCGGGCTATACCCAAAGGACTTAAAAACTACAAGGACACAGCCACATCAATGTTTATAGCAGCACAACTCACAATAGCTAAACTGTGGAACCAACTTAGATGCCCTTCAATGGATGAATGAATTTTAAAAATGTGGCATATATACACAATAGGATATTGGTCAGCAATAAAAGAGAATAAAATCATGGCATTTGCAGGTAAATGGATGGAGTTAGAGAAGATAATGCTAAGTGACATTATCTAATCCCAAAAAACCAAATGCCGAATGTTTTCTTTGATATAAGGAGGCTGATTCATAGTGGGATAGGGAGTGGGAGCATGGGAGGAATAGACAAACTCTAGATAGGGCAGAGGAAGGGAGGGTGCATGGGGTTATTAATGATGGTGGAATGTGATGATCATTATAATCCAAAGTAAAAGTATGAAGACAGGAATTGGTGTGAATATACTGTGTATACAACCAGAGATATGAAAAATTGGGCTCCATATGTGTAATAAGAAATGTAATGCATTCCACTATTTTATAAATAAATAAATAAGAACACATTATCAAAAATACAAACTGGAACCTCTTAGGTGGATAGAGTTAGCCATGAGCAGGTGGGTAGGGGGAAGGACAATGACAACTGACAATTTGGAGGAAATCAAATACTTGCATCAAGACAGTCCTAGGGCACAGGGTTGGCAAATAATAGAAAACATTGTATCAAAGTAGATAAGCATCTCCAAAATGGAGCTAGTATATGAAACTTCTCCAACCATAGTTAATTATAACCCCTTAAGGGAACTATTGTTCCAAAACTATATGGCACCCATTTTTTGTGACCATGTCTTCTCAATCTTCTCCTTGAACTAGGTCATCAGACCCTTACAAAGAAAAGTTCCTGAGGCCTAAACAAAGAAAATGAACTGCCTAGTTGAATGAGAAACTAAGGCAAGGGCACAGGAACCTAAAATTCTTTAAAAATCTTCATAACGGTCACCTAATTTTTCTGGGAGGCCACAGGTTAAGTGCTTGCCTTGAACTTGACTGTACTGTCTTTCTAATAAACTTCTGCTTGTCACTCTGATCCACTAGATTAAAATTCTTTCCTGTGAGATCCCAAGAACCAGTTGTTATGAACTCAGCTGCAACTTTGGTTTCACAGATGAGTCTCCTCTGCAACAGATACCAATTGAAAATGGTGCTGGAAATTTTTACGACATACGGTCGTATCAGGACTTAATGCAAAAAATCAAATATAAGAAAATTGGGTTTTGAGATACAGAAAAAATTTCACATTCTTCTTGGCAAAAAGTTTTGCTATCAGTTCATCTTGTTTAGATTTGTTTTTGTTGGCCTTTTTTTTAATTTAAATGCAAGGTTCATAAAATCAATGGCCTTACTTATCTTTTTCATAAATGTATCATAAGAGCCAAGAATATTATGTGACAGGTAGTAGGTACTCCATAAATAATTATTGAATGGCTTGCCGGCTGCCTGATACATAAATGAGTTTCATTCGATTTACCAGCTTTAAGGGAATAAAATAATATCTATTGGATATTTGTTAAGAAAATTTGAGGTGCCATTTTTTTAGAATATGTTTAGTTTACACTTTAAGGCCTAACATACAGGGTAAGTGCTTATTCCATCTTCTTCATTTTTTTTAATAGAAGACACAGAGACAAACCCTCAAAAATACAGTTACCACATAATAGAGAAAGGTGCCTATAACATACATTGGAGAAAATATAGCCTCTCCAACAAATGGGGATGGCAAAACTGGAAGTCCATATGTTGTAGAAAAAAATTTACACCATATCTCTCAGCATGCACAAAACTCAGCTCAAAGTGGATCAAGGACCTAGAGACCTTGTGCCTACTAGAAGAAGAGGTAGGTCCAAAATTCCAAAACATCAGCATCGGAACTGACTTCCTTAATAAGACCCCTAAAGCACAAGAAGTAAAATCAGTAATCAATAAATGGATAGAATCAAACTAAAAAGCTTTTTTTTTTCTTTTTCTGAACACATAAATATACAGAAAAGCTAGTTCAGGTACATCTTTGAATTCATTGTCACATTAGTGTCCATGATCTGTTACATAAGAAATATTTTAACTTAACAATTTAAAATTAGACTTAAAATTGTATATATTTATGAAAAATGCACATTAAGAAAACAATTTTTATTATTTTAATCGTAACAGATTTTAAATATAAACACATATTTTGTTATCCATATGATATAATAAATGATCATATGGAATTCACTGTTTAGGAATGTAAAAACAAGTTGAATATAAAAACATTACATCAAATATAGGCTTTAAATGAAAGCTATTATGAACACTCAATATTTTACATATGTACCTCAATACAAAATATTTTTTTCCAATCTACTAAGTCATCATGATAGCTGCAGAATTCTTGGTTGATCTTTCAAGCAATTATACATTTAAGACATATACTTTCACTGAGTTTCAGTAGAGAATTGTTTATTACAACAAGTGAGAAACAACAGATAAGTCTATTCTGTATGTTACCAAAAAAATTTTACTCTGTTATTTTGTCATCAAAATTTCTACATAATATTATACTACATTTATTGTGCTGTTGTGTATAATATGTTACATTATATACCTCTATAAAATCCTCGTTTGCCTGAATACTACCTAAGTTGGAAAAATATTGTGTTCCTTAATAAAAATGGTTAATGTATTATCTCCTCTGATTGATCACTGTTAAGGTGAATTAACAGAAGTTATAGTAATCCAGATTTGGATTGTATTTCTTTATACTCAGAGTTGTTTTCTATACCTTTAACAGTGATGTAATTCCATTTCAGTATTGGTCTATTTCATAGCACTGAAATAAATGAGATTTGTTTTTATATTTCACATTCTCATTTAATGTATTCCTACAACCCAACTGGGAACAGTTTTGGTCATAAACTCAAATGATTATATAGTTTCTAAAATGAAGGAAAACTGATAGAACTGACAGAGTACAGTTTTTAAATCAAAAGTTAAAATTTTTGGAAAGCTTTGGTTCACTTGTAGCTTTAGGCCAATCTAATCATTCCCATCTGCCTCAATAAAATTAGTTCAGAAAAGTGTAATTCAATTACTATGTTAAAAGACAGGTAGCCTCTCAGGAGGGCATGAAAAGCATTTGTTGCAAATGTATTTTATGGTCTATGAAATAGTTTGTGTTTTTTGCAACATATGTAGGAAGTAAATAATTTTCCATTTGGTAGATGAACCAAAAAGTTCAGTCTAAAAAGTGTGAAGACAAAGAAGAAGAAGCAAAGTGAGATTTAGATTTTAATGTTTTTAAAAAAGTTTTGAGTTTGTGATGATTGTGTGAATGTATAATTTTTTATATTCTCAGGATAAAGAGGCTATCGTGTATATTTGACTCTTTAATCAAATATAAACATAAATATAAGTATATAAAACAACATTAAAAACAACTATAAATCTTGGAGGTGATGGATGGACTTATGGAATAGGTCATGGTAGTGATTTCATGAGAGTATTCCTATCTCCAAACTCATCAAGTGGTATACATTAAATGAGTACAGATTTGTATATGTCAATCATAGCTCAAAAAAGTAGTTTTAAAAAGAAAAATAAAAACTTTTTGAAATAATATATTAATATTATTGTATATAAAATTAAAACCCTGAAGCTGTAATAGTTTGTGATGAAATATATAGAAAATGGATGCACCAATAAAACTACAATAGCAAGCCTGTAATCACCACCATCTTGCCAATGTTAACATCTACATGTAAAACAAGTTCTTCCAGGTGAGCATACAAGTGAATGACTCAAACATTTGGCAATTGTACTTCCAGACTACTCTAAATTTGCATATGCACTCAGGTTAGAAAAAAAAAAAAAAAAA
>NW_026000142.1:19607890-19639668 GCF_001458135.2 Marmota marmota marmota | reverse complement strand
AAAAAAAAAAAAAAAAAATATATATATATATATATATATATATATATATATATATATATATGCTTAAGTGTTTGGAGTATGTTTTCATTATCTACATTGTATTGCTTTGGTAGCATATTTAATTTTTAAAAGTCCTATCATTTCATTGTAGTCTTTAAAATCATAAGTGAATTTTGTGGCTAGCATTTGAAAACAGAACAAACTCATATTAGGATGTACAAGATATTCCATAAGCACTTATTGTTATCAGGTTTATTAAAAATGATGAAATGAATTAAACTCTCAAACCATCAAACTCTTATTGCATGATGGTAGGAATTTCCTTCTCTGAGTAAAAAGCTTATAGAATGCAGCTCAGACACAAAAAGGGAAAAACAAAATTGTTGTCACCTCAGGTTAGAGCAAGTTTCAGCATATGTTGTTTTAATATTAAGGTAATGTAAGAATCCATTTTTTTTAACTACAAACCATACAAGCAGAAGAATGACACTGTCTGCTGCACATGAAAATATTTCTTTGAGCAGGAGGCATCATCTAATTGTGCTCTGTTCTTACTAGAACAAACCCCTCAAGAAAGAAAGTTTCAATCGAATTTTTTCATTCATCATGAAATGACATTTTGCTTTCAGTTTCTATAACACGACCTGGTTCTTTAATATCTGCACATTTTATTATCTAACTGGTGGGAGGACCTCAACAAATAAATCTAAAAAGCCAATACATTTCTGCCAGCTATGATCTGTACTAATGTGAAAAGAATATATTGAAGTATCAGTTGGCATCTCGCCCTAAGCTGTACATATGCAAGGCTGCTTTCACAAATATGCAGAGGTATGTTCACAAATTATGTTATTAAAGATGTGGCTCTTGGGCATAAGCTGGGAAGTCTGACTTTGTTCTGTGATGCATTTTTTAAATGAATGTTTAAAGTAAAAGTCTTAAATTATAAATAAAGGATAGAACCACTAAACCATAGTCAGTGGGTGTATTTATGAAAATTATTAACATCCGACAAGTCAAATACTTTAGGTCACTGTGGTTTAAAAACATGATGTATTATTTTGTCAGTTCAGATCACTTTGTCTTATCCTTTCTTTCCATGTAGAGAATAAAAAGAGCAGGATTGGGGAAAAAGATGTAATAGAATATTGGAAGTCAGTGAGTTCATGTCCCTGAAATATGCTTTGCAACATATCTGCAAAGTTGAAAGAATGACTGGTGTACACAAAGTATGCCAAGATATCAACCAAGACCTCCAATGACAGTACAAGTGATAGGATTCACCCACCAGCATTAGACAAAAGAGCTCAGGGAATGGAATCAAAGAAGGCCGCATAAAGTACTCTGAAGCCACAGGAAGATGAACAAAGTTCTCTACATCTCTGATGCTGGGTACTAACTTTCTTTCCATCTGGCTGTATCTCAGACAGCTACTAGTATGCCATTACCAAAGGGATCCCATGTACTTCCCTTATACAGAAGAGATGATGAATTAATACAAATTAAAGTGTAATTAAAGAAAAATTAAAGTGAATCAATTCATAGAAGGATGATCTGCAATTTGAGGGAGGAAGAGTCAACTAAAAATATCCCCATTGAATTATAGCTTAATTGAATTACAATCTGTGGAAGAAAGCCAAAAAAATTGGGGGAAAATATAAATTAAAAAACTCACAGTGACATAAAACTACAATGCAAAATCTTCCCCGAATTTGAAAGTAAAAGCAAGACTTTTAAATAAATAGATCAAATAAGCAAACTAAAATTACAATGGCACTGCTAAAATCTGAATTAATCAAATGGAAGTATTATCTGCCGATAGCAAGAATGTAAGTTCTAATATGCAGGTACCTTTTTGCATACCTTTTTCTACTTTCACACCTATAACAGGACACAGACTTTAGGGGCAAATAGCTATGAGTGAAATTCATTTTTCCCCCTTAGAAAGCTATAAGGCCCTAGCAACAAATAAATTAACAAATAAAAATAATTTAGAAGAGTAGAGGGAACATAAGCATTACATAGATATGAGCTGGTATTTGTAGTGCCCAGCTAAAACTTGAACAAAACGAGTAGATTGCATGCCCTTTTGTTTACATCTGAAATCCCAAAAGACCCCAGCAAATTTCAGAGTTGCAGAGATAGGTTAACTTAGTTTTACAATATAGCTCTTAAAACCATCCTCAATCACTCTAGAGAAGGAAGGTAGGTGGAATTCTTTCTTATGGTCCAGTTTGCTAGGATCCTTTGACACTGGCTTATTGCTCAGGGCTCCATAAGCAGCACACAGGTTGCCCTGGATTCATTTCCCACCAAGACCTCTGCAGGGATGCACATGGGGAAGGAACACCTAATCCAATTTGTTTTGGCAGAGAAAATTTCCAAACACCTCTCCCCAATCTACCTGAATGTAAAAATGTTTCTATACATAATTCAAAGTAAAGTACAAATATTTTTGGATCTGGTTGTAATTTAGAATTTAGTGGCTTTAGAGCTTTTCTTAATAGCAGATTTGCAAACTTACAAAATATCAGTAAAGTTTGTAATTGGAAAGGTGTGGTTAGCTACTTTCCATCTTGGCATAGATCAGTACTTCCCTCATATATAAAAATGACATGCAATAAATGTGCATCAATATCTTTCCTCATCCATTTGATAAGATCACTTAATTATTGTATTATGAGCATTATCATGCTTGAAAATATTCTTTTTAGAAGTTATGCAATTTTATGATTTTTTCAATTAAAGACAGTCTAAAAAAGATTATTTTCTGAAACTTTGTGTCTGCTATTAAAATCAGAGTACCCCAAATTTTAATGTTAATATTTACTTAAGTTTATTTACCACCTATCATAGCCTTTTTTCCTTCTTTTTGTTTAATACAAATTGTATTTTACCTACAAATTAGTGCTTGTATTAGTGTGCATGTCTGTGCATGTGTATGCAAACAGTGTGGTTTAATAATAATGTCATCATCTATATTTCCCTATCAATCTATCTACCTATGTACCCATATTTAGTGACTGTCTGCTATCTTATTGTAGATGTGCATTACAATTTCTTTAAATAAATACCTATCAAAGGTCATCCATACATTGAAAGTCATGTAATGTACATCTGGTTGCATATAGTTTTTGAATTTATGTAAAGTTTTCCTCAGACTACATTTTACCAATGTAATTCTAGAATAAGGAAATTTAAAACATTTTGATACCTAATACCAAAAGTTTTGTGCATATTACCAATAGCCACAAAAATATTTGCTGCTAATCACTTAAAATTTTATCAAGTGGAAAGATTGGAAACATACATTAGTTATTTTTCTTTTTTTGATTACTAATGTGCCAATATATTTTCCATATGAAGCTTGAAGAGGTTTTTTTTTTTCATTTTGTGTATGAATTTACATTCAAACTTATTTTCCTATAATATTTGGAGGGATCTGATTTGCAGAGTTTTTATAAATCGCAAGTATTAATTCTTTTTATTTATTTATTTATTTATTTTATTTTTTTTTTAATTTATTTTTTTATTGGTTGTTCAAAACATTATAAAGCTCTTGACATATCATATTTCATACATTAGATTCAAGTTGGTTATGAACTCCCAATTTTACCCCAAATACAGATTGCAGAATCACATCGGTTACACATCCACATTTTTACATAATGCCCTATTAGTAACTGTTGTATTCTGCTACCTTTCCTATCCTCTACTATCCCCCCTCCCTTCCCTCCTATCTTCTCTCTCTACCCCATCCACTGTAATTCATTTCTCTCCTTGTTTATTTTCCCATTCCCCTCACAACCTCTTATATGTAATTTTGTATAACAATGAGGGTCTCCCTCCATTACCATGCAATTTCCCTTTTCTCTCCCTTTCCATCCCACCTCATGTATCTGTTTAATGTTAATCTTTTCTTCCTGCTCTTCCTCCCTGCTCTGTTCTTAGTTGCTCTCATTATATCAAAGAAGACATTTGGTATTTGTTTTTTAGGGATTGGCTAGCTTCACTAAGCATAATCTGCTCTAGTGCCATCCATTTCCCTGCAAATTCTATGATTTTGTCATTTTTTAGTGCTGCGTAATACTCCATGGTGTATAAATGCCACATTTTTTTTTATCCATTCATCTATTGAAGGGCATCTGGGTTGGTTCCACAGTCTAGCAATTGTGAATTGTGCTGCTATGAACATCGATGTAGCAGTATCCCTGTAGTACGCTCTTTATTAATTCTTTACTATTTTATATTGTATCTCCTACAAATTTGCTAGTTGACTTGATTCTAATGGACTTCCTTTTAATTGCCCCCAATGTTTTTCTTTGTATGTAATATGCATTTTAGTGCCTCAGGAAGAAATTCTGTACTCAAACAATGAATAAATATTGGATATTCTTACTTCAAATACTCCCTTCAGGACAAACATAACAAATTATTTCACCTGCTATTTCACAATAACTGTCCTTAGACCCACAATTTGAAAGATTAAATTTGTGACAAAGTACAAAAAATATTGTGTCGCAAGCTATCCATGGGCTGTGTGTGTGAGCTATGTGCATTTGAGCGGATGGGAGGACTGGCCTGTCCTTGCGTGCTCTCTGGGCTGTGTGACGCATATATGCCCTTTCCTCTCTTTCTTCCTACGTTCCCACATGGCAACTGAGATGGGTGTGACTTGCCAAGATGTCAATTAATCTACTGACCACAAGAAATCACTCTGATACCTGGCGCCTTGCCTTATTTGGGTAGGTTATTCAATGAATGTCTTCTTCCCAATAAATAGGGGGGGTTTCAGATGTGCTCGCTCTCTTGCCTGCCTCTTGCCTCTTGCCTCTTGCCTCCCTTGCTCTCTTTGCTCTCCAGCATGGAAGCTTGATTCTTGAGGCTACAGAGCCGTCCTGAACCCCGAAAAAGGCATTTTCTGTTTGCATGGGTTTGTTGTTGTTGTTGTTGTTGTTGTTGTTGCCAGCCCAATCTACCTTGAATGACTCTTATTCCTTCGAATACTGCAACACAACTGTCTTGATGATTCTAATTATTTTTCAAGATTGTAAACAGAACGAACTTCTGGTTGGTTTGTGCCTTTTACTTGTATTTCTCCAAACAGTGTTAAACCTTCATGATCATATTCTAATTAATCACTTCAACTTTTCTTATTTTCCAGAGGTTAAATGGCTCCTGTCATTGCATGAACCAGTAGAAGAGAAAAAAATCTTCCTCTGCTCTCCAGATCTTTCTCACTTGAGGGCTTATATTTTGCCTTCGCTACTGGCAGCTGGATTTTAAGTTATCACTCAAATACTTAAATTCCAAGGGTTAATATCATGGCATACACTTGATTTGCAATATTCAGGGACCTGATCATACTGGGAGAACTCAGCAAAAATGACCCCAAGAAGCAGGAGGCAAAGTAAAATAATTACAAGATGCTGGGATGTAAGCCATCCCTCAGTATGAAAATAAATAAAATTCTTAGCATTGTCAAGTACCCAGTGTGAAGATTGTAAGATAGCTCTCAGGATAAATGCTCAGCACAGTTCCAGAGTGAGAGGACATTGGGATGCTTCAAATACAAACTTTCCTTGAAGTTATTCTTATTAATGAAATTTCACCCGCTGGGTACTTAATTGTATAGAAGACTGTGCTAGAAGGAATTTTGGTTGCAGCATCATAAGTTTAACAAAAATCCAACTTATGAAACAATCAATATGAACAAGATAAAGAAAGAGTCCTTCCTTAAGTCCTTTTTGAATCTTGGTAAGCACACTGCCAGCTGGCTTCTTAGCCAATATGAAGTACCAGCTGTAGAGTCTTTACAATCAAATCCTCTAAAATTTTGTTTTCCCAGAAGAATCAGACAATGAGTTAATGTAAAGCATGGGGTGTTTAGCTAAGTAATCTTCCTTTTATTTTAGTTATATAATTTAAATATTATAACTCAACATTACATATTATGATAATAGCCATTTTACTCTAAAATTATTGGATTTGTTTCGAAATTTCAATTTATTATCTAGATATACAGGTTGGAAATGCTTCACAGTTTCAGCCTAGGTTATCCCTGGTGATGCCTGATCACTTATGGATTCTCAGGGAATAATGGTTGTTCTGCTTTTTAAATCTCCCTACAATTTATGTAAAATAAATTAAAAATTAAATGGAATTCTCATTAGCCTCATGAACTAAATCATAATGAAGAGATCAGATGTGCTAGGTTTACTTGAGAATTAGTGTCTTTTAAAAGGAAGTAGGTCTAATGATGCTACTAAGAGAATTCAGACTAGAAACTCAGGCTGATGGATTTTCAGATAACTCCTTATATGCCTTTTACTTTTTTAAATAATGAAATGACTATTGTGTACTAAATGGAAGAGGTTGTTCTTTGAGCTGAATCTCTGATCTTCCTCCAACAATCATCATATTAACTTTGCTTTCCCACAATTAATTGCCACCAATTGACTGATTCTACCACCAGTCAGTACTCCACATCCCTTTCAATTAGGTAGTCTTCCCTGGCCCATCCTGCTTGAAATGCAGCTAGGTGTGGCAAGGTGGACATTTATATTCTGGAATTGACAACTTATTTATTGAATTATCTTGAGAAAATCTGTTAACTCTTTTCTTTGCTTCATTTTGTTCAGTTATAAAACTACACAGTACCATTTAACTCAGGATTGTATTACCCTTATTTGACAGAAAAAAAAATCATATGCTCTCATGTTGCACAATTATTTAATTGTGGAAATCTGATTCAAGTATAAGCAGCGTATCTCCATAACCCATAGCTTTAAGTACTGTCTTGGGTTGGTATCAGGATGGTTCTTAAAAATTACTAGCTTCCTTTCAAATTTTGTCCATACTAAATGTGAAGGAAAAAGAAAAAGAAAAAAACTCAGGAAGGAAGTGTAAGTGATTAAGTGATGTTTGATCCAAACATACTATTTATTCTATTATTTGGTCTAGTCATTTTCATCTTCAGGTGGTCTTTCTGGTGTCTTTGCTGACTGTTCCTAGTCACAAATGAAAGACAGCAGAACATGGTCACAGGGAATAGCCACTCTTGGCACTTGATTATCCTTCCTTTCTGGACTCCATTCCCTACTGTCTAGCCCCAGTGAGGAACTTTCTTTTGGGCAAACCTTGTTATGGAGACAACATTTAAAAATAAATCTTCCCTCAGTTTTCTAGTTGCCTGGCACATTTTTTATTAGAATGGCTCCAGCACAACCTGCTTGAAAATCTTGCAACCAGGGTACTTAAATCACCATCCTGCTGATCCATCCAGCTTCACCAAGAATGAGTGAAAATGAAAGAGGATGTGGAGGCTTCCATTATATCAAAAATCAAAAGAGGAAATTTATTCTAACTTGAGAAAGTTATTCATAGGTCTTTGAAAATAATAAGTAAGTTAAATATTAAAGTAATGTCATTTTATGAGTCAGATTTTTATGTTACTCTTGTATTACTGGGCTGTGGGAGGAAGAAAAGAGCAAAGATGGATTCACAAAAGTCCTCTTGAAGCTTTTCTTCAAAGTCTGATATGTGGTGTCTGCTCATATACGTTGGTCAGGGAAAGTCACACAGCCCAGAATTACATCTGTGGGGTAAGGAGTCTAACCTTGCCCACATAGAAGGATACAAATATAAATTCTTAGGGGAAATAACATGTACTCCTGTGGAGATGAGGGAAATAATGTTAAGGAGCAAGATTATGTCAGTGTAAAGAGTACCTATTACACACATTTTGTGGATCTTAAATATCTTTATTTCCAGTGGAAAATATATAATTTCTAAAAGTAATCAGCTTATGTGTCATTGATCCATTTTGGGGATCATATATTTATTTCAAAGTATATTCTACAATATGCAATATACATAATCATCTTCCTTAATTGAGATATGAAATTATTATTATTATTGTTCATGTAGTTTATCCTTTTTAACTTCAGAAATGTGGCAAAACATTTATTTTATTTTATTTATTTTATTTAATAATATATATATTATTAAATATATAATAAATAAAATAAAAACATTTATTTTATTTATTATACTCTTTGTCCTCAAAGAAGATTTCCTTATGGAACCCAAGACAAAAGGAACTATAATTCAAGTTTCTGGATATTTCCTTTCTCAAGCTTGAACCATTAGTGTTATTTTGGTAGATGCTGTAGAAAAGAAAGAGTGCCTTTGAGGAGTGAGAAGAACAGAAGGAGAAGAAAGAGAAATTTTCGAGGAGAGACCAAGGCGTGGAGGGAAGGCAGGGAGAGAGAAACGAAGTTACTTCTTGTCAAACTGAAAGAGAGAAACGATGACGAAGGTGAGAACATGGTGGATGATACTGTGGGAATGAGGTGGAGATCTTTTAAGGATGGCTGTGCTTGGTAGGAGTGGATCTTAGTGTCTTTCTCAGCTTCAGGACAAGTTTCAGGATCCATTGTGTTGGTGATTTGGAAGGAGAATTTCAGGGGACTGTTTGAATCCTGACAGAGAAAGTGCCACTGGAGGGTGACTATGATAGTCTAAAAGTTAAACATCGTTAGCCATTTCTCAAACACCAAGCAAGACTTTTTCATTGACCAATCAAGAGGGTAGCTTTGTAATCCAAATTAAATGGATCTAAGGAAAATTAAGGAACTCCCTATTTCTTAGACACTTTAATTTATCATCTGAAATTTTTTATCTTCTGTACTTATAGGGAATCTGGTTTTGGTCAGTGCCAAAATATCCTATTAATACAAATTTGGAATTAAGATTTTTTTCTTCTCAATTTCTCAAACCTATTTTAGTTGACTCTTTCATATATAGAAAAAAAGAGACAAAACATATCTTCAAATTATTATGTGGAAACTTATATATGATGAAGAGGTGCTTGAAAAGAAGCTAGGCATCAAGTTACCTTAGATTTTTCTGCTTTTATAACCCTCTGGTTTATTTTTCTGATTCAAGTATCCCCCCATACTCACTTCATGATACCTACATCAATCTAATTAAAACATTCTTTTGCACAAATCTTGATCCAAAAGCATATAGGGGCTTTATGTTTCTAGCAAATGAAATTCAACTGCTCACTCATTTTCAGGTCAGTTACCATTAGGCCATATCCAACACATCTAGCTAAAAATCCCCATCCTATTAACTATTCCTTCTTCTGTGTCTTCTCTAGGGCTTCATCTCTCACAGAAAATATTCTTTTCATTTCATTTCTGCCTTTATATAGTAGAATTTGAAGCTTAATTTTTTGAGCTATAGCTTAATTATCTTCAAACAAAGAAAAACTAGACTAACTCTTTGGGGTATTGTAATAATTTTATGATAATTTTACCAAATTGCATAGGATAAAACCAATCATGTGCTTGTTACTTAATAAATATACATGTCCTTCCCTTTTTTCTATTCATTAATTTTCTTAAAAAAATTATTATATCTACCTTTAGGTGAAACAAGAGAAGAAAAATAAATCTATCGCCCAAGTCCTACATATTTCAAAATTTAAAGATAGAAAAGAAGTAGTGAGTACTAGATTTTTTACTCCAATCCTTACTTCAGTTGTTCTTGTTCTCTTCCTATGTGGAGACGTGTTATATACCAGAAAACTGTTAAGTATTCAAATAAAACTTAACCATTTTATCTTAATGTCTTGCTACTTTTACTTCCAATGTCTTAATTTAGATATTTTAACTATGTTCTCATGGCTATTGTTTTTGTATTGGTTTCTGCACCTCTCACTTACACCTCTAAAATGCCATACACATTTTAATTTTAATCAAATGATTCCCAAAATCATATCATAATTTACACAAAAACATATTGTTTTGCTATTTATGTTGGATTTAAGTATTCCTACTGGAGTACAAATGCCTAGAAGAAGGAAAATAGGATCCTTTTAATTTTATATTGCCAATACTTATCCATTACAGTGCTTGGCATACTAGCTGAATGTAAGAACGCTGCTTTAAAATGCTTCTGAAAATGTTTCATAGACAAATTATAAGATATAATAAATATGAACATGAAGCTATATCAGAAGATATGGCTTCCAGTCCATGTTCACATCCTTAGTACATGACCTATGGGAAATGGCTTGGACTGTTAGACTCTCACTTTATCATCTTTTAAATGAAGTTTAAGATTTCTGTTAAATGTCTGCTTGTCAAGTTTAAATTTAGAATGAAACAAATCAATGAATGTGACAGTTATTATTCTAGTTTATATTACTGAGTACAGAGTAATAAACTATACAAAACTTACTAGCATAAACTACCATTTTATTATCTGTAGATTCAGTGGGTTAGCAATTAATTATGGGAGGATGCAGCTGGAAGTTCTCTCTTGGTGGTCTCAAATGCTGAAGTCAGCTAGCAGCTGGCACAGTAATTTTTTGAATGGTTTACTTTGACTGCTGGAACACTGGAACACTCCTTTGGAGTCCTAAAGCATCAGGTAAAAAGTTTAACTATATAGAGGCTACCATGCTATAAGGAAACTTATGCTACAAGGCCATGTGCAGAATAATTAGGATTCTGGTACAAGCTGATTCCCAGATAGTTACTTTGGTTCATGCACATGACTAGCATTTCCACTGGAATTTCAGTTGTGGTTGCTCACTGGAGCACCCACGTGTGGCTATTCAATGCGGCCAGGGTTTCCTCACAACATGGGAGATGGTGGCTCAGAGTTCCAAGTGTGTACAATCTAAGCAGAAAGTTGAGCTCTATTGCATTTTGTATTCTATCTTTTGAATTAATAAAACATAAATTCTCCTGAATTCTTTTGGTAACAAAAGAACCATTAAAAGAGTTCTGGATACAAAGGGAGGAGATTAGGCATACCATTTAGTAAGACAGATACTAAAAATATCTTAATTTTTAATAACTATTTAATTATAAATTGTACAGGGTTAAACAAATATAAGAATTTGTGCCTTATTATCTTGTAAGAAAGGTCATTGCATCTATTTTATTATATTGCCCCTATTGCCCAAAACACAACTAATCATATGTGTCTCATCTTTCATGACAATATAAGCCCCAATATAATCTAGTACTCACTAAATGCTTCTTTCCTATCTGTAAATTTTGAATTATTTAAAGATTGGCCATGAGCTTTTAATTTTTTTCTCTGTAATAGTGACCCCATTCATCCTCACAGTCTGAAATCTATATAAATGCTAATTAATCTCAAATATATAACTCCAAACAGAAACCCCCCCTTAAGTCCTTGCACTCATATCTGACTTTTTGAAATCTCAATATGAACAATAAGCATTTAAAACCTAAAAAGAATATGTTATTTCACCTCCCAAGTGAGTACCCTAACAGTATAATCCACTACTACCCACCCTAGTGTTGAATTATGACTCTTTATGTAGCTCTGTATATATGTCATACATCCCATATAGCATTATGAAAGTACAGGAATACTAGAAAATTATCATGGTCAATAACTTTCATTCCATTAGAGTCATAAATAATATGCTTCTCTCTCTCCTGCACATGTTCCTCCAAAATACACACACACATACACATATACAGTCAGGCTTCACTCAGTCATTTTACAACTTTATTGAAGGTGTTTATAATTGATTTATGGAAATGAATACTTCAAAAGAAGAAGAATCCAAAAATATGATGTTTGGCTAAATAAAAATCAGTTTTACCTATTTTAATATAAATTTTTAAGCACCAATATTTGAAAAATAAAATTAAATTTAAAAAACTGACACCATGAAATTTGGGTCTTTGTTCAGCTACTATCCTTTCTTGGGAGCTATATGATTTTTCCTTTTTTATAATTGTTTCCAATCACTTTGTCATCTGTTCATTTACCAAGTAGTTGGGTATAGACTAGTTCAAGTCACCCTGGATACCCTGTTGTCCATATCTGTTACTAGTGTTGATATATTTGTAAGTCTGATGAGTGAGTCCTGAGGGAAATACTGCTTAATAACTTCTGAAGAAGAGCTTCTTAGCTTTATAGTCTGATGTGAGACTGTCACAGACTGTCCTCTCACATCTCATGCGTGAGACAATGCAAGAAAGTTCAGAGAAAAAAATGATTGGGGTGTGAAAGCCTTAATCCAATCCTTGAATTAATCCCCTGACGCAGATTAACTGAGTGGTAATTAAAGTGGTAGTGTGTGGCTGAAGTTGGGGCGTGGCTTTGGGGTATATATTTGTATCTGGAAAGTGGAGACTCTCTCTTTCTTTTCTGATCACTGTGTGAGCTGGTTCCCTCTGCCACACTCTTCTCCCATGTTGTTACTGCCTCACTTGCAGTCCTGAAGAATGGACCAACCTTCTAAGGATTAAGACCTCTAAAACCATGAGCCTTCAGATAACCTTTTCCTCCTCTATAATTGTTCTGGTTGGGTTCTTTAGTCACAGCAGTGAAGAAGCTGACTAAAACACAGTCAGAGACATGATGTCATAATTTAGATATGAGAAGTCCCTTGCAAGCTCATGCCTGAGAAAATGCAAGAATATTCAGACATGAAATGATTAGATTATGAGAGCAATAACATAATCAGTGGATTAATCCAGTTGATGGATTAATAATTTGAATGGATTTATGGATGGTAACTGTAGGCAGGCAGTGCATAAATGGAGGAAGTAGATCATTGCTAGGGTACCTGTGGGATATATTATCCCTGGCTCTTTGCACTCAAGTTCCTGCTTTCTCTCTGCTTCCCTGCTGTCCTGACCTGAGCAGTTTTCCTCCGCCATGCACTTCGGCCATGATTTTTTTTCCCTCATCTCAGACTCAGAGCTATGGAATTGGCCAATCATAGACTGAACCTCTGAAACCATGAGACCAAATACAATTTTCTTCCTCTAAGTTGTTCTTGTCAGGTATGTGGGTCATAGCAAGGAAAAGTTAATGAAAAGACATAGGAGGAGAACGTCCCTTTAACTCTGAAGGGGACTGTGGGAGGAGGTGAAGCCTAGAATTGGGATTCTCTATACTGAGATTAAATCCACACAAAGAAAAAGATCCAATACTCGGAAAGATAGAAGAACTTGAGTTTAATAATATCATTAAGTCATTAAATAAAGTAACCATGGAATCATTCTCCTAGTTAGAAAAGTAGGAGAAAAAGATAAACTACTTATTGATTTAAACTATTTTAGAGTAATTTTATGTTTTTTGTATTTGAAAGCATGCTAAATGATTCAGGGACTCTACAGATTAATTGGCCCTGACTACTAAAGAAAATCAAAAATAAAGAAAAATATTAAAAATTTTAATATTAAAAATATTAAGTCGTGTTCTGCTGCCTTTCCTATCCTCTACTAGTGTGAAATATGATATATCAAGAACTATGTAATGTTTTGAACAGCCAACAATAAAAAAAAAATATATTAAGTCACTTGTTCCAAACAATCCAGTTTTCTTTCCCTTTCTCTACCCTCTCAATTCCATCTCTGCCTCTCTCCCAATTCTTCTGCCTCTCTTATGTCACTGTCTCTCTGACACAGCTGTCACACATTAACCACATATTCACACACACACAGCTCACTCAATGCTGCTTCCCCATTGACTGCATAACAACAGTGAGTACTCCTGATTCTCAGTTATGTACAGTTGACTCAACTATGTGACTATTAAGCTGCTCAGTATATTAGATAATTAATGATATTTTTTCTTTATTGCAAGTTCTAGATATATTAGTTAATAAGCCCATAAAAAGCATTTGGATTATTTATTTATTTATGCAGTTAAATGCTTTTATTTATTTTTTTTTATTTGGATTTTTATACAAAAAATTGAATATATTAACTTCAGTTTGGGATTAATATATTCAATAAAATTGAATCTATATGTAGAATCCAGACTGAAAAATAGGAAACATTGAATAGGTACTATGTTAATAGCTATTTATTACTAATAAAAATTGCATTCTATGTGCTTAATAAACACAAAAATATTATTGAATCATAAAGTGACTGATTAGTTTTGTGAATTTAAAGTGCTGTGTTTGCATGTGAAAACTAATTACTGATTATACAGACTCTTGAATAGATATTTTGCTTTTACATGTTATTCTAATGGTGGTAAATCTAAATTTGCCAGAAGTTGAAGATTGTACCCTGGCACCCAGATTTGAAGCTTTCAGTTAGTAAACGATCTCCATTATTTACCATATAAATACTATTTTCCCCTCGAGTATACTCACAGACAAATAGAATCTGAAACCCTTAAAAAACACCTTATGTTTACCCCTTGCCAGAATTTTACACCATGCAGTCTAATCTAATTTTGATGTATGATACATTAGCTGTAGTGTTTTAATTAACACTAGCAGGATTCTGGCAAATACATTTCAAAACATTCAGCTAGCTGAGTTAGATTTTATACACATTTCCTAGATGTATTAAAATTCCAGAACAAACGATTGAACCACAAATAAAAAAGAAATTATTATTTTTAATGATAATGGAAATTATGAACAAAGTAAATAATTAAATATTGAGCAATGATAAATAAAACACAATTTGGGAGATAGGCACTTATTTTACACAATATGTACCAAACTTTGGAAGCTGAAATTACTCTTCCTTGTGTTCTAATTCCCACCAAGGCACCAAAAATAAAAATATGTCTCTATGACTTCAGTATTTTGTGCATTATTTGTCACTAGTAAAAAAAAATGAGTGAAAATGAGTTTTAGTGGCCCTCCCAATCTTTCTTTAAGTTTCCTTGGAATCTCTTAAGATGGATATGCTAGAATTTTACCCAGTTTTCAATTGTATAATATAATATATCTGGTCAATACAGAGACAGAGAAATGGGGAGGAATGTTTCTCAGTATAAATATTACTACCTTGGGATACATTTTGAACTTATGAAAGCATGTCAAGACAAGCACCATATGATTTTACTCATATTTGGAATATCAAAAATTTGATCAATTGATATTAAATCATAGATAGGGATAAGAAGTTCTGGTGTGCTCTATCTAGCACAGTAGAGTAACCAGAGATCATGACAATGTAAATTTAAAAATCTAGAATAACTTTAATTATTTTTATCATAAAGTGTTGATAAATGAGGAGATAGATATGTTTAACTTGATTTAAACATTATGAAATATATATATATATATATATATATATATATATATATATACATACACACACACTCATATATAACACATCATAATACTCATAAATAAACATACATAATTTATATATATATATATATTAAATAACATATGTATATACATATATGTATGTATAATTTTTGTTTTTTGTGTCAGTTAAAAATAAATTTAAACCCAAGAGTGAGATATACCCAAAGGACCTAAAATCAGCATACTATAGTGATACAGCCACATCAATGTTTATAACAGCTCAATTCACAATAGCTAGACTATGGAACCAACATAGGTATCCCTCAATAGATGAATGGATAATGAAAATGTGGTATAAATACTCAATGGAATATTACTCAGCTTTAAAGAAAAATGAAATTATGGCATTTGCGAATAAATGGTTGGAGTTGGAGAATATCATGCTAAGCAAAATAAGCCAATCCCACAAAACCAAAGGCCAAATATTTTCTCTAATACATGGATGCTAATTCACAATAAGCTGGGGGTCACTAGGGAAGAATAGCATTACCTTAGATTAGGTAAATGGAAGGGATGGGAGGGTATGTGGGGATAGGAAAGATGGTAGAATGAAACAGACATATTACTGTATGTATATATGTGACTACATGACCAATAGGATTCTGCAACATGTACACTCAGAAAAGTAAAAAATTGTATCCCATCTACGTATAATATATCAAAGTGCATAAATGTATTCTACTGTCATATATAACTATTAAAACAAATTTAAAAATACATTTAAGTTAAATAAAAATTGTATTATGTCCATCCTTTAATTTAATTTTTTTACTGGTGCTATGGGTCAAACCCAGAACATTTGCATGTTGGGTAATCACGCTACCACTAAACTACATAATAGCCCTTTTATCTTTTTTTTTTTTAACCTCATGTGTACACCTTTCCTCTAATATACCTACCACACTTATTTACTCACTCTTCCCAAATGTAAGTACTTAATGAATATTAATATGTTCACAGAGTTTATCATACATTTTCACAGAAAGGAGATTGTATTGTGAAATTTTATTGAATAGACCTTAAAGATATGGGAATACATTTTTTTTATTATCACAAGAAGAACAAATATAAGGGAGTTCTCACCCATATCTTTATTTCAGTCTTGTCTTCAGTTTTGTTCTGACAATGTTCCCCAATCTCCTCTTCTATTTTTAACCTATCCTGAATTTCAGTTAAACCCAGAGAGTTGTTTTATTTTTGTCATAGTTGATTCTTTTTTTCGCTCTCTCTCTCAAACTAATCCCTTGTAAAAAAACAAACAAACAAACAAAAAAAACAGTAGACCGAGGTGATACCTAAAAATGGCATTTGATAATACCCAGTCCTTAGAACACAAAATTCTATGCTTGAATAGTGTTCACCAATTACATTTTTATTCTTACTCCTCTTTCCTCTTTTAGTGCCCTACACAGATCTTTTTTTAATGTTTAAGACCACTTCTGTTACCTGTTGTTATTATTTCATTTTCTCAAAAGAGAAACATTTGTTTCTGCAGGGAGATCATATTGTCCTGGGCACCCTGCTATGCCTCAGAGAAGTTTTGAGTGATCATGGTTGCTCATCCCCTCACTGCCATTAGGAACCTGTAACACCATAGCAACATTGATGGAGGTGCTGCTGACCAGGAAAAATAGTAGAAACTATGACGATTAATGGTCTAATGCTTGAAAAAGGTGCCAATCTTTGTTATTATTTTCAGAAAATGCATGCTAATTTTGAAAACTACCTCTCTGTCTTCAAATAGATATTACACAAATATTCCATATCATCTTGCCCCCACCACACACCACTTTTAAAAATTATATAATTAGAAGGCTAAAAAGTGTCCCAGCACCTGTGCAGAGCAGAAATTAAAAACTTTGAAAATGGCTTGTAGATTATTATAAACACAGTTAAGATATTTGAAGAAAGGTTTATAGATTATTATAAGCAGGCTTAAGATGACAACAAACACTAAAAAGAGCAAAATTGAATGGTAAATGAAACTAGAATTCCAGGAAAAAATAAATAAAATTGTTACTTTGATTCAGTTTGTCTCTCTACTACAGCCCAACCTTCACTTTGGAATAATACATTAAAAATACCCATAAGAAAATTAAAGAGTTGCTAGGATGATTATGAATTGAATATAAGGATAAATGGAAAGTCTGAATGGAAAACTTGACAGGATAACTTCCAAGGTAAGATATTATTTCCAAATATTTATTTTGACATAAGTTGTAATCATGACATACAGAAAGGAAAAATAGGTTAGCAAGATGATGGAATAGAAGGTCCCAGGTTTCACTACTCCCACAGAAAGTTCAGCTCTTCATGGATAAAAACACCTGGTGAGTCCCTCTCCCAAGTTAGAAAGAACCTGTAACACCATAGCAACATTGTTGGAGGTGTTGCTGACAAGGAAAAATAATATAAACTATGACAAGTAAATGGTCTAATGCTTGAAAAAGGTGCCAATCTTTGTGATTATTTTCAGAAAATGCATTGATCTCAAAGAACAGTAATAACTGGCCAGAGAATATGTCCTGTTTGTAAGCCTGAATCAACTTATGATCACTAGAATGGAATAAAAGTCATCCATAAGGGGCAGAGAACATGACCATGTCACCTTGCCTTCTTCAAGTTGGCACAATTGCACAGGGACCATGACTTTTAAAGAAAGAAGAGCAAACTTCTTTCAGATGCTGGACACCCAGCATCTCTGACACCAAAGACTATTTCAAAATATCACATTCCTATATTAACTCAAAGGAAATATAAGGGAACATGGCATGACTAGAACACTCAGAGTCAAGTAGAAACAATGTCAAAGGCTAGCACCAATACTATGGTTGTAATTCCGGTTTGTAGCTGTCAATGGTGGCATCTGATCAAAGGCACTGCTAATGGCATAGTCTACTTCCAAGCTGATGTGTTCACTCCCAGAAGTAGAGAGATATTCTAATTGGCTTGAATCCCTATATGGCCTATCTCTAGGGCCAGATACAGACCCTACTCTGGGATCCCAATAGGGAGAAAAATGACTATTGTGCCAAATTATGACAAACATTAGGCTCTAGCTGCGCCAGAGTTGGGAATTTAATAACACTCTCTTTATCCTCAAAGCCAATCCCAGACCCTGCACAGGAAGGGAGATAACCGCAGCTGTGAATTTCTCCTAAGAGCAGAGATAGTTACACCATACCTGAAAGTCTGGTGGCACTCAACCAAGGCTTTAAACCCACCCTGAGGCTCCAACAAGTCAGGGGAGAAAAACTCAACCATAGATTTGCACTTACCATAGCACTTGGTCCTATCTATCCTGGTCAGCGATTGAATCTAACCTCACACTCCCTGCAATCTTGTCCAACTGTTGACCTCAAAGAACAGTAATAACTGGCCAGAGAATATGTCCTGTTTGTAAGTCTGATAAACTGGAATTGAAGTCTCCACTCAGCTGCTCAGCATGATTTCAAAGCTTAGCCAATGATCCTATGAGATAGCCGAATCCAGTCATCTTCTCCACACAAACTCAGAGCAACAATCATCTAGAGAACCTACTTAGGTTATTACCAGGTGGCCCATCCAGAATCACAGGATAGACTGAGTTGTGGAAGTCTGCCTTTCTCAAGAACACCTATAAAACCAAAAAAGGTAGCTATCTCCTTATATGTCCAAAAAACAAAGTAAGGAAAATAGATTATGAAGATTCTGAAAATCAGGATACTTTCAAAGAAATCAATAAACTTGAAGACATTATATAAAGGAATTATTAGACACTATATAAAGGCACCATATAAAGGAATTATTAGACACTACTAAACACTAAATAAAGGAAAATCTCTGAAATTGCAAAGAATTCAAAGTAGTCCTCTCAAATAAGTTCAGTAAATAAAGAATACATGAGTAAAATTTTAAATGCCATTTAGAAAAACTACACAAAGAAAACAAGAAATTTGACAAAGGAATAGAAACAACTTAAAATCAAATATAAATCTTAGAGTTAAAGAATTATCTTATATTGATTAAACTGAAAAATATAAAAAGCTTCAAGAGCAAATTTATTGGGCCTAAAATAAAATAGTGAGTCAAACAGAGAATATTTTATGTTATTCAGAGGAGCATTAAGAAAAATGGTAATAACCTATGAATAAAAAGAATTAAAGAAGGAATGTAAATGGATTAAATTATCTAATAAGAAGATGAAGAATGACTAAACGAGAAAAAAACTAAACTAAACAAAATGCCTCTAGGACCAAGCTATATTCTCATGAGGAGAGACACAACTCTCTTCAAATGACATGAACAGATTACAAGTAAAGCTATAGAAAAACATATGCATGCAAATTGAAAGCAAAAGAGAGCAGAGGTGTGTATGCACATACACACACACACACACACACATGTAAGTGTATATACATACACATCAGGTATATATCAGATAAAAAGATTTAAGTAAAAAATCATAGTTAGGAGTATGTCTTAGTTTATTTCCTCTAAATTCCCAAATATTTATATCTTTTTCCATCACATTTACTCCTTTCTATATCCCTGTCATCTTGATATTATATTCATGGAATAATTTTTCCTAGGAGCAAGGATTTCACATTTTAAAGAATAAAAAGATACCTACAGATTTCTAAGCAATACAAAAATCTATTAAATAATTTTAAGCTCATTTAATTATTTTCTTTTTCTTTTTCTTGGAACAGTGCAGTATAATTATTGTGTCTTAATGCAATACACTAAAATATATTTAATATATGATTTTTGTGCATTAGATGTACATAGTAGTATTACATACTATGTCTTAATTCATTACTAATTCTTGATTCATTATCTATCTTTTATTAATCCTGTTGCTATGATTTGATTCTGAATGTTCTCCAAAATCTCATTTGAAGGCATCAATGTTCAGAGGTGGGTATCTTGGGAAGTGATTGAATCATAAGGGCTCTAATTTGATCAATAGATCAATCAATGTATTAGTGTATTATTCAAATAATAATTTGAATGAACTATTGAAAGTTGGTGTAAACTATAGTGGGGCCTAGTTGGAGAGAGTGGGCTACTGGGTATATGCCCATAGGTGCTATATCTTGTCCCGGGCTCCTAACCCCCTCCCCTCTCTCTGTCTCTGGCTGCTATGTAATGAGCAGATTTCTTTGCCACACTCTTCCACCTAGATGTTCTGTTTCATTTCCATTCCGAATCCATAGAGTCAGCCAAACATGGGCTGAAACCTCTGAAACCATGAGCCAAAATAAATCTTTCCTCCTGTAAGTTGTTTTTCTCAGGCCTTTGTCACAGTGATGAAAAAGCTGCCTAACACACTTATTTGCCAGAAATATAGCTGAGGAGAAAAATATAACAATATAAACAGATCTTGTTTAGGACTATAAAAATTCTCATTTTTGAGCTAAGTAATTAAAACATTCTCTTTCTAAATTAATAATACCCTTTAAACCATAGCTCTATGTTCATAATTTACTATAGTTCCTTAATATAATAAAGATATACAGAAAACTGGCTAAATAAGAAACTTAATTTCATGATGCATTTCAGCCAGCATCATGGTGGATTATAGTACAAAGCACTAAATCCATCTTAAAGAAGTAATTATTTATTAGTGGTTCAGCTAAATGAAGCCACTTTCTATATGGAAACACTTTCCTACCAAATTCTCATTTATTTACTTCTCAGTTACATCTTGTTATGAGCAACAGTGTTCTTTATAATGACAGTTTAAAAAGGAAGACTGTGGTGTTTCTGTTTTTGTATCATCTGTTGCTTTTGTATTCTTCTGGTTGCTACTTAGCATTCATGCATTATTCATGAAAATTTATAGATAGATTGAAGTGCTCTCCAAGTTTTGTCACAAGTGATATTACTTTTATTCATAGGTATCCTTCCCAACACATGGCATCCAAACATCATAATAAGTGGATTACCAAAACTACATAAATCATTTCTGAGTGAAAAAAATAGAACTTTCCACTGATTTATTTCAGTGGCTTTCTGATTGATGACAATAAATAGTTGGAAATCAAAATTTTCTCCTTGTCACAAGTGGAAAGGGTTCTATGTCCCTAGCTTTTCAGAGTTCCTTATGTAGATGCAGTTGACACACCAAAAATGGAAATCCACCTTTACTCATCAATATTATTACTTAACTTTCCCTCTACTTCTCAAGATCACTTTCATGAAAACTACACACAGGAAGAAAATCAGAGATGGGATCCATCTTCTGCAGCATAATCTATGGTGTATCAGCTACACGTTGAGACAAAGACACATTTCTATGAGATACTGAGGCATGTTGACAACATGCTTCTTGCAGCTGCAAACATCTGAGCGGTTCTAGTCTAGACTCTTGCATATTGTTTGCTAAATCAAATGTAGTTTACAATATCCACAAACCATGCTCTGCTATTTTTCAGTCAAATTGTGCAGAAAACAGGGTAAAGGGAAATCTTTTCAGTATTAACTTCCTAAATAAAATAAAAAACCTAGAAAAATCACTCACAGACAAAAGCCCTATTGCATATTTCTAGATGAAATTAAAAAGATATATAGAGATTAAGTATGTGCAGGAAATAAAGGTAAATATAAGAAATTTTTAATTCAATCAATTTTAAATTCTTACAGACCTCTTCTCATTTTTTTTCTTCTTTTTTTTGTACCAGGAATTGAATCCAGGGATGCTTAATGACTGAGCCACATCCCCAGCTCTTTTTTCTTTTTATTTTGAGACAAGTTTTCACTAAATTGCTTTGGGCCTTGCTAAATTGCTGAGGCTGGCTTTGAACTTGCAGTTCTCTTGCCTCAGCCTCTTGAGCTTCTGGCATTAAAGGTGTGTGCCACCACTCCCTGCAAGATCTCTTTTCATTTTGAACTGAGTATTTAAGTTGGTTCTTACAATAGTATTTAGGACCTCCATTTAAATCCTTCCCTGCAGGAATGTGTATGGATTTGGGAATCTGAAATTTAAGTTTTTTGTCCCAGCTTTATGACTTATTAGTAATTTGATTTTTATGAAGAGATTCAAGTTTTCTGAGTCATTGAAAGTGCATCATCAAAATAGATAAGAATTACAATCTAACAAGACTTTTCAAAGGGTTAAATTAGATAATACAGGATTTAGTAAGCTTTTTTTGGTGTTGTAACAAAAAGATTTGACAAGAACAATTTCAGAAAATGAAAAGTTTATTTTAGAGGTCACAGTTTCAGAGGTCTCAGTCCATAGACAGCCCATTCCATTCCTCAGAGCTTGGGGTGAGACACAGCATCATGGTGGAAGAGTGTGGAGGATGAAAGCAGCTCACATGATTAAAAAAAGAAAGAGAGAGAGAGAGAGAGAGAGAGAGAGAGAGAGAGAGAGAAAGAAAAGAGACACCTTACTTGCCAGATACAAAATATATACTCCAAAGCCATGCCCCCAGTGACCCATCTCCTTTAGCCTCACCCTACCTCCCTTCAGTTACCACTCACTTAATCCCATCAGGAACATTGATTCACTGATTGGGTTAAAACTTTCACAACCCGTCCATTTCTCCTCTAAATCTTCTTGCATTATCTCACACGTGAGTTTTGGGGGGATACCTCACATGCAAATCATAACAATACATACAGTATTTCTATAGCTATCTACTTCATAAGCATTGAATATCTTTTTTCTGCACATGGTATTAATTAGTGATGGCTAAACTTTTGCTATTTCATCTTTTATGGTACCTAAAAATGCAAATCAAATAGGATTTTTGTGTCTCATCTATTTTTTCCATAACCATGTGATTCACCATTTCTACCAAGGGCACTTTATTTGCGACAGTCTGAATTACTGTCCACCCAGAAAAAGACTCTCAACAGTACTGGGGGCCAAATTCTGCCACCTAATATGCAATGATGCTTAACTTAAATTTTCCATGGATCAACAGCAACATTTGTACATGATTTATGATCTGCCAATACCTTATCATCCATAAGAGTGTTTCTTTACAGCTTTATATCCTGGAATTTTTTATAGTAATCTGAATGGAACTTCCTCTTAGATTTTGTTCTAAAACCTATTTTATAACTCTATGTTTATGCATTTAAGAGGGAAGTTGTTGGAAATATGATATTTTAAAATCATCTGCATTTGAATTTGGAGCACAATTTTGTATTTATATTTAAATATTGACCATAATTTCTCATCGCATTAATTTCTTCAACTGAATTAAATTTCATTATCTGACTTTTAAAGTATGGTTTCATTTAATTTCAGCTCTTACACTCCTGTTCATTGTATGCATTAGGTCTCACAGACCAAAACACCTCTGAAATTTTTCTTTATTAATCAGCCTCATGGAGGTTAATTTTCTTTCTTTTTTGGCCTATGTTCTATGCCCATGAGTTTGTAAATACAGGATATAAACTTCACCCTAAATTGAATTCTGTAGTCATTATACACTAAGCCTCAATTTAATCATGTTTAGAGATATTCTATAGTTGTTGGTACCAGCCTCTCTGTTCTCCATAGAACTTGCCAAGGCCCATTGCAATTTCATATTCACATTCTCCTAAAACCTATGTTAACCTCATATGATGGAGACTTTTACACATATTCAAGTAAACCACATAAAATGAATCATAATCTACCTGTTATTCATTTTTTTAACAAATTTTAACCTTCTGCCATCTTTGTTTCATTTAAAGTCTGCACATTCATTACCTCCTTAGTTCTTGTTACTTCAATGAAATTTTTCACATTTTGAAAGACTGATAAGGGTAATATTCTAGTGTTCTACAAAACAGTGGGGATTCTATAGTTCATAATAACCCATCATGTGTTTTGTGAATAACTAGGAGAGGAGAGCTTGAGGACTTCAAACACAAAGAAATGATAAGGATATAAGGATATTAATTACCCTGATTTGATTAGTTCATATTGTGTAGATGTATTTACACAGCACATTGAACTCCATAAATATATACAATTAGTAAGTGTTAATCAGAACTTAAAAATATGTTTCAGGAAATGGTTAAGGAGAAGTTAACATCTGTTGACATTCTGATTCAGTCATTGTACACTATGTACATGTATGAAATTATCCTACTATATTTTATCAAATTTGGACTAATAAAATAATATATGAAAATAAAAAAGAAAGAAAGATATACACCTTAATATTTCAATTTTGATAATTGGATATTCATTTGATCAATGTAGGCCTCAAGATATAAAATACAATATCTATGAGAAAGTTCCCTCATTTTCCTTCCCATTCAATTTCCTCTACACAGAGTTAACACAATGTTCAGATTGATTTTCATCATAAATTAGTTTTATAAAAATCACCTTAGATAGGTTTCAGTATTTTTCTAATTAGTCTAGCTTCCTTTAAACAGCCTACGTATATTCCATGCTTCCTTATGGCACCATATGTATTCATTTTATATAATATACAAATATTAATCTGGATGTTCCTGTAAAAGAGATTTTTGATGGGATTAACTTTTAAATCACTAAACTGAGTGAAGCATAATGCTCTTTGTCTTAGGTGGGTCTTATCTAAAGAGTTGAAGTCCTGAATAGAACAAAAAAGTTCTATTTGACCTTTCATAGAGATAGAGATAAATCTGCCCAGGGGCCTTTGGACTCAAACTGTGATCAAGTCTGCAGAGTTTGGATTTGTGGGCTTCCATGGTCACATAAGCCAATTATCTATAGTAAATCTCTTTTGATCTCTTTCTCTCATATGTAGACAGTGGGTATATAGCATACACACAAACATATGTAGGTTTGTGTATGTGATGTGTGCACATGTGTGTGTGTCTCTTATTTTCTGGGAAATGCTGACTAATACAAGTGCAATTTTTCATTTATGGTACTCTGTGCTATGTCAGAAATCTTTGTTTGCTCACACTTAAATCTTATAGACATTATCTTATGCTTAGTTCTTAATTCTATGGTTTTATTTTAGTATTTTGATTTATGATCTATCTTGAAATAGTGTTTGTGTTTGTGTGAGGTAAATGTCAAAGTTTATTTTTTCAGTATGATATTAGCAATTCCAGAACTATTTGCTGAAAAGATTTTCCCTTCCTCACTAGATTGCCCTAAAACATTTTTTAAATAGCAAATGACTTTTTAAAAGTTTTTGCTGTTTCTAAGGCACATTCCAGATACAGCCTGTGACATCAATCCTGAAGAGAAAAGAAAGAGCTGATTTACAAATGAAATAATATTTAACCTAAACCCTGAAGGAAAATCAATAGTTACTAAATAATCTCAAGGAAAAATATAAAGAGGAAAGTCAAAAAGAATACCATGTAAAGTCAGAGAGAATATAATACATGTTAAGAAATATGACATGCCAGAAGACCTTTAAATAGTGAAGCATTGTTCAACTTAAGAAAGAAAAAAAGAAGTTGCCTACAAATTGAGGACAAAGAACAAGGTTGTTTCTTTATTAAAAAGTTTCTGAGGGGTGCCACATTAAAATATATATATTCTAATTTTATGCTAATTAGAAACTTTTAATAAGTGTAATAAGAGTGACATGACCAAATTGCTCTGGCCCATAATATAAAAAAAGGATTTGAATGCATGCAAAGAACATAGTACAGCTATGTTTACAAGCATCAGATGACAAAGGCCTAAGATCTTTTATTGCACAAAGAAGAAATATATGTACACACACATACACACACATATATATATTTATTTAAAATATATAATTAATTATACCACACAAAATATAACATGAAATATAAATAAATATTTATAAATGTTTATATTATTAATATAGGTTTTAATTTTATATTTTTAACCAACACAAATAATTGTAATATATATATATAGTTTCTTTGCAAAAGAAGATTTATAAACCGATAACCAAGCTAACACAAAGAAAAAGAAGAAAAAATAAATTAGAAAGTGTGGCTGTTATGACAGACACAGCTGAAATTCAGAGGATTATTAGGTCTATTTGGAAAATTTATATTTCAATAAATTATAAAATCTGGAAGAAATGGACAAATTTATAGATGCATATGACCTACCAAAACCTGAACCAAGACAAACAGATAGCATAAACAGACCAATTTCAGTCAATGAGATGAAAGCATCATTAAAAAGCCTCCCAACAAAGAAAAATCCAAGACCTGCATATTTCACAGAAATTTTACAGAATCTTTAAAGAAGAACTAATGCCAACACTCCTCATGGTATTTCAAGAAGTTAAAAGGGAGGGAACTTTTCCATACTCATTCTACAAACCCTCTATTGCCTTGATACCAAAACTAGATAAAGATTCATCAAGAAAAAAAAAAATCAACCAATATCATTGATGAAAATACATGCAAAAATCTTGCAGTAAAATATTAGCACATAGAATTCAACTACATATTTAAAATATGATACATAACAATCAAGGTGGGTTTATATGAGGATTGCAAGAATGGTTCAACATATGTAAATCAATAAATGGACTACACTAAATAAATAGAACCATGGACAAAAATCACATGGTCTTCTCAATTGACACAGAAAAAGTCTTTGACAAAATTCAACATCCCCAGGACAAAACCCTTAAGAAATCAGGGATAAAGGGAACTTACGTGTGTGTGTGTGTGTGTGTGTGTGTGTGTGTGTATGTGTGTGTGTGTATATATATATATATATATATATATATATATTGAAAGGCAACAATATAATGAAATGGAAAAAATGGAAAGCATTTCTCCTAAAATCAGGAACATTTTAAAATCAGGAATACTTAATATAGTCCCTTAAATTTTAGTCACAGAAATTTTAAAAGAAAGAAATAAAAAGGGATACAAATAGGAAAAGAAGAAATAAAATTATTCCTTTTTGCAGATCCAATACCTAAAAGACACTAATAGTGATAGCAGAAGGATTTTTTCTGATAAAAAAAATTCAGCAATTTATTAGGACATAAAATTGACACACAAAAATCAATACACACTATACACCCTAAGAAAAAGATCAGAAAACCAATTCCATTCACAAAGCTTAACATATTTCCTAGGAATAAGTCTAACTCAGGAGGTAAAATATCTTTGTGATGAAAATTAGAGAATACTAAAGAAAGAAACTGGAGAAGACATTAGGAGATGGAAAACCTCCACCCATGTTCATGTTCATTAATATTGTTACAATGGTCATTTTACCAAAAGCAGTCTAGATATTCAATGCAATACCCATCAAAATGTCAATAAAATTCTTCATACAAGTAGAAAAAAGACAGTACTAAAATTCATATGGAGAAAGAAAAAAAAGATGCAGAGTAGGCAAAGCAATTCTTAGCAAAAAGAATAAGACTGGAGGTATCAGAGTACCTGATTTGGTTATACTAGAGAGCCTTAGTAATAGCATGGTACTGGCATAAATACAGACATATGGATCCAAGGAACAAAGTAGAAGACACATAGAGAAACCCACACAGATGAAGTTATTCAATTAGGGACAAGACTGGCAAAAACGTACATTGGAACAAAGATGGACTCTAATAAAGGACTGTGGGTGTCCTTAAGTAGAATGAAACTAGATCCTTTTCTCTGACCTTGAACAAATATCAACTCAAAGAGGATTAAAGCCCTGAGTATTAGAAAAGAAACTTTAAAACTGTTAGAAGAAAACATTGGGAGACATGTGTGAAACACATAGGTGCAGGCAAAGACTTCCCAAATAAAATACCTATAGCTCAGGGATTAAGAGGAAATGGGGTGGCATCAAACCTAAAAGCTTCTTTCCATGCAGCAAAGGAAATGACAGAGTGAAGAGATAACTGACAAAATGAAAGAAAATCTTTGCCAACTACTCCTCTGATAAAGGATTAATATGCAGAATATATAAAGAACTCAAACAACTCAACACTAAAACAACAACAACAACAACAAAAACTCAGTAAAATGGGCAAATCAACTGAAGAGACACTTTTCCAAGAAGTAGTACAGATAAAAATAAATGGTCAACATCTTTAGCCATCAGGAAAATGAAAATCAGAAGTACACTGAGGTTTCATCTCACTCCAGTTAGAAAAGCAAGCATCAAGAATACATGTAATATAAATGTGGGTTAAGATGTGAGGGTAAATGATCTTTTACACTATCTTAGAAGGTATATAAATTAATAAGGTTATTATGGAAATCATTGTGGAGGCACCTCAAAAAGCTAAAAATAGAACTACCAAAGGATCCAACTATACAACTTATTGGTATTTATCCAGAATACAGTCAGGATACTTTAAAGATACATGCACATCCATGTTAATTACCCAAAATTCACAATAGCTAATTTATGGATTCAGCTTAGGTGTCTATCAATAGATGGATGGATGAAGAAATGTAATATACATATACACAGCATAGTATTTTAAATTTTATTTATTTATTTATTTCTATGCAGTGCTAAGGATCAAACCCAGTGCCTCACACGTGCAAAGCAAGCACTCTGCTGCTGAGCTGCAGCCCCAGGCCCACAATGGAGATTTATTTATACCTTAAAGAGAATGAAATTGTCATTTGCAGGAAAATGGATGCAACTGGAAACCATAATTTTAGATGAAATATGTCAGACACAGAAAATTATCTTGTATTTTATTTACTCTGTGGAAGCTAAAAGTGCGAAACAATTAAAAAAAAAAAAACCAGACACCATGAAAATCTAAGGGAGGCCAACAGGGTAGAGAAAGGGGTTTGAGGGAGATTTTTTTTGAGTGAAATTGATCAAATTATGCTTCTATGGATACACAATATGCCACAATGAGACTCACCATTTTATATAATTAATATGCATAGATAAAATTAAAAAAACAAAAACAAAGGAAAGTGTTGCATCTGATTCATCATCTTCCCCATAATATGCCACAATGAAACCCACATAGTGGCTTAATATGCAACAATAAAAAATTAAAAATGAAGATATTGTGCTCAACATCTTTCCTATTTATTAGATAGAATATTATTCATACATAATTGATATTAGAATTTAGGTTGAAATAGAAATATAGTAAATCCCCCTCATTGGAATTTGTAATGTCATCAGGACTTTCAATTTTATGAGAAATTTACTATGAAAGGATTAAAATGACCGGAGATGAATCATATGATGTTTAAGTATATTGTTTCATATATTTCAGAACAGAGTATTCTCTCTTTCAAACTTTTGAATGTGAAAAGCTTTTGGTATTCCTTCAGTAGAATATTTTTAATACATATGCATGCACTTTAACATCTGTGTAGTTTTATTTTGAATGTTTGACAGAGAAATCATGCAACAGGTACCCCAGCTGTCAAAGCATGCCATTTGTGATGCTTCACCAGTCTGCACAGACTCTTCAAACTATGTTGCACCTGAACAGGGGAAAACCTCTAATGGGAACTGTAGCCTTAAATGTTTCAAAGCATACATAGACACTTACACTTTTCAACCGCAGCTCTCCTCTTTTCCTGCAAAACTGATCTTTGCTCATCAACTCCTTTTTATTTTTCACCCACAGTGACAGCGATATGATTGATAATGTTTACTGAGTTCCCAACAGGCCTTTAAATACTGTCTTATCTTTGACGTGTCACTTATCTCTGGTGCCTTACTTGTCAGTTACCTATCCCAAATGTTAATTACTTTTTTACTTAATAGCTACCTTCCTTCTTTTGAAGAGTTCCATATGCTTTATGTATTTTTTTTTAAATTGAGGAAAGACAGTAGGAAAGTTTGAAGTGAAGTGGAAAAAATTATATCAGAACACTTTTAAACTACGTCTGGGAAGCATACCTCACATCTTTGCTATATAAGAACATTTCTTTATATAAGAGCCCTTGTATGATTTTATTAAAAATATTATTTAGAGATCATGGTACAATTTAAAATATGAGACAAGGGAACAGCAGTCATTTACTAACTATTCAAACTTATCGCTCCTCTATTACTTTTCTCTATAGCTAACTCCTAGTTCCACCCAAATCATACCTCTTCAGACAATCCTCAAGATCAACTTTTAGGGTCCACACATTTATTAAATCCAACTGTATTTATTTATTCAGACAATGCTTATTAATCCTTTATCACATTACATGGACTTTGATATATTTTGAGATGGAAGGATAAGCCAAATTTGCCTAATTCCTGGCATCCTGGTGGCAATAGGCTGGTTCAAGAGCCAGATATTAATCAAAGAGTCCTACAAAGAACTGCAATAATGCTTTAGCTACTGAAAGTGAGGTCAATAGTGCTTCTAGTGTACATAATAAAAATAATGCTGAAGATACGGTGTTTTGTGCTTAAATTAGAAGAGAGTGAGTTTAATTGTATCATTCCAAAATGTGTCCATATATCAAAGCATAACGTTGTGCTCACAAATACATACATTTAGTATTTTTAATTGTATGTTTTTTGGTTTTGTTTTTGTTTTTAAGAAATAGGTCTTGAGCAGATAAAGGAAGTTTTGGAACATTTCATATAGAAAATAATATGTGTAAAGTTTTAGTGATCAGGTTGGGCATTAGGTTTGGGACACTATAGAAAGTAGTGCAGTGGTAATGTCAAGAGCAAGACAAAACTGCTTCAGAATGAGGAATAAGTCTGAATAAAATGAAGAGGGACTTTTCTGCTAAACCTTATAAGACATATTAAAGAATCTGATACATGCACCATTTGAAGTCAATATTCTACTTTAAGCAGAAGGTGGAAAAATAAGAAATGAATGCAATGAGATTTGGTGTTTGAAAGGATATCATTCAGCTCTTCAAAGAAAAGATTGTTAGGGAGAAATAGTGGGTATGGGGATATTTCAGATGCTAGTGAGTAAAAATAATCTCTCCAACAATCACTCAAAGTTAAAGGTTAGTTATTGTGACCCAAATTGTACAGCTTAGGCAAGAATGGGAAATGACTAATTTTAATAGAGTGAAGAATCTTAAAATTTTCTGACAACATTTATTTGAAAATGCCATAGAGAAAGTCAGTGAATAATGTCAAATAGATAGTTAAAACTATACTTAGAAATTCTAGTGGATTTTTGGCTTGAGTAAGTCCCATTTGTTGATTCTTGTTTTTAACTCTTGTGCTATGGGTGTCCTATTAAGGAATTTGGAGCCCAACCCCACAATATGTAGATTGGAGCCAACTTTTTCTTCTATCAGACGCAGAGTCTCTGTTTTGATATCAAGCTCCTTGATCCATTTTGAATTAACTTTTATGCATGGCAGGAGAAAGGGATTCAGATTCATTTTTTTTGCGTATGGATTTCAAGTTTTCCCAGCACCATTTGTTGAAGATGCTATCCTTTCTCCATCGAATGCTTTTAGCCCCTTTGTCAAATATAAGATAATTGTAATTTTGTGGATTGGTCTCTGTGTCCTCTATTCTGTACCATTGGTCCACCCACCAGTTTTGGTACCAGTACCATGCTGTTTTTGTTACTATTGCTCTGTAGTATAGTTTGGAGTCTGGTTTCGCTATACCACCTGAATCACTCTTCCTGCTTAGAATTGCTTTTGCTATTCTGGGTCTTTTATTTTTCCACATGATATGCATAACTATGTTTTGTAGGAGAAAACATTATTGTCAGCTTATTTTATTTATTTATATATATACATATATTATATATATATATAATATATATATATAATATATATATATATATATATATATATATAT
>NW_026000142.1:19537882-19606402 GCF_001458135.2 Marmota marmota marmota | reverse complement strand
ATATATATACATATATATATATATATATATATAAGCTTTTTACTAGGAGCAACTTTTCCCCCACAGTCTCAGGAGAATAAAAACAATTCATATTCAAAGATTACATGAAAAAATATGTTTTGTAAATTTATATTGATCAAATGTAATATTAGACCAATCAGGTTATAATAGGTTTGAGGTTTTTTTTATTAGTATTGACAAATCTTCAGAGATACCATGTCTGATGAAATGGCTTGGTGGAGAGGAGCTAATGGAGTTCTATATGTGTTCATATGGTCAGGTGAAGAAGAGGAAGGGCCATCACTGGGAACATTTGTGATATGGAGACTGCAGTGATGTAATTCTCTATACTGCAATATTTTCCTCAACAGTTTGAAACAATGCACATGAAGTGGGTACTGGACAAATCAGGCAAGAGCAAGGTCTTGTTCTGAGAGGTTGTTTTTTGTTGGGGGGGGTGGGCAGTGTTCACTTGGCTTTGTTTCCTTTATTTTTATTATGGAATTTATCAACCATATCCACACTGAGGGGGGCGTGGAAATGGCTGCAGCTCACAGCTTCAGTTTTAGAGTTTGGATATTAGTGCTTTGACAATTGGGTTCATGTACAATTGTGTGTGTGTTTGTGTGTGTGTGTGTGTGTGTGTTTCCACTGCCTAGCTTGGTTAGAAATTGCAGATACCCTAAAGAAATTTAGCATGGTCAGACTATAAATTAACTCATATCTCATATTTACAAACACCTACGATGAATTATCTCACACTCATTCACAGTTTAAAGGATTATCAGTGGAAAAGCCAGAAAAATTTTACCAATTATACAGTTCCAATCAGTTCCAATTTTGTGTAGATATCTTCAGTTATCTCACATTTTTAAATTTTGCTGATAGTAAAGGCCAAACACCTGAAACAATTCTGTGTACAAAAATGATTCTAATCATTAAATATGTGTTCACACATTGAAATATCTACATCAGAATTTCACATGATTTTTGAAGCATTTGAAATGTTGCACTTTTAAATCCATTGTTTTAAAATATATATTTTTATAAGTTATTTTTAAAAATAATGTGTACTTCCAACAGTCAATGTTTAGAAACTGTTTTCTTCCTCCCAACACCAAATCAATGAAGAAATTATTCAATAGGACAATTTGCATGACTGATCCTGAATAATCAATATTGTCCTATCCACACCACAGCTGAACTTTTATTAGGCTTATTTATTGATTTAAATATTTAGTTAAAGGGTGCTTTTAGTTCATAGCCTACCTATAAAGATCAGAAAATCAGCTTGAAGGCAAAGTGCAATATTGTGTAGGAGACTAACCCAATGAGAACACTAGAGTCTTTGGCTGTAAAACCAGACACAGCGACTAGCACAATTCACACCCCTGATACTGGCTCTGCATTCTGACTCTATAAGAGATGTTGCCACCAGATCTAGAAACCAGAAAAACTGCTGTGCTGTAAGTTCTACGTGATCCAGCCTCCTGTATGACATTAAATGCAGATTTACCATTTGGAGCAGGTTCATCTGAGTGGTGGACACATATATCCAATGCTCAGGCTGTAGCTTCTGACAAAACTGTAAAAGACAGCTTCTGCCATGAGAGGGAGACTTTCCTGTGATGAAGGGATTCCTTTAATGTAGGAAAGAGGTTTTAGGTGTTGAAGTCCAAGTGAAATGAAAAAAAAAAATCACATACTTTAGCAATGACTTTCCAGAAGCAAAGACCATATTATATTCTTTCTATATACTGACAATTACCTGTATGTGTTCAAAGTTTTCTGGTGCAATACAAAAGGCTTAATTAACATCCATGGGTTGACACCATTTAATTATGAAGTGGCACCACATAATTTATGGCTACATGACTTAAAAACTATAAGGATCAAAATATTACTGGTGTGGCAGATAATTTGTTCATTACAATGTAAAAACTTCAGTGTGCTCAGCCAACAGCAAAAATTAAACAGAAATTTTAAGTACAGATTTCCATAAACCTTTAGGTTAATATCTAAAGATCAGTAAAGAATATGAGAGAGTTTCCAAGACATTCTTACAAGGCCTCCTGTCCATTGTCAAACATTGGTGAAGGGTGGAGGTACTCTTTGAAAGATTACTTTTAAAAATGGACTTGAAGTCAGTCCACATTTGGATTCTGGTCATTTCATCTGAATGAATAACTTACCTGAGGAATGTCTTCTATTATGAAAAATGGAGGCAATAATACATAATTTACATAACAACACATAATTTCTATGTATTTAGAAAGAGATGATTATTATAATAATGGAGAAAGAAGTGTATTGAAAATTTGCAAAGGAAAAATATCTAAACACAGGGTAGGGGTAGGGGTGGGGGAGTTGTAAACTTTTTCTTGAAATCCCTTGCCTCTCAACAGCTCAGATAGATTCCATAAAATTTATCAAGTTTCATTTTCATCTTATCTCTTCTTATTGAATCTGCATTGTTAGCTAGGTATGGTGGTGCATAGCTGTAATTCCAATAGCTCAAGAGGCTGAGGCAGGAGGATTGTTAGTTCAAAGACAGCCTAAGCAGTTTAGGGAAGCCCTAAGCATTTCAGTGGAAGCCTATCTATAAATAAAATATTTTAGAAAGGGCTGGGGATGTGGCTCAGTGGTTGGGTGCATCTGGATTTAATCCCGGGTACCAAAAACAAAAAATTCTACATTGTTTATAATACAGAAACAGGATATTGTGGGCATGGACTACATTTATAACACCCTTTCTCTTCTTAGCACAATGTTTCTTCCATTGTGAGCTGCAAGGAGAAAAAAGCTATATGACTAATTTAAATAATCATGAAAATTGATCTTTCTCTGTTAAGTGACTATGTGCTGCAGTCCATAATTTTTTGGCTGTTGATGACAACATTTTAATACTTAGTCCACCAGGAATCTACATGTAATTTGACAAGCTGTGACCTGCATACCTTGCATCCAGGCAGGGGTCAAGGGAGAGGGGATCCATCCTATGCTCTGCTCATTACAATGCATGATCTGGTACTGGGTTGTAATCACACAAAGGAGGTGCTTTTTTCTTACAAAATGGGTACTTTTTTATAGTCTCAACAGGGCCTCCCCACTGCATATATTTTCCTAATTGAGAATAGTAGCTGTAACTGCTTCCCTGCTAGGCTCACCCTGGAAGCACACATCAGAACTCTTGACTCTTGAGATCCTCTCACCTAGTCAGTGTTTTTCTCGTGTCCGAACAGTAAGAAAGCTCAACCCATTAACTTGTCCCTATGCCCACTTACTTCTTTTTTGTAGAAACTTAAAATTTCTACATTTATTAAAGTCTTTTCTCTCTTTCTCCAGTTTATTGGATCAAGGGGGAACAGGTAGAAATAATATTTGTTTTAAGAAGGTAAAATTAAAAAAAAAAAAATCCCACCACAAGTATCACAATCCTTCTCATGTCCAAAGTCACCATAGATTTCTTCCCATTACTTGCCAGTCTTGTGCTGGTACAAATTGACAGAGAACAGTGGAACAGGTAATTATGGATTTTCCTACCACTGATTCTTCTGTTTTTTGAAAAGTTTAGGAGGAGTACATACTGAATGATTAATACTTTCCTTCATACTTAGCTTTGAGCCATGGGTTTCATTGTAATGAGAAAGATTTGATTCTGCAACAACAGAAAAAAAAATCCTTATTGATTACATAGTTATATATCAACTTCTCAATTAATTTCAATGGAAACTGAATTTGAATATCTTTAGTCTGTAGAATCCATATAGTATAGTACTGTCTACATGCAAATTTTGAATTACCTAATTTGTGACTAAATGTTACTCTGGAAAATACCTAGGGTAACTACCTATTCCCAAATCCATGAAATGACTAATCCTTAGAAAGTTCAAGACAAGGATCCTGTACTTAGATATTAAAACTGTGCTTTTCCATTCAATTTTGAGCCTAGCTTAAAATCACATGTTTTATATATATACACATGTATATAATCTGTTTTATTCTCTGTGGTTTCTGAACACTTTTTTTTAACCTCTTTGCATTTCAGTTCCCCATCCTTAAAAAAAGTATTCATGAAAGCAATAAAATAGTGAACATCTATTGAATTCTAATAATAAAAATAGAATTACATAATAACTCATTAAAGGCATATGGTTTTTAGAAGATATGAGATATGACCTGTGATTTGTGTAACTATCTTAGTTCACAAAATTATTGAATGCAAAGAGTCTTATGTTGGCAATGAGCAGCATCCTCAGTCTCTGCTATAGTTTTATTCACAGCCCAAACAGAAGCATCTAGGGTGCTTGGATTTCTTGAATTGTTCCATTCAAGCCATTGCATACCTGCATGTGTAACCTTTTCCCACTGACTGAGCTAACAGAGTTGAAAATGAGCTGAAAAATGAGAGAGTTCAGCAAGGAAGAATAAGAGAGGTGGGAAGAGAGAGACGTCTATAACCAGTGGCACTATTTTATAATAGAACATAATAACCATTTATAGTGCAGGTATCCTTAGGAACTTCACACTAAAATCAATATGCCAGCTGTGAAATACAGCTCTGCTGCAGGCATGTTTTTTAAAGGGAAAAAAAAAAGATCTTTAGAGATTTAACAAAAAAATAGAAAGAATATGAGAGAATTTATCCCCAGGGATTGAATGGTTCCTAGTAACAGAACACAGTGAGAAACTCACTAGCTGCTCCTAACGCCCAGATTTAAGCATACAAGGAAACATGGCCGAGGCATGGTAGGTAGGGTGTGCAGTCTGCTCCAGGACAGGCAGAACTCATCAGTGAGAGTTCTGGAGCTCAGGGTCAGCTTTGACCGAGTTCTGTCCACCCCATCCTATCCTCAACACACACTACCTTCAAGGGGTTAATAAATGACCTCAAAATTTGAAAAGTTTAATATATCTAAAATTACTAGGCACTTGTGTTGGCTTCCTATAAATGAAGAAAATAGTTTGTGTTGCTTTATGTTCTTTATAAGGATGGCTGTGTAGTTGTATTTGCTCAGTTTAGGTTCCATTAGGGATGGTACTGTCTTTTAGATCTACTTGGATGTAATAGAGAATTGGAGAAGCAATACACATTGCTGACAGAAGGATAACTAATGGCCTTTTTCAGAATTTCTGACTCAGGGCATTGATGAATGTAAGATTGGAAAACATGGAAAAGGTAGCAGAATCCTTGAAGACTGGGGGAAAAAAAAACAACAGGCTGTCAGTATATTAAAGTAGAGGAAGTATTCTAGATGCTCTCATGAATAGACAAAATAATGATGATGGGCTGGGGTTGTGGCTCAGAGGTAGAACGCTCACTTGGCACATGTGAGGCCCTGGGTTCGTTCCTCAGCATCACATAAAAATAAATAAAATAAAGGTATTGTGTCCAACTACTACTAAAAAATAATTAAAAACAATAATAATAACTAACAATTTTAGATTCACTGTTTCTGGCACTTCTGTAAGCAGGTTAAGCAGTTATCTTTTATTAAAATTTAATTTATTTCTGAGAGGTAAATGTCAGTAGTATTCTTCCATTTCCACAGATTAAGAAGTTGAGATAATATGCTTTCTAAAGTGAAAAAGTAAGATGTGTAGTGAGAATGTGGACACACTGAGAGAAATGAAAAAGTGGAATGGAAATTGAGGAAAATATTTAAAAATTCCTCTTAACTATGAACTTGAATGAAAAATAAAGGGTTGTTTCACAGGGGACTATAAACAAAAAGATCCATTATTGTCTTGCAACTATCTCCTAAGGAAAAACACAGAAGTCGGGTGAAACAATATATTTATGACTACAAATGTTTTTTTCAGACTATGCCTGAAAATGAATTTAGAAACATGAATAATATAGTCTCCGAAAGAACAATATTTGTTAACATTTTTGTGAATGAATTTCTTATCTAGAAAGAGTTTACACACACATATATTTATGTATATATAATGTTTATAATATAAAATATAAATATATATATATAATATCTATAATATAAAATCTATCTAGATGAGTAATTCACATGTGTATTTAACACTTTTTTTTTCTGAAACATAAACAGGCCCCAAGATAACCCTTCATTCTTGCTGTAGATGACAAAAGACTTTATGGCAAGGAATTCAGATGTTTCAGTAAAAATGGAAAAAAGCTCACCTTTGCCTGAGGCACAAGATGCAGCTGGCCTTTTTTTGATTTTTAATTCTGCCTCTGGCCAGGTGCCTTCCCTATGGCTTCTGCTTTTAGCTCCTCAAGTTTCTTCTTCTCATTCTGTTTCCACTTGACAGCCCATCTTCCTCATTCATCTCCTTGGCCTGCTTATTGACCTATATTGGGGCTTTTTTTTTTTTAACCACCTTCATACCTAAACATGGGGCATGCACCCCTCCACGAGTTCTACCCCTTTGTTTTATCAATATGCAGTTTCTATCTCTCAAACTTTATAGTACTTTTTCTTGAAAGGACAAGTATTAAAATCAACTAGAGCTGGGTTTCTAATTCTTGACTTGTGTGTATTATCCAGTTGTTGGTTAATGTTTTTGTCCATCCTAATAAATAGCAAAATTAAGGCAAAAATAAGAACAAAATTACAAAACTAGAAAAAAAGCACAATATTTGAGGGTTTTGTTTGATATATTCACTTTCTAGTTTGCAAGAGAACTTACCACTCACTAGTTTTACACATGGAAGTCTCCTCTATTTATTTTACAAACATAGTGCTTGAGAACTCTCATAGATTAAAGATATTTTATTATAACTTAAATGTAAGATGCCCTGCCCTGATTCACTCAAGGAGGAGCAGGGCAGAGTGACAGAACTGTGTCATTTTGTATTGTGCACATATCACAGCTTGGTTTTGGCTAGCCAAGGAGGCTTTTTCTTCTGTGGAGGAAGAATCCCAGCTCAGGTGAATTTATAAGCACACTGGAGAATGCCTTGCAACCTGACACCTTATTCTCATACCTAGAGCTTATGGAAATTGATTAACATTTGCCCAGTGAAGTGGGAGCTTGACTGGCTTTCTGAGAAACAAGATCCAGTCCATACTTGGTGGTGTCAAATATCCTAATATCTCCTGTCCCCCAGAAACACTGCTAACAAAGGGATCATTAGAAAACAAGCAAAGTTTTACTAAAAATTTTTCAAGATTTATTCCTGAAGTCACCTTAGGACTTCAGTTTTGCTTCTTGATTTCAGAGAGAAATAGAGAGGAAGGGAGGGAAAGAGAGAAAATTGAGAGAAAAAGAGAAATATTTAACACATACAAAATTAGTGTACTCGAATCTTGATTATGAGACTAACTAGCTATAAGACTTTTCTAAGGAATAGGAAGAATGATAGATAGAGAATGAAAGAGATGCTTGTGGTGACTTGCTTTAGGAGTAGAGCCAGATTTTCTGAAGAAGTTTGCCCAGTGATATCAGTTTGGCTTGACAATGAGTGTGTCCTAGCCTAGTTGTAGAAGTTGAGGCTTGAGTTGTGTGAATTACGTATGTTTTATTTGGAGCCATATATTTGTAGAGAGCATAAACTCAGGTTATAAATGCTAATACTACGGAAATTATAAACATCTTTCTAAAGATGCGTTAATGGCCATAGATAATCTTACATGCTAAATACATGATCCCGATACAGAAGAAATTTGGACCATGAGGTCTGGGATAGAGATCTCTTGTAATCTTGAGCACCCAGATGGCTTTGAACCCATAAACTTGCAGAAGACAAGCAGGCATCCATTACTTAGAAGCCATGAGAATGTGATAATGCATAGATGAGTTTGTTTGATACACATAATTAAATAAAATTTAATATGATATAATAATAATAATAACAAAGTAGACAATGAACTACATAAACTCAATCATTGCCCTTTCAGCTATTTTTGGAAGACTAGCATCTAATCAAAACTTAAGTGTTCATCTAAAGAAAATAAAAGCAAAAATAAAACTCATCCCCCCAAACGGATCTTATTAAATCTGACTCCTACACTTCTTTCCTCCATGTATAAATCATGGAAAACAAAAGTCTCAGAGCAATTCCACCTGCCTTGTTAGTAAGGTATGACACTCATGTTGGGCCAGCTGCACGAAATTTCTGGGATCAAATCCTATTATCCAATATATGCTGAGTATATTCCTCATTTTTGGTCTTAAGCAGCCATCTATTTTCAGCATATGTCTTTTATTTGATTTTCAGTGGTAAGAATATATTTTCTGGACCATTTATTTTTCTACTGAGAGCTCATAAACTAGTTGGCCAGCAGATTGTACTCAGGGTATAGGAGCATCATGACTGGGTTAGACTCATGGTCCATAAAGATTGTTATTTACTGCCAAAATCTGTTTCAACAAACACTGAGATGAGGAACTGTGGCTTCCTTTTCCAGAATTATACCATAAGTCAATTCTTGAGGCAAGGGATGATTCTTACAACAACATGTACTAATAAAAGCAACAAGGCAATTAAGGTTCTATTTGCAGAACACATGAAGTTCCTATCTCATTCTATGTAAGGAAGTTTTCTATGTAAAACTGATAATGGAGGAAAGTGCTTCCTTTCCAAAGAGATTTCAATTTATTTATTTATTTAATTTATATATGGCAGCAGGATGCATTACAATTTTTATGACACACATAGAGCACAATTTTTCATATCTCTGGTTGTATACAAAGTATATTCACACCAATTCGTGTCTTCATACATGTACTTTGGATAATGATGTCCATCACATTCCACTATCAATTCTAACCACATGCCCCCTCCCTTCCCCTCCCACCCCTCTGCCCTATCTAGAATTAATCTATTCCTCCCATGCTCCCCCTTCCTATCCCACTATGAATCAGACTACTTGTATCAGAGAAAACATTTGGCATTTGGTTTATGGGGATTGGCTAACTTCACAATTTCTATAGAAGTCACCAGTCCACTTTGCTTTGTGCTGTAGTTCAATCTCTGGCTCGTTTCTGCCTTTTTAAGGGGTTCACAAACTGTCTTAGTACATAGCTCTTCTTTAGAATTTGTATGTTTTTTGGTGGGGAGGAATCCTTTCTTCAAATCTTTCCAGGCTTTTGGCCTTTCTCTTTGTTTTCAGTTCCACTCTACTCTCCTATTGATTCTGTGGCTTCTAAGTAGGAGTCTTGTGACTCTTGTCTATATCATTGCTCTGCGTGGTTTTTAGGGAGCCCTCTTTGCCATTCCAGCGAATACATCTGTGCTCACATGAAGGTAGCCTTTCTAATACTAGCAGCCACTTACTTGAATGAGGCTTCTTTTTCTGTATAATAACAGAGTTCCTCATTAAAGTGCAGATAATAAGATAGGGTTTGTGCTTAGAGTGATCCTGACTCTGAAACCAGAAGTGAATAATAGGTAAATTTATGAAATCAATATTCTTACTTATGATGTGATAGCACATTATGCACAATTTTGTAAGGCTTGATCTTGGAGATCATCTGGAGATGTTCCCTAACACTGTGAATCCTTAGTTTCTTCAACTATGAAGTAGAGATAAATAAAGGTCATTAAGATGTTTTCCAAACCAAGTGTCTGACACAAAGTAACATTTAAGTCAATTAGTAGCTGAAATATGGAAAGTACTTATTATAATTATAAACTTTAGAGTAGTAATGCCTGAAATTTGAGTTGATGTATTAAATAAAATACACTAATTTGAGAGATCTAGCCAAGTAATTTTGATTACAAAAAATTCTGGGAAAATATTTAAGTAGATAACCAAGGGCATTGATATGGAGAATGTGAAAGGCAAGCCTTCATAAAACTAGATCAGGTGAAGCTTTGCAACTGTGTGTAAATATTAGAAAAAAAGCAGGAGGCTGAGTAATTAGTGAGTTGTGAAGTATGGCAGCAATATTTTCCAATAATTTCTATCAATAGAGAACACCGATTTGTCCACTTCTTGAATTATGATGTCCTTCAGATTGTGGCAGAAGTAACCTCGTGCAATTTTCCAAGCATTAGCCTCCAGTAGAGCTCAAACTTCCATCTCCATTTTGGACCCCTCACCTGAGGCTGCCCTTTAAGGAAGTCCGTCTGAGCCCCACTAGAAATATCAATCCTCATGGAGAACTCAGGGTGTCCCAGAGGACTAATAGGGAGGGCACTTTTATCCCAGGCTCCCTTCATATGAATGGACACATAAGTCCACAGAGTGAAAGCAGCAGAAATCTGCCCAGGCAACCTGTGAAACTATGAAACTTAATGTTGTTGTGAAGCACCACATTTTTGGGTGGTTTTATACAGCAATAGATAACTGAGTCATTAGTGATAAATAATTAAAAAAAAAAGACTCTTTTCTCAGGAAAAAATCTAAAGTTGAATATACAGCAACTTTGTTTATAACATATTTCAGGGAACTTGCCTCAGGTGTTTTACATCTTTGGTTAGAGGAATTTAGGCTATGGAAATTTCATAATTACAAAACTTAAAAAAATTATCAGAAGACTATCAATTTAATTAATTTATAAAAAAAATCTGTGTTTTTAGGATTCTTTGTAGAAATTAGATAGAAATCATTCCATGTGTTACAACATCACCCAAACTGTAATTCTTATTGGCTTCCATAGGTAAATACCATTGTGTCCCTTTAGGATCTGTTATAATCCCACTTAAGAACCACAAGGCACTAGGAGATCTTGATTTAGCAGTATTTTCATTTCTTTTGTGACTTCTTCTGAATTTAATTTGAAGTGATCCTGTATTAATTTTGTCATTGTTAGGTCTTTATAAATCTGAAAAAGACAGTTAAAGTGGCAGAGATAGAGACAGAAGAAGAGAATATGAGACAACCGAGACAGAGAAGACACAAAAGTTACTTAAGACTGATAGTGGAATGTTTATAACCTCCAGAAACATAATTAATAAAAGTAATCATTATCAAAAGAGAAATGAAATGAATACCGTCCATTTATTAAAACTGGAAGAGTTGCCTGTTCCCTTTCTTCTGCCCTGCCCCTCTTGCCCTTGTAATCCTTGATAGTACTGTAGGTATGGTGTGAAGCAGGGATCAAAATATGTAGAGGGAAAATGTATTCAGTATATTAATAATGAAACTAAATACAGAAAAATATTCAAAATGCTTTTTGTTTCATAGCAAGTGTCCTGGCTACTTTCTAATACTGACGAATTCTGTCAAGGTGCCCTTAGTTAACAATTTCCACATGGCTTAATTTTTTCCAAACTCATGAGGAGACTCAGTCAACATTCAGGATGTCAGACCATTATGTTTTAAATATAAATTGAGTAAAATTCACTTATATTGATTGGCAGTTGTATAAATTTTGGCAAGTGCATAAAGTCTTATTATCAGATCCTAAAATCAAGATACAAAAATTTTCCAGGTGTTGCTCTTTTGTAGTCAACTTTTCTACCACTCAGAGCCTGGCAAACATTGTCTGTTTTCTGTATCTATAGTTTTGCCTTTTACAGAAGAGACCATGAATTTTAATTACAGATATTTTATCACATAGAGATGATCAGTCTTTAATAAGATAAAACAATCTTTTTCACAAGTGTTAAGTTGCCTTTGGAGGGAAAAAAATCCCTTTATAGCTCTATCAAGCTGTGATTTTTAGGTTGAGGTTAAAAACCTTTTGTTGGGGATTGTTTTTTAAGATAAAAGAGTCATCTAACACTGGTACTGAAAAATCTTTGGGGGTTTAAAATAACTTTTAAAAGCTAAACAGCTTTAAACAATGAAATAAATACTTTTTTAAAATGGAATAAATAAATTTAAAATTAAATCATTGATCTGTACATACTTTAAAGTATAAGCCATCTATCAACTCAGTAGAAATTTTATATTTTTCTCAGTTTAAAAGCAAAAAGGAAAGACTAGAGGTATAGAATGATATGAGAAAACACAATAAAAGTACAAGTGGATATTACATTTATTTATTCACTCAATAAAGATTTTGTTAAACATGTATTGTGGTCCTGAGAATGCTCTAATAGCTGGGGAGAAAGCAATGAATTTGTACAAACAAGATATCTTCCCTTGTGTGGTTTATATTCTGGTGGAACAAGGTAGACAATGAATCAGTAGGCAAATAATTTATATATAAATATAAATTGCTTTATAAACTACTATATCAATCTGGAGTTCTCTAAAATATTTAAAAAAAATGAGGGCAGTTAGTCTAATTGGAGGATTTTTCTTGGGAGATACATGTTTGGGGACATGAGAGGGAAGAGGAGGAAACCAGAAGTAGCATGTTTCAAGAGATTCAGGCCCTCTGGGCAGCTCTGGGAGAATGTAGCATGAAGCAGACCTCAGTTCCTCTAACCTAAAACTGAGATAGCTAGTGTTTGTACACACTCTGTTTTCTTAAATTTACTCTTTGGCCTTCAGATTAAAGAATTTCTACTGATCTATTTCTTTGTTCATTAGTATTTTTCTGCTGTCTCAGATCTACTTTTGAACCCTTTTTGTATATTTTCATCTTAACTCCAGTATTGTACTTTTCAATTCTAGATTTCCATTTTATAAATTTCTACTTATTTGACATTTGTTAGTTATTATAAACATATTTTACCTGAACTTTTCAAATTTGATGTCATTCAAGACTTGATCCTTTTTATAACAAATGCTTTGATATTGTCATCTTGCTCAGTCCAATATCTGGATCACTGAAAGTCAGTTTATTTTACCTCTTCCCTTTAGCATTAATCATTTCTTTCACACTACTTATTCTATTTTACATATTAATTGTCATACAATAATTATTTTAGGAGATTTTGTGCTCAAAAATCTTAAACCCAGGGCTGGGATTGTGGCTCAATGGTAGAGCACTCGCCTAGAACATGTTAGGCCCTGGGTTCAATCCTCAGCACCACATAAAAATAAATAAATAAAATAAAGATATCAAAAAAATCAAGAAGAAATTTAAAAAAAATCTTAAGCCCTGGGTGTCTGTTGGAGAGTTCATATAAACATCAGTTGGTTTTCTAATCTGCTTTAGTTTTAATTATTTACTGGGTTCTCTCAATTTACCTGCACTGTTGTGGAATTTTCTAGTCAGACATCAGGTAGGCTTACAGCACTTATTTGTGGAGCTCTCACTTCTAGATTTGGTTCATTTAATTCGGGCTGATCTGTCCCTTACTCAAAACACAATTGTAACTATAGGTTAAAAGAACAATGAGTTTCCTCATCTTCCATTTCCTACAAGTTAGCAAATTTTACTGTCAACATCACCAGAATGTTTCTGTTTATCATCTCAATTCACCTCCTCCAGCAGCAAGAATGCTGATTCCCAAGACAGGTCCACCTTCCAGCTGCCTGAGTTGGGAGGGGTTTATTGAAGAAATATCAGAGAAGAATGCTACAGACTTCACTAATTTACCAAAATTGCTAATAATTTTTTGAATTAATTCTTTCCCCTTTGTTAGGTTTTTTTTTTTTGTGGGGGTGGGGCAGATGAAATGGTGTGGAGAGCAACTGCAGAAACATAGCATGGTTGTTTTTGACTGTTTTGTCAAATAAAATATTATCCTTATTGTTTTCCAGGAGAGGATTTTTCAATTTTTTTTTAGATAATTTGAGCTTAAAGTTCCTCCTTGGCTTTCATACATGCAAAACATTTATACTAGTACTTAAAAAAAGGAAAAGAAAATGATGAATAAGCTAAGAAATGTTTTATCATGTTTTCCACTAAAGCAAGTCTCATAAATGTTCCTCTTTCCCAAATTCGTGATCTGGTTTACAGATGATGTTTCCTAAAAAGGGGCCAGGATAAAGCATCAAAAACTCAAATGTTGGAAGGAAATCTTGCTATCTTTATGACAGTATACACTGTCTGAATGATTTATTTTCTCAAATTATACAGACAAGACACTTGTTGCAGTGATAACCTTTCTTTGTCCCAATTTGCTTATTGGTAGCATAGACAGAGTGAAAGCACACAAAACACCACAAAGAAGAATTTACAGAAAATGTTTATTCTTATGTTTGTTTGTTTTCTGGTAAAATCAGCCATAATTTCATATTCCAATGTATGTTATGCAACAATATTATTGTTATCATTTTTATAACAATTCTTTATGTGTTCCAATTTCAGGTATCTCTTTTTCTCTGAGTGGGAATGCATGTGAAGTCCCATTTCCCTCTATTTGATTCCTTGCTATGCTAAGTTACTCTGAAAGCTTAGTTCATAAATTGTTTTTGAAATTAAATAATATTTTCATTATACTAACTCCTTATTTAAAGTCATCTTGTCTCTTGAATCACAAAGTTAGTCATTGTGTCTTTGATTATTCATTTGCTTTCAAGCTGCAAATTTATTATTTTTCTATAAATTATTTCCAATGGCAGAGTTTATGCAAATCAAATAATTACTAGCATCTTTTGATAAAATGAAGGTAATTTAGAGCAATTACAAATCATCAAGACTCACAAAAGCAAGATATAATTGTGAATCAAAGCAATCTGTCAAAGGAATGTATCTTGAAGTATCCTGAGGCACCCTAACTAAAAAAGAACTTGCTCTTTTTCATGATATAACCTGAGATAAGAAAATGTGTGTGTGTGCACACATGTGTGAGTATGTGCACATGCACACATGTGTGTCTATACTAGTAAGATGAGAAAATAATCAAAACTGTCAAACTATTGTCAAACCTTTGCAAAATTAATAATGAGATGAGAAAAAATTACATGGAAAAAATTACACTGTAAGTTACTGGAGAAAATAAGTTTGTAAATGCTTAGGCCAAAATGATAAGGAAGAAATTTAGTTACATAAATCACAATGCCCCTAAAATGATCAAAAGCAACACAGTTAGAAAATAAAGTTTTTATAAGAAAAATAGAAACTAAAATGTGAACTTTGTAGGAAAAATGAATAAGACAAAATTGGGCCAATATCTTAAAATTAGGATATAAGAAGAAAAAAAAAACTATAAAAACTTCTAAACAGGACATTTCATCTGTTTTCCAGTATTTGATCAACCACATTAACTTTAGGAGCATCCAAAGTAGCATGTTTGTATAGCTTTTTTGAGTAACCAGATATATAGTCTTATATAATAAGAGTCAGGATCAAGTCTTATAAGTAAAACCTTTAAACAAACAAAAAAAGAAAATATTACATCTTATAACCCTTCCCATTGAATTTTGGAATTAGTATCTTCTGTATAACTTTAAAAAATTACACATGTATAAAGCATTAGGTATTTCATTCATTTAATTCAATTAGCACACTATCATTGTCATAGTTGACCAATGCTCAGTTCTGTAAGGCAAGATAGTCTAGTTCAGAGGCTGGCAAAATTTTGCAAAGGAGAAAACAATAATTTTTTTTATCTCTGCTTCAAAATAAGCAAATTTGAGCAACTGTTTTCACTCAAAAACTGATATTGGTTTTTAAAGTGTATATCATAATTTTAAAAATGTAAAAGCTATTCTTAGCTCATGTATGCTATAAAAGAGGTGACAGCCAAAGCTTTTTCTGAATTTTAATATATATTTATTTGGAATATATTGTGATAGAGGTCAGGAAATGTAGTGTTTTATTCAAAGCTTTACATCTATATTGTTGCCCTGAATAGGAACTGTTTCCAATCCATTTTTCTAGTCAGAGCAGAAAATGAGTCATTCCTCAGTCTGTGATTGTATACCATTTTTCAGAAACCATGTTGATCCATTTTAACAAAGATAGCACACCTGGCATGAAAGCTGCAATCGAAGATGCTATTTGAGAGAAAACATAGTAATCCACTTTTATCCCCCAAGATCCAGCTGATTTATGCAGAAACCATAATGATGTATTAGATAGGGATATAATTGGATGTATTATGGGGACTACCCTTGCTGCATCCTTTAAGTCTTTAAGAATTGTGCTGTTTTTGCACCCCCAATCCTGTACAATATTATTTTTGATTCATGTCAACTCATATCACACACACACACACACACACACACACACAAGGGTGGGCGTGCCAGAGATTTCTCCAGGCACCAACAGTAATCCCAATTCTGCATTCTGGGGCTGGGTAAATGCCAGCATTTGGTTTTGCAGCCCTTAGGGAACACTGTAGTCTTACCCTGTGCTAAGACTCCCGCTGTTCCCAGAACCTCACGCACATGCATTCAAATAGAGAGCCATGATGATGACATCCTGATTCTCTGAGTATCAATGTTAACCTAGAACTCATGTCTCATTGTCCTCAAAATGATTTCTCTTTCTTTGATGTACAGTATGCCAAGTTAGTAACCATAGACACCTTTGAAGAAGGGCTGAGGGAATCATTTTCATTTATAATGACTGTGGTGTTGCAGGATCCTTTTTCTAGGAAAGGAAGATTATTCCTCATTCAGTGGTTCAAAGATAAAAACAGTCCCAGGAAAGGAAACTGCAAAATGATATGTGACATTTGGAGTGATTCCCCTTAGCCTTCTGATACTATGTCACTGATTTCAGTAATATGACTTAGTTGTACCTTGTTGCCTGTTCATCTCTTGTTCCTTTGGACAGTTGTCTTCTGTCAGCCATTTTTATAACTCTCTGTGGGCCAGGCCCTTGGTCTGACTGGTTCTTCTCATTGAATGCCAAATGTTCCATGAAAAGGATCAGGCAGTTTAGCACTGAGTCCTGGTCTCTAGAGGTTCAAACTTCTATGGTTTTCATTGCCAGGAGGGGACCAACATATGTCATGGCCTCTCTGACCATCAGTCTAGGCTTACTGAGTAAAGGCAACAGGGAACATTTGAGTGATGTGAAGTCTCTTTCACCTGTTTTTTTTTTTCTTTCCAATATTAATTTTCTGAAGTCTTGACTAACACAGCAAACATATGCCAATGAATTAGCTCAGGCCCATACCACTAGCCATCTCTCCTCTATAAACAAGTACATTGCTTGATAAAAGAATTTTCTTCCACCAGCACTCCTTATGAGACATTTTGCATAGTTCTGAACTGCACCAACACTTTTCTTCTTTTACGTAGAATCACTCAAATAATAACATCTTAAACTGCTATGCACATATTTAGATATTTGCATACTACCTTAAATTGTAATTTAGCATTCCATTTGCAAAATTGACTATTTGGGCCTTTTACATTTAAACGTGTTGTAAGCTATTATTAATGCATTTACAGAACACTAGCTAGCAGTGGCACCTTGATAAATTATAATCGACATTAGCTAATTTTCTTTTGTAAGAGCTGTAACTTCTAGGAAGTTAGGGATATTGATCATTAGCACAATGATCCATGTCACAAGTATATTCATTTATCACATCCTCATTTTCATTAATGACATTAGTAAACAGTTTAATTCACTTCCTCAAGTCAACAGGTTGGTGTGACAGAGCTATGTCAATAAACCCATTGTTTTGGATGAAAGTTTTTAAAAAATGACATCTACCCTACTGGTCACACAAAAATGTATTAATTAGACAAAGTAGCATTCAAGTAGATCACAATGTATACTGTATATTTAGGGAAGAAATGTCCACCTTTAAATTGATGATTCCTTCTTTCTATTACCTACAAATAAAAGTACACCATATTTTTTCCAAATGTAAATTGGTTTGTAAAGCATATGTGTGACATCTTGAAATAACTCTTCCCAATCCGGAGTGTGAATAAGCCCAGATTGATATGACTCTTTTTCATAAAGAGTGATTTTTCATCATGGGTAGTCCAAGAATGTTAAATCACTTTAGTACATATATCCAGTTAGAGATTTGTTTTTGTAGACATCTTTATTTTTCACTCACTAGTAGACATCTTTATTTTTACCTGTCCTCCATCTACAATATTTATGAAAATTTAGTTTATGGTTCACTACCCCTTAAAATTGCTTAAATGCCATAACTGACCTGACAGAATTCAAGGTAGGCAAAGCATAAATAGAATAGAAAAATGTATAATCATAAAACAATATGCTGAATGTCTGAGCACAAAACTCTTTATAGTCTTTCTACTAAGTTAATATTAAGTGGATACTGACATGAGGCGATTTTTAATTACGTATTCTTAAATTTGGCTCACAAATAGTTGTTTATTAAATTAATGTTGACAGTAACAATAAGTATACAATAGAATATTACACTGAAGATGCATACTATATTGGACAAGTTATCTAGAAAAGTAGATAGGCTTCTAGGGATAGACAGCTTGAGTTCAACTATTTTACATTACTTTGAGCAAGTTACTATCCTCTCTTGACTTTATTATTTTCACATGCAAAGTGGGAATAGTGTTATACCTACCTCAAGGGTTTGTTATGGGAGTTACTTGAGCTAACATATATGAAACCCTTAAAAACATGCCTAGAGCATGATACCCATATTAACTGATGCAAGCATTGCTACTTTTTTTTTTTTCAAATTCTGCAAATCTCTGGAAAACTCCATGATTTAAAATTTCCTTATTTGTTCAGAAGAAAGGAGTATCTTTGATGACTTATACAATCGGATACATAAAACAATTGATACAGAGTTAAATCTTGATTTGAGTCAGCACTTCAGTAAGTTTTGCTATCATTTGTTTTATTTGATTTATTTTATTATCAGTTGTTTGATATATTATGATGTATGTGCTCTGGAAAGAAATATTATTCATACCGAGTTTTTATATAGTGACATTTCAGGGTCTTCTAGTGAGTGACTTATTTCATCATGTGTCTTTTCTGAAACCAAAATTTATTTTAAATGACAAATCAGATATAGGCAAAAACTAAGTATTCTGACCTTTTCATGATATTCACAGACTTAGGTATATCCAACAATTACTGAAACATCAGCTTTTATTTTTCCTTTTATAGGGTATGGGCATAGTGATATATTAAAGTGTTTATTTTATTCATGAATATGCTCAACAGCTGTAAGTCAGCAGTTTCTTGAATAAACACAAGCAAATAAGCAAACACACTCCTCAAAAATGTCAAGACCTGACTAATTTGGAGGTACAATGTTTAACTTTCTCATAGTTAGAATTTTCAGAAATGTGTTTGCCAAACATGACTGATACTGGAATTCAGCATTTTTTATGGAAAATAAAATAATGTATTTCATTAACTAGGTAATTCCTTCTGTTATAATACTATATCAGAAAATAATAACCATTGCATTTGGCTATCTTATAACTATAATAAAGCAACTGTGTTGATTTCACCACATGTTCAGAAAATGAGATTTTGTTCCCATATTTGAATTGAACATATTTTTTCACCTGATAATATAAACTATTATGTTAAATATCTCTTAATAAAACTCCTATTTTGGCTATCTATGTTTCATGTGACAGTTGTGGCCAGAAGGGATATATGTATCTTCCTTGTGTACCATTCAGCTTTCCACCTTGACATATTTATTTGAGATTATGGGATGACATAGGGGTATAAGTAATTAAATAATTCACTCAGATCTTCACATTGTTCATTTCAAGAAAAGAAAAGCAGGGGCTGGGGATGTGGCTCAAGTGGTAGCGCGCTCGCCTGGCATGCGTGTGGCCCGGGTTCGATCCTCAGCACCACATACAAACAAAGATGTTGTGTCTGCCGAAAACTAAAAAATAAGTATTAAAAAAGATTCTCTCTCTCTCTCTCTCTCTCTCTCTCTCTCTCTCTCTCTCTCTTTAAAAAAAAAGAAAAGCAATAGGTCTCTATATTACCATATTTGTCGGTATATTTTTATGCAAGACAAAATAAAGTGGTTAATGATTCAGGTAAATATAACAGTAAATTTTCCAAAATTGCCCATATTTCTAAACTATTATGATGTGACTTCCTGAAATTTGCTCAAACTCTCAGAAATCGTTCATATATTGAGATGTTCTCAGTTTCTTACCACTATTTCTTCATGGCAAAAAATTTAACATTTATTTGGATCCCTTTCTCCTTCAGTTTCTACCTCACTCCCCTCTTTCTTTCCTCTCTCCCTCCTCCTCTCTCTTATTTCCTTCCATTTTTCCTTCCTTCCTTCTTTCATTAAAAAACATCTGGACTTTATCCCAAATGTCATTTCCAGATTCTCTTCAGAATGTTTTTCCATGAGCAAAGAGCATCTCTCTACTCTTGTTTGCATTTGCTATAAATCTCTGACTTTATAACTAATATAATTTTTAATTAAGTGTAATTTTTAATTTCTACTGAGTCTGAGCTGGATTACAGCATTTAAATGTTTGGTTGCTAATGTTACATATTTTTCTTGTAGCTTGTAAAATATGAAACACTATGATGGCATAGTGTCCTTAAAATCCATGCCCTGAACACCAGAACTTGATATATATTTTTTCCCATGGATAACAAAATTAAATTTATATCATTAACAAGGTCATTTCTTTCATTATAATATTCTATCAGAAAAAATTATAGCTATCACATTTGGGGCAAGGGAGGGAGAGATGGGTAGAGAAAGGAAGTTTCTGAAATAAATATTAAAATTTCTGCCATGAAGATACAGTGTTTAACACTGTGTCAAAAAAACTTTAAAATATGAACAGTTTTTGATAATTTGAGCAAAGTTCAAGAACTCATTTTATAATATTTAATTTAGGAATCTATCTTGAGAGAGATCTCAATTTATGCATTGCTTAATGATGGGAATATGGTCTGAAGGATGTATTGTTGGTGATTTTATCTTTATGCAAACATCATAAAATGTACTACATAAAAATAGAGGGTATGGGTCAGTTATTTGACCTCTTTATGCAATCAATAGATGTAATAAAGAGGAAATATGAAGCTGCTGTAGGTACAACTGGTTATATATTGTTTTATAGCAAATATTTTTATAAGTAGTACTACACTCTAAAATTATAATAGTATAGTAAATACTTGAAACAGTAACATAGTCATTTATTGCCATTATCAAATATTATGCATTTACATAATTGTATGAGCTATAACTTTTATGCACTGGTAGTGCAGTAGGTGTGTTTACACCAGTGCCACCACAAACATGGGAGTAATGCATTGCATGAAAGCATTATGCTATCTATGATGTCATTAGGCACTAGGGATTTTTTTCAGCTCCATTTTAACATTTTGTGCCAGAAACTTTCTGTGGATATATTCTCCACAATTGGCAGAAATATCGTTATGCAAGCCATGACTATATCTATATGTGCGTTTACACCCTGACAAATAACCATCACCCTCTCTCCTTTATTTGCCCAACTGTAGTCACATACATATTGTCTGCACATTTAACATCTCCGCCACTTCTTTGTTTCTCCTATCACTGACATCTCAAAATCAACACTTTTCAGTGATTATGGAAAATTATAATGTCCCATTTTGGCACTCCACTTTGAGACATTGAATCAGATAATGGAAGACTTGGGGGATCTGAGTCACTAGTGCCTGCAGCTCTATGATTTCCTTCATTTACTTCTTAGTTGTGGAGAGTTGAGATATGTAAAAGAGTACTGCATCTTACTTACAAGATAAAGATCAAAACCAAAAATCAATTGCAAATATATGAATAACACAACAATTCATGTGTGTTTATCCCACAGCTTTGACTAACTTTAATCAGGCAATTGGCAAATGAAACAGCATTTCTTAAAAAGCATAATCACAAGTCATTTTCTGACTTGATGTGCTTTACAGAACAGCTACTTTGCAATTATTAATTAATACATTCTCAGTTTTGAAGACCTAACAAAATTACAAATCTAAAAATGGCATGCTATTTGTTAAGGTATACGGCATTATATAAAATAAAAATGCTAATAATAATATTTTTGAAAGTTGAGCACAAATTTCATGCCATTGGTTTTCATATATTATCTCATTTACTTCTGATCATAATTATTTGAGATAGGTAATATTAGCAATTTTTGTAGAAGAAGCAACTGCAGCAAAACAAATTGCCCAAAGTCAAATCCACTTACTTTTTTTTTTTTTTTTTTTGGTACTGGGAATTGAACCCAAGAGTGCTTAACCACTGAGCAACATTCCCAGTTCTTTTTAAATTTTTGTTTGTTTGTTTGTTTGTTTGTTTAGGGCCTTGATAAGTTGCTGAGGCTGGCCTTGAACTTGTAATTTTCCTACATCAGCCTTCCAAGTCTCTGGAATTACAGGCATGTGCCATGGCACCCGAATGAATGTCTTTGCTACATTGATGAAAATTCAGTTGTCATGAATATGATTGCAGGCTTATTTACTGTGTTCCTGAATGACTATTATACCTCTAACCCTTAACCAAGACCAAAAGCTATTAATTTAAAAATCTTATTTTGTAAATTAATATGTTTATAAGTACTTAGACTTGTATTGTAATAATCTTAACTATCTCTTTAATTCTTAATAGCAAAACTTGGTTTCAATTGACCATAATATATCTGTTTCTTATTGCCAGTAAAGGACACTTAACAGAATGTGGTAAAGATGGACTTGATGTAGACTTGGGGGAAGGGGAGGCACAGGAATTATTCAAACATGCTACTTCCTAAGTAAAATAAGCACATAAAAAACACAATAGTTTATTTCATGACAAGTCTTCTCCAAATCACAGTAGGTTGCTGCTACTTTATAATTGATTTATGACATGATAAAATTTATGATCAATATGTATTATACTTGAAGAGAAATATGCCAGAGCACAGCAAGTGGGCAATTCCACTCCGGTGCCTCACCTCCTGCAGGCTCCTTTTCCCACTTTGCCTCTTCCTCAACATCACCTATAGTGGCTGCCAAGGAAGTGCGTTTCCATGGGGAATTTGTCATCTGTTTGTGTTAATGTTTTGCCTGCTGTTTTTCCTGGGTTGGCAGCCATACTAGACACTGACTTCCAGTTATTTTTTAATGACAACTGAAAAAAAAAGTTGTAAGCTGTCAGTTCTCATCCATCACTGTATCATCATGAACCACTTCAGCCACGGGCCTCATCTAATTCATTCCCCAGCCTTCAGACAGGATTATATTAAAAAAGAAAGCAGTCCAAGAACTATTGGATATATGATCTGTTTCAAAAGCCTCAGGGAAAGACTACTGAGATATTTGGCATTCCTTTAAATGCCATATGGCAATTGTTTTTTTTTTTCATTATTTTATAATGTTAGTAAATATTTTATATATATGTATGTATGAATATAAAGTTGTAGATGACACATACCTTTAATTAGTTTATCTATTTATTTATTTATTTAATGTGGTGCTAAGGATCAAACCCAATGCCTCATATGTGCTAAGCAAGCACTCTACCACTGAGCCAAAACCCCAGCCCATAATGTTAGTAAATATTGATTATGTATATTGGCTTTTAGTCAGCAGTGATGGAAATAGGATGAGAAGGATAAATTATACCTAAAGAAGAGCTAATTAGCACAAGTGTGTAAAACATGAGAAGGCTATATGTGGTTTACAGTTAAGTTATATTATAGCTTGAGAAAGGTGTTGTGCTTCCTCATGGACAGCAGAAAGGAAAGGTGGCTGAATCCGATTCACCAATGTCAGACATCAATCAGCTTTAAACATAAGTGAGGAAAAGTATACCACAGTACAATTTATCTGAGGTTTCTAAGATAAAATATATTCAATTCCATTTCAACCATTAAAATGAAAAATAAACCCATACCCCAATTCACTGGCCATGAAACCTTAATCCTATATGTACTTCAGTACACGTTTGGTTCTCCAGATTTTGGAGTCATGTTGCCATGCAATAGTAAATATTAGAGTTTTGTGGTTACATATTCCTATATGTTCACACAGCCTACCTCAATGGCAGTCTCCAATCATCACTTCATCTACATCCTTTCCCATGTGACTTTATTCTTCTACTTAATGGGAATATCTCCCTACCTCTTAACTTTGGGTGGCCAATGAAACATTTTTTAGATAGCACAAGTGTGTGTGCAGTCAGGTCAGTGTGTTGTGAATGTGAAATTTCCATTAAGAAGACCCTCTGATAACTGCTGCTCCTCAGCAGGGTCACAAAATAAGTGCACATGAGATCTATATAGAGAAGATCTGAACACCAGCTTCAGAGAAAATCCTGCCCAGACACAGTCCTTCAAGTAGAGCCATGCATCTATGGCTCTCTGAAGGCTGATATCCCTTAAACTCATATGAGCCAATGGTAACAATGTGAGGAGATATGACATATAGTTTACATTGAGACTTTATTGCTGTAATGGATAATTGATATATTACCTTGCTATGATTTCTATTTGTTACTTGAGAGTTTATTATACTGTTAGTATCTAGATTGCACTTAATAAGTATTTGTTAAATAAAAGATTTAATTAACATAATTATTACCTGAAAATTTCACAGAACCATTGCATGTGTTCTTCTCAAAAAAATCTATAATTTAGCTGTATTAGAATAGTATTAAAACTGTTTATATTTATTTGTTATGATTAAATTTCTGACAATTCGTACTTATATCTGTTTTTCATAATTACACCTGTTTCTAAAAGTCCTGCAAATTGGAGTAGTACGTTCAAAATTTTCTTGAAAAAAATTAATGTTTTTGTTGTTCAGTTATGTTAGCAATTTGATTTACAGTTAGTTTTAATTTTTTAGTTACTTGCTTGGTAGTCACTACACTTTAATTAACAAGTGACTAGGAATTAGAAATATATATTGAAAGAAATATATTTTTTAAAGAAAAAATGGATTTTTTGCATCAACTAGAAAACAGTTGCATAGTTTTGTCATTAGTTCTTGCACACAGAAATATGTGTGAGGTAACACAAGAATACGGAGAGGATAAAACTAAAAAATAGAAGAAATATATCTTTAGCTACGTCTTGGCAGTGTCTCATTCATGAGATTCAGAGCACAACCAGCATGAAAACAGATACATATAATGCAGAGGAAAGCCCAGAGCCATCAGAAAACTATCACTGACTGGTCAGATGTTTTGAGGGCCTATAGATCACAAAAAGACCTCAAGTTTCATAGTGGAGAACCAGAGAAAGAAATGTGACTTGAGGTACGGTTTTATGGTGGATTTTAAAAGATATTTTTTTCTCAAAATTTGTGAGTAAGATGAGAGTGGTCTTTGGAGCTGCTATAGTAGAATACCTGAGACTGAGTTATTTATAAATAATAGGAATGCATTCGCTCACAGTTCTGGGAGGTGGGAATTCCAGGAATATGACAGTGATATCTGGCAAACCATACAGGGGCTAAAAGACCAAGAGAGGGTGAGCACAAGCAGCCTGAACTCTTTTCTGACAAACCTGCCCCTGTGATGAGTGCATTAATCCTTTCACAGGGGCACAGGTTCTTATGGTCTCTTTACCTGTTGAAGGTGCCACCTGTCAGCACTGGGATTAAATTTCTAACACATGAACTTTCAGGGCACACTGGAGTCATTTAACAGGTTGTAGCAGCTAATTGAAGGAATATAAATTTTGAAAAGTGTTTCAATTTCCATCTAGGTATTTATTTTTTAAAATTTGCCTTACAATGCCCACATTTCAAAAGCCTTTTTCACCATTTGGCTTGAACTATCAAGGCCAACTTCCTTCTTCTGCCTTCTCTCCTTTAATAATAATAATAATAATAAAAGACAAAAACAACACAAAGCCATTTTTTTCCTTTACTGATATTCAAAGACACAGAAATAGAGCAAATGATATTACTGATTATCATATATCTACAAAGAGTATTAGCGATTATCAACATCCTGCATTCTTCTTTAATTTATACCCCTTGCCATGCTGTTTTTCTAATTATTTCTTATTTTTAAGATATCATAATATTTTGTGCACCATTACTAGAGAAATAGCTTTTCATATTTAAAACAATTTCATAGTGTATCCTGACTTCAAAACTCAACTTTGAGACTTTAAATATGTGACATTTACTTCGTCAATTATTTTGCTTTATAAAACAGTGATTTTACATATATTTTGCTAAATTTGCATCTTAGACATATGCAAATGTGTTCAATTTCTTTGAAATTATTTTTTCTAGTATATGAAGCATAGACTCTGATTTTGTATTTATTATTTATCTAGCAACCGGGTCACATTTCCTTATGATTTTCAATATTTTATATGTTTGTTCTGAAATGTCTGCATATAATAACAGTTATTTATTTCTCTACTATTTATATAGACTATTTAAAAAAAATTTCCTAACCTACTGGCTAGGATTTCTATTGCAATACTGAATAGAAGTAGTAGTAGAGCTTTTCCCCTAAGTTAAGTGGGAAAGCTTCAAAATTTTATTATTAGAATAGTAGATGTAGAATTTCCTAGATCAAACTGAAAGAAAAATTCTGTTACAGTTTGTTTGCAGAGTTTTAAAATTTATTTATTTATTTATTTATTTTGCATACATGAATTATGACAAAATATTTTCCTCATATATTGATAAAATTATATGTTTTTTCCCTCTCTTGGGTATATAAAGAACTCAAAAAGCTAAGCACCAAAAATACAAATAATCCAATCAAAAAATGGGCCAAGTACCTGAACAGACACTTCTCAGAATAGGATACACAATCAATCAACAAATGTATGAAAAAGTGTTCATCATCTCTAGTAATTAGAGAAATGTCAATCAAATCGCACTCCAGTCAGAATGGCAGCTATTATGAAGATGATCAACAATAAGTGTTGGCAAGAATGTTGGAAAAAAGGTACACTCATACATTGCTGGTGGGACTGCAAATTGGTGCAGTCAATATGAAAAGCAGTATGAAGATTCCTTAGATTACATGTTTTTTTGTTTCTTTATTGCCTTGAACCTGTTTCTTTCTAATATTACATGAGTCAGACATTCCTGGAACACCATGCTTTGTCATACCATACAATTTTTTTTCTATACACCAATGAATTTGATTCACATTTGTCTTCATATTTTGAAGGACACTGGCTTGCTTTTGGAGTTATTTTGTATTATTTGTTTTGCTCATAATGCCTTTGCCTGCTTTTGATATTAAAATTATGCTGGATCCAAAAAAAAAAACAAATTTAGAATTGTTGCATTTTCTTTCCATTTGATTTTGTTTGTAACAAATTCTTCAATATTTTTAAATTAAAAATTTAAAGGGATCACTAGATCATATGAAGAATTCTATTTTTAGTTTTTAGGACACTCCCACTGTTTTCCATAATGGCTGTACCATCCTTAATTCATCAGCTGTGTTCAGGTGTTCCTTTCTTCCACTCCTGTGCCAATGTTGCTGTCTCTTAAATTTTTGATAACAGCCATCTTAATAGGTATGAGATGAGATCAAAATGCGATTTTTTGAATTGCAATGTATTTGATGGTTTCTGATGTTCAGTAGTTTTTCAGATATCTGTTGGTGACTTTATATCTTCTTTGGGAAAATGTCTATTTAGGCTCTGTGCCCATGTTTAATGAAGTTACTTAGTTTGGGGTTGTTGAGTTGTGTGTTTTGCAAATAATTTAGATATTAATCCCTTATCAGATACACTGTTCAGAAATCTGTTTTCCATTCCATAGGCTATCGATTGTATCCTTTGCTGTGCAGAAACATTTCAGTTTGATGAAGCCTTACTTGTCAATGTTTTCCTTTGTTGCCTTTGCTTATGGTAAAATATCCCAAAAGTCCTTTCCAAGGCTGATATCAAGTATGTTTCCCTGAATTTTGTTTTTGCAATTGTATAGTTTCAGGTTTTACATTTGTATCTTTGATGCATGAATTAATGTTTGTGAACTCTGTAAGACTAATGTTTAGTCTCTCTCTTTTGTATGTGTTTATCCAGTTTTCCCATTCCAGGTTTTTAGAAAGATTATCATTTCTCCATTGTGAACTATTGATTCCCTTGTCAGTTGTTTTCAGGATTTCTCTTTTGCTCTTTTCTTTCATTTGTCTGAGTGTCTATTTGTATACCAGTATAGGCTTCTTTCAATCACTCTTGCTTTGTGGCTTATTTTGACTTTGGGTAATATTCCTTTCTCAGAATTGTTTTGACTGTCATCATTTGTGACTCCATATGAATTTAGAATTGCTTTTCTAGCAATCAGACAAATATATGTATATATATACGTATATATAAGTATATATATAAAATATATAAAATATGTGTGTGTATATATATATAAAATATGTATATATGTATATATGTGTATATGTATATATAAAATATAGATGTATATATATATACAAATATATATATATACATATATAAAATTCAAAATTCCAATTAGAAAGGAAAAAATATAATTATTCTTACTTGCAGACAACATGATCCTCTATATAAAAAACCTTACAGATCCCTTTAAAATTCCTGTTATAACCACTAAATGAAATCAATAAGATCATAGGGTTCAAAACCAACATATAAAAATTAATTGCATTTCTTTACATCAGTAACAATCTATCTGAAAAAGAAATTGAAAAAAAATATTTAGGAAAGCATCCGATGAATAAAATATTTAGGAATAAATTTAACCAAGGAAGTTTAAAATCTATATGCTAAAAACTATAAAATACTGATTAAGAAATTTAAGAAGACGAAAATTAATGGAAAGGTACCATGTTTGTGGATTAGAAGAATTATTAGCATTAAAATAGCCATATTACCCAAAGCAATATTTAGATTCAGTGAAATCCTTATCAAAATTCCAATGTCACATTTAAATGAGATCCAATGTCACATTTAAATGAGATCTTAAACATCAAATCAAAGCTAAAATTAGTCTTCATAAAAACTCTAGAAACAACAAGGTCAGTAAATAAAAAGCATAGCCTCGGGTTATATGTTCAAGTTTTAATTTTGTTGATTTAATAATCTCATTTTACTTTAAATATATTAAAATCTGAGTTTCTTTCATTAAAAACAAGAAGAAGCCTCTTTACATGACCACAAAACCTTCATCTGTCATGAAACTTTTTCATTATGCAAAGCTTTGCCTTAGACATCTTAGTCAATTTTTATCAATTCTTCCTTTTATTTAGTTCCATGATCCTCAATAAAAGTAATTAACTGGCTGGACATAGGAAAGTATTTAAATCATACAAACACCAATAGAAAGAACAAATTCATGTAATTGAGAACAATACAAAATGTTCTTATTCTATAATTTTATTCATTACAGTCTAAATAGAGGTGTGTAAATAGCACAGATTTCCAAAGATTAAGGTTCTTAATGAGAGCTACTGGACAGCTAGTCCATAGGTACATGTTTTCTGTTGTTTTTATTATAAACAGCCATAACATAAAGGCTAAAAATGCATATGTACATTTTTGAAAAGTAAAAGTTACTGAGAAAACTATTTTGTCATATTATGGAGGTGGCCTGTGATTTTCTGACCATAGGAGTAATTACAATAACTACAAATTTCTGAATTGTTTATGTCTCATACAGTGTTACACATTAGGAATCAGTTCCTATTTAATTTCTGTACCAGTACTCTAAGTTGTCATTGTTCATATTTTGTATGTAAAATAACAGATTTCATAATGCTAAAATAAAAATGTTCCCAAAGCTCAGAGCCTGGGGAAAGAGGCAAGCCCAGGGCCTGATGCCTCCCACTCACTTCCTTCTCTTTGGGCTGGCCCTCCTCCCATTCTTCCTCCCAAATGTGTCCATATTCTTTCCCTCCAGGTGGTGAGTCCTAAATGTCCTCTTTACCTATTGACTGGTGAATGTTCAGAAATGAATATAAGGCATAAAGTAAAGCCTTCTAGTGCATTTTAAGTATACTTATTGCTTTCAAGAAAGCCAGTGGTTCTTCAGTTATGTTCCAGTTTTATTAAGCACACATCCAGTCATGCTGTGAAAAGCTGATTCTCTGGGTGAAGAGCAGTAACTGTGCTAGATTTATTATTCTTTCAAGCAGTTGTTTGTGTCCCTGTGATGATCTAATGCATTGCAGCTTTCTCTTACAGTACTTAATTACCCTTTCCATTAAAAAAAAAATTCAAAATAGAATACAAAGCCTAACCTAGGAATAAATGTGAGGCAAAGCAAATGAATTTTGAAAGTAAGGATTCTGAGATTTGTATCCCTATTCTTTTGGAAGCATCACAAAATCGTTAAATGTGATTTTATTCAAGAAGCTCAGTAAACCCTGAGGAAAAAATATACAATAAATAAATAAATATACACCTCAAGGTACATTATAATCATATTGTGGTAAAGCATAAGAAAGAGAAAAAATCTTAACATCTGACAATTATAAAAGTATCATAACATACAGAGGAACAAAGGTAAGATTTGATTATGTGTCTTCTCATCTGAAACAGACAATCAGAAGACAATGAAATGATGCCATCAACAGCTGAAATGTTGGCATCCTCTGCTAGCCAGAAAGTTCTTTTAAAAGAGAAACTATTCTGTTGCAGTGGCCACTCCTGTAATGCCAGTGGCTCAGGAGGCTGAGATAGGAAGATCACAAATTCAAAGCCAGCCTCAGCAAATTAGCAAAGCCCTAAGCAACTTAGGGAGACCCTATTTCAAAAGAAATAGAAAAGGCTGGGGATGTGGCTCAGTGATTAAACACCTCTTGGTTCAATCACTGATAGGAAAGAGAGAGAGAGAGAGAGAGAGAGCGAGAGCGCGCTAGAGCGCGCACATGCAACTTAGAGTAATTTTCCTTGCCATTGCTTAGCACAGAAACCTGATGGTATCCTTTGTATATGATACTTTAAGTGAATAAACAAATAACTTTTGTATGGATTGATCTCATAGGCTTTATCTTCAATACTCTATTCTAACCAAGTAAGCTAGCTAGCTAGCCTCAGGTCACTATTACTAAAATATCTTTATTTTTTCTAAAGTTGTTTAATTCTGTTACTATAATTAAAAATTAAAGAAGAAAGTATCAAATGGCATAAATTATTTGGAAGAGGGCTTGGAAAATACAGCTGCCTCAATGGATCTGAAAGTGGAAATGATTTTCATCATTTTTATTTTATTTATTTCTTATGAATCTAAAAAGATAGATATCAAACTAAAACTCAATAAAGTAACAAAAATTGCCAATATAATAAGCAGAAAACATTGTAGAAGCTAAATAGTCACTACAAGACACCTGGAAAATGTAAAATAATCTAAAGAAACAATATTTAAAGCACTCGAATTAATCACCACTATTAAATTTTCTCTGTTTTCCTTCGGACTCCTATAAAATATAATTTAATTGAATTTATTTTTCCATGAGATAATGCAGCTTTTAAATTTATAATAGTAATCAGAATTCATCCTGTTCAAAGACTGCTTTTCTAACCTAATGAATGTCTACACATTTTCTAATTCAAATCTTTATTCATATAAAACCAAGCACATTATTCAATATTCAGTGCAATTTTATATTATTTCAATAGTAGTTTTAAATACAGAATTACATAATTTTTAAATGGAAAAAAGAACTCAAACCCAAATTTTTGTTATTCCAGATTCTGTGATCATTATCATTTGTTGCAAGTGCTCCTCGAAGTTACCATGATCTTCAGAATAGCAGAAATAGGTCTGAATTCACCAATAATGTTAATATCAGCAGTGGCCAAAATAAAACTGGAAGTAGTTTCAGACTTGCATATTGAAGTCATTTTTCTCTGTCTTGGTTAGTACTTCCAAGTACAATTAACACTATTATTTATAGGGAATTAAAAACATGTTTTCTAAACTAGTAATATTGAAATTTTGTGAGGCTGAAAGAAGGGATTACTTAATAACAGGGAAAAAAAGCAGAAAATTTTATACTTCTTTCTTTTCTTTGTAATTATTTTAACCTATTTTTCTCAGTTAATTAGCACAATATATGTAGTTAAATGATTGTGATAGATTATAACCCTTTCAAAGAAAAAGAAGCTCAACTTTGACATTTGACCTCTTTTCTTAACAGGAGAAAAATAATTCTCTCCCAAGTTTTTAAAATATGGATATGGATTGCCTAGAATGATATTGGCTGTAATTTTAAAACACATGGTACATTTTAAAAATTATTTTCTTTGGTTCTTTCTTGTGTACTTTTGAGGTAGATAACTTGTTCTAAATTTGTTGGCATATATTCAAATTCATATGCAGAGTTTTTTCAGAACTCATTCAGAGGATATAGGCTGGAACAATGTGATCAACTGAACAATACTATCTCTACTTCACAGATGACAGAATGGAGAAAAGAAGAGCAAAATGACACTTTTGATGCCATAAAATGCGTCACTGGCAAAATCGGGATTAGAACTCACTGTCCATGATTTCCAGGACTGTGTGTTGGCAGAACTTCTCCCATATCTGAGTAGAGGTATTTACTAGCTTTGCAAACTCTAAAACAAACAGAAATATGTTTAAATGAAATAAAAACATTTTAAAATAATAGTGGTGTGAAAATAAGATGAAAACCCTGAATTTAGAAATGAACTGATGCATAGATTTTTTATTATAGTAGAAATAGATTCTGAAGCAACATGTGATCCATGGTACCCTCTTTTGTGGGAAAGTGAAATATACTATAAGTAAGTGTGCCAATAGTATATGTTCATCATTGCGTGCAGTTAAAGCAGAATATTATACATAACTTATTCACTTTGAATCACATATTTAGTTTTCAGAGTTTTTCACCTAAAGGTAATCATGTCATTGACTCCACCCATTTTATGAATAGGCAGAAATGTAATCATGTAATAGTTCATTTTCTCCTTAAACAAAGTCTTAAATTACTTTCCTCAATGTTAATGCGAAACGTGGCTCCTCAAACCATAAATTTCCTTTAAACAATATTTCCTGGCCTGAGCTTACTTATTACAGGGTAGAAAAAGTTAAAATTCATCTTAACTCTTACTACCCAGACTCAGAGTTTTTAAGAATGAATTTAAGACCTCTAAGGAGTCTAGGGACCTTTGTGCTGTGTTGATATGATCAAAGCTATTTGTTACTAGAACTGAGATATTTATGCCCTTTACCCCCTCACTCTTTGAAGTAACATAGACTGGAGTTTTCTAGAGGAGATATATATATATATATTTCATGGCATTGTTACTTTGATGGCTAAGGCTATGTGTACTGGCAAATGCTCATGCCTTAATTTATTTTTCTGTTTTAATTACTATAATGTGAAGTATTACAGATGGCTGTGTAACAAAACTATGTAAACAAAGCTTTTTGAAATATTTGATAAGTATTATAAAAGAAACTTCAATTCCAAAGTTTACAGGCTGTTTCTCTAAAACAAAACATCCATTCACTCTTGTTCAGACATTTGATTTTTCTATCTACTAAATTTGCCATACTCATCTCCAACCTTATTGACATTCCCAAATTCCCTTAGTCTATTCTATGTTTTCTAGTGCATGACATTTACTGTCTTGTAACATGCTATATAATTTATTTTTGTATTATATGTTCTGTTTGTTGTTCCTGTTGTACTTTCAGAAGAAGAAAACAAAATTCTAACAAAATATGTGCAAGATTACTGCTGAGAAACATTTAAAATATTACTTATGTCATTAGAGAACACATGACTTATTTGTGCACTTTTATGATTGACTAATGATGGCTCATATTTGGCTAAGTTAAATCTCTGAGAAAATCAGGAAAAAAAAATGTATTTAACATGATAAATCCTGAACAAATTTGTATTTGCTTCTTTCAGGCACCAGGGGGCAATACCAACCTTAAATCCCGTTGAGTTTTTGGCCTGAGTATTTTTGTTTTGTTTTAAGAGGATAAACCATAAAATTGGTAAGACAAGGTCTAGGGTTACAAATTCTCAAAGGATTTTACTGTTTTTCATTTGCAGATGAAGAAATACTTATCCATCGGGACGGAAGACCTTTATGGGAAGGCAAATTTTCCTACATATACCCCATCAATAAGAGTGTGGGCCTTTGGATGTGACACATACAGGAGAACCTTTCTCTATAGTCCAAACCTGCTTAGGTGGAATTAACATTCCAATCCAAAGAGTTTCATTCTCTCCAAAGGGCGGATCTATATCTGTGTTGAACAAGTTCTTATTGTGCTGCTTTATACCCTTGGTTGAGCTTGAAATACCTTTCTATGTTTGCTGACAGAGTTATGATCAAGGTTTTCCTTGCATCTACATTTAAAAATTGATGCTTATTGAAATCTGATTATATACATATCATACTAAGTAAATTGGAATAAAATAGAATATACAAAATAAGATACTGTCTTTCTATAGTTTATCATCTATTAGTGTATAAACTCCTCATGTCCAATTAATTATTAGGAAATTATATGTCGAAGAGACATGTTCAAAATAAGATTTTACAGAATGAAAAGAATGAATTAATAAATTGCACTGCAATTAATTATGGACAAATATCTAATGAAACAAGAGATCAAGTTTGTTTTGAAAGAAAACAAATTGTTAAAAAAAATGTTAAAATATTCCAAGACCCTTACCTGTGATATGGGTGTTAATGTTGTTGATCCTAAACCCTGACCTAATCTGAAGATGTGGGCTGGCTTACAGAGAAGATTCTGCTTCATTCTCTTGCTTTCATGATATACTTTGCTATATTTGTTTTACGTTTTATCTCATTTGTTGGGCTCAGTGATTATTTACTTCTAAAATTACTTCAAGCGTATGAACACAGAAAATGATTGATTTAAAACATAGAATTTGGCAAGTGATTACACATAATGTGCTCTAATTGCTTGCAGTGCAGCTTTTATCCCATGAATTTTTCATAAGGATAAAAAGTGCATAGTAAGTAATTAATTGATGAAGGTTTTTTCATTTAAACTGTGAATATATTTATAACTTATAGATTAAGACAATTGTTCTGGTTGACTGAGATTATTATAAATATTCAAATATTATGTAAACATATCATTAAAGCTATTAGGTTTCCTAAGAAAATTATGTTAATCAACTTAAAACAGCTATAATTATTTTTTTACCATGGCTGTTAAAACCCTAATGAGACTGGAAATTTCCTCTCCCATATACACACATGATAAATTTTCTTCAAAATATATGCAATTTTGAGAATAATCTGGGATTAGAAGCACTCATCAAGTGAAACCAAGGCTCAACTTAGTCCAGAACAATAATTCGTTTTGTTGATGTTTGTTTCATTTTATGTACATTAAAGAGACTTTAAATGCTACTTCAATTACTTTCAATGAAATTTTCATAACTTAATGATCTATTAGAGGTATTAAACTGGGAGAAATTGAAGAAAAAGAAAAAGAAGGAAAAGAAATATGGAGAAGGAAGAGGAGGGAAAGAGGAGAGAAAAAAATACTCTAGGGACTAGCAAGACATTTTCAATTCATGTGTTCATCATAGCAGGTGCTATTCCTTTTAACAATGATTAAAATTAAGATTCTTTACTTGAATTTAAAAATTAAATTTATTACCTTTTCCTTGGAATAGGTGATGACTTTTAGATGTAACTCATTTTGTTTAGGACCTAGTATCCTAAACAAGTCAGTGTTTCAGGTCCACATACACTTTGACATACAAGATCTATCTCCTTAGCATTAGAGGAAGTTTAAGTTACAAATAATGTGATTAAATAAATATTTAATTAACTGTCTTTGAATATTTAATTAAGCTGTCTTAGATTCCTGGCCATGCTGTAGCAAATAACCACTAGCTGGGTGGCTTCAAACAACAGAAATGTATTTTGTCGTAGCTATGGAGAATACTTCTGAAAGTGAAGTATTTGCATAGTCATGCTCTTTCTGAAGGCTCAAGGGAAGGAAATAAAGGTCACTGATATGAAGCAAGTTCAGAGTTCAGCAAGGCCAGTTTCAATGGGTTTCAAATTGTAAAAATAATACTCTTTGGCTTCATCTGCTCTCTGGGCCTATGGAAGCCTTGCAGACCTTTAGTCTGACCACATCCAGCCTCTTCCTTTAGCCTCTGGACCTGAATCCACAGCCATAACTCAAGAGTCATTCTTCTTCCTTCTTAAAAGTTAGTGAGTATTATAGCCAAGTAATCCTGCCAATAGAAACCCAGAAAAGTATTCACCTTTCTTTATTTTGTCTTATCTCTACATCTTTCATTCCAAGCTGAAAGTGTTTTCATTGATAGGACATTCTAAAACATCTTCTTTGGCCATCTATGGAAATCCAGGGAACTGCAGGGTTTTTCCATATACCTTACCTAGATAACACCCACCCCACTCCCTAATTTGCTACTTCTGCTAATGCAGTTGATTGAATTCATGAAATATGCAACTAATCTTTTTAATGTAGCTCTTTCAGCCAACACTTTGTTCTTCCTCCCAAAGAATACTGTCTGGATAGGCTGAGAATTTACCAAAATATAGGTTCCTTTTTACTTAACAATTTCATCCAATATTTATCTCATTCTTCTTATGTTTTATAAGCATGAAAGGGATCTCAGGATATACCCTTCTTATTTTCTTCAGTGTTCATTTCTTTACCAAACCTCATAAGCATGAATATTCTCTAAGAAATAAAAACTTTCTCTTTCTTTTGATTTCTAAATGAAATTGCCTTTCACATCCATACACATATTAATTTTCAGCCACAATGTAACTCAATTTTAATTCCAAAATGATTACCAAAAATGCTTTGAATATCAAACTAATAAAGAACAATATTTTTGAGAGATAATTGATTGAGAGAATCTGTTAATTTGCTTGGCAAATGTTAAACCCCGATGCAAAGAAAAGACCACCAACTCCAATTTTAAATCAAATTAAAGCAAGCTTGTGTTGGTGTACACCGGAACTGGCTAGGACTGTCTCTCCCAAAAACCCTGGGCTAGAGATCAGTACTGCAGCTGTCTAGGAACACAGTTTTATAGCACAAAATGTTCCAAAAGGGGGGTGTCTTGAGAACTTACAGATAACAGGATTTTGACAAGCATAATACAAAGGCAGATAGTAGGTTAATGATCTACATGGCTTAACATTTCAAGTAGGGAATAAATTTAGATCCCAACATCAGAATTTATGAGGCGCCACTGAGGTTTTAGAGAGAGTTGCTATCTGGTCAGGGAAAGCCAGGCATGGGTGATTTCAAGGCACAGGCAGGGATTCCAAACAAGTTTAGAAATCACAGTAATTTATAGTTAAACAGAAATGAACTTTTCATGACTTTGTGACAAGATGGATCCCAAACTTAAGATGGAATTAGTAATACTGGGATTATCACAAGGTGTTTTAATACCATGTGTTTTGCTATTTTTAATAAGTTTCATTCATTAAAAATAAAAAACCTGCCATTTTATGCCATATTCTTTTCCTGTATCAATCAATGTTAAGAACTATTTGTACCATGAGAGTCACAAAGTTAATATTCAATTTGATTAAATTCCAGAATGTGAATTTAAAAGACATTGGGAAAGTATATAAAATATAAAATTAAGTAAGGTGAAAAATAAAGAAGAAAGGATAGATAAAGTGTTTCATATCAATAGATTTAAACACAGAAGAAGAGAAACTAGAAAGATGTCAAAGTCCCTGGTTCCACTGAGACCGTAGGACAAGTAAATATAGGGCAGAGATGGGATTATTTAAAAGAAATATCAACACTGAGAGAAAAGTAGCTTAAATACAAGACAGAAAAGATGCAGCTACCTAAAAGAATAAAATAATTAATTCAGTGTAAATACAGAAGGTGATTTTACACAGCAGAAGCTAAAATTTTAAGAAAGTGAGTTGGCTGGCTAGGAAGGACTAATATCAAGTTACTGGAAAGTTGAAGAAATGGAAAATAAGTGGCATGAAAAAAATCAAATGAGGAGAGAGACTCACACAGACACTACATTGTTTACCTAAGAATCAATAAACTGAGAACTGCAGCCCCAAGGAGATTCCCATAACAAAATAGACCATTGCTTGGGATGTATTGTACCAATACTGGCTAATTCTAAATTTAAACTATTACCAAAACAGTGTTAGGTCTACTTCCAGAAGTTTGTCTGACAGGGATCTGTTATTGGATCAAAGCCCACAATGACACATTAATCATTACACATAATTTTATATTAAAATTAAAATGAAGTGATTCTGCTGTTAATCAAATACTAAAGTTGCCAATTATTGAATTAAATACCTGACAGACAGTAGTAAGAGACTTAGTAACAATATTCTCTCATCATTCACCCCACTCAGTTTATTATTATAGTATGAGCCTAGCCCAACTGATAATATATCATCATTTTTATCACTTCAAGAACAATAAAGCACAGGATTACTTTAGTTCAGTCTTATTATCCTTCTGTGAAATTAAGTATTTACAAGAAGAAGTTGAAAAGAAACAAACATTTTACATGTAAATATGTACAAATATTAGGTTATCAACAAAAAATTTAAAAGTCAAAAAGTAAATTTTTTTTAAACATGTGTATTAGTCTGCCTAGGCTAGTATGAATACCACACATGGAGCATCTTGAATGACCAGTAGGTATTTTCTCACAGTTTTCCAAGCTATATGCCTTGGAGGGCATCGTTTCTGGTGAGACTGTCTCCCTGGCCAGCATGTGGTTGCATTCTCCACCCATGGCCTTTGCTGTGTGAGCACATGCACCTGGTGTCTCTTCAGTTTCTTACTTGATCTTCAGCCATACTGGATTAAGACCACACTTTTATGACCACTTTTAACCTTTATTATCTCTTTGTAGGCCCTATCTCCAACTATATTCTTAACAGGGGCTAGGAATTCCATATATAAATGTGGGAAGGCATAATTCAATTCATAACAATATAAGTAGCATAAAATAAAAGATAGCAATTTTTTGGTGTGCTAATGGCACTTGCGTTTTTATAGGAGATAACAAAGCTCCTTATATTAGAAGCAAAATTAGTCTCTTGCTGCCTGTCAGAATTAACAACAGATTTTTTCCCCCAGCAAGTAGATTCATTTCTTTAAAGCTTTCCTGTTAGTCTATGGACTATTAAAAACATCTCCCTTAGTTATAGATATTATACAAAAAATTCCATAGTGAATTTAATTACATTCTATCTCCAAGAAATGCCATCCCCAAAAATGATCTGAGAAATGCAAGTATATTTTCAGTATATAAAACAATTCTAAAAGAATGACTTTTCCTTCTTATACTTAGTTAAGAATTCTGTTAGTTTAACTTTTTGAAAAGATGTCTGTTCAATTATAACAAAGAATTATGTGTAACATGATAATGAAATAGTTCAGAGGGACAAAAATAACAAGAGTGAGTTTTTATTATATTTGGAATCTTTTCTCCAGCATAATACCTCCTTTTTGTTTCTGAAATTAGGAAAATCTTTGATTGTGAAGATATAACTATGCAAATGTTATTGCATGGCTTCAGAAGGGCTTTCTTATATTTGCCAAAGTGGAATTTAGGCCTGAGGCATTCCACACCTCTGAGGTATAATCAGATTTCAATGTGGGTTCCTGGAAGGGAGATGAGAGGAAGTCCAATAGGGTTATAAATGGTTCTGGAAACAGCAGGAGGAGAAGAGAGTTGCTGAATAGCCTGAAGGCTCACTGAAGACTTTAAGTAGTTTCATTTACAGAAGAATATCCTGAAACTAAAGCTACCATCAAAGTATTAAAATGATCATATTTTCCTATTTTTCTCTGCTACATTTTAATCTGCACCAGAGAAGTGATAATAAATACTTCTTAAAGCCATGGAGCTTATAGACAAATCTATCCGGAGCTTATTTTTAGAGTATCAAAGCATTGTTTCCTTGGCATAAAATATGCAAAAATCATTCTTCAAGATAATCTATTAAGATTCAGATATACTCTCTTACTAAGGCTGGATTGTTTTCTATAATTCCTCTAAAATGTATCTTTTATGTCTAATTTAAATTCTGCAAGTTTCCTCCCTATTTCATAAATATCAGTAGGTGCAGCAAACACTGAATAACAATTTTTTAAAAAATTTTATTTATTTCATTTTTTAAAAATGTGGTGCTGGGGATCAAACCCATGCCTCACATGTGCCAAGCAAGTGCTCCACCATTGAGCCAGGACCCCAGTCCCCTTTTTCAACTTCTAAAGAAAAGGGATTTGTTACTTACAGATCTGGAGGGTGGGAAGTCCAAGAGATAGTGGCATGTGACGAGAGCCTTTTTTGCTGTGTCACATGAAGACAGAGAGCATCATCACAGAGTGAAAAATCACTAAGGCAAAACAAGGAAAAAATGAGGCTTAATTCAGCCTTATATCAGGAGCCCACTCCCATGACAACAGCCTCAATCCACTCATGAGGTTGGTGGAGGCGCCCTTATGATCTAATCATATCTTAAAAGTCCCACTCTCTTTTTTTAAATTTATATATGACAGCAGAATGCATTACAATTCTTATTCTACATATAGAGTACAATTTTTCATATCTCTGGTTGTATACACAGTATATTCACACCAATTCGTGTCTTCATACCTGTACTTTGGATAATAATGATCATCACATTCCAACATCATTAATAACCCCATGTCCCCCTCCCTTCCCCTCCAACCCCTCTGCCCTACCTAGAGTTCATCTATTCCTCCCATGCTCCTGCTCCCTATTCCATTATGAATCAGCCTCCTTATATCAAAGAAAACATTTGGCATTTGATTTTTTTGGGATTGGCTAAATTCGCTTAGAATTGTTATAAATCCCTTTTCCTTTCAGACAAACTGGGATCTTGGTATATTCGAAGTTCCCAGTTCTGCTAAACAGGATAATGTAAACCTTTGTCCAGAAGACTTGGAATTTCATCTTTCATAGAAAAAACATTTGTTTTGTGATTCTACAAGTCTCCTATTTGAAGCCCCTGGTAACATGGAAATAAGTTAGAGAAACAGGGTTATATGACTTATTGAATGATATTGTGAGTAATCTCTATATTTATTGCAATAAATATAGAAGTTCTGATATCAGAGTTTAATGACTTTCTTCCTTTTAACATAAAAAAAGATATAGGATAGGTTTGGGAATAGTGAATTTCCTTTTTATTCCTATATCCTTTCTATTCTGAGTAAGGTTGAAGCATATCTCTGTAATTGAGGTTCCACTATTAGGAATACTCAATTTTTATATTCTATTTTTATATGCCTTGGATATTAGTTTACAACATGTTATTATGGACTGGGGCCCACCTGGAAAAGGAATGACATGTTATGGAAGAACTATTTGGTGACAAAAATCAGAAATTTTAATCCATTTATTCATTCATATGTTTATTCACAATAATTATTTAGTACCATTATGTTCCAGGCAATATTCTAGATTCTGGCATACAGTCAAAAACAGACAAAAATCCTACCACTTGGACCTTAGACTCTAGTAATAGGAGATATATTTAATAAATATATTACATGAGTTGGGGGAATATGATATTTAAAAAATAATGAAAATGTATCAAAGTATAAAACTTTCTAGAGGAGCAGATACAAAAAAATGATAATAAGAATCAAACTACATTCATACAGTAAACCATTCAAACTCTAAGAGAAACTAGAGAGAAAGAAAAGAACAAAGAATACTCAAAACAACTGGAGTAAAATTAACAAAATGGCATGTCTTTACATATCAGTAAAACCCTTGAATATAAGTGGATTAAAAGATAAAAAATGTATATATGAGTAAAAATTTTAAAAAATAATGGTATGCTGCCTACAAGAAACTCACTTCATTAGCAAAGACATGTACAAACTGAAAGGGAAGTGATCGGAAAAGAAATTTTATGCAAATGAAAACAAAAGTAAGCAAGATAATAGCTATATTTATAACAGACAAAATAGACTTTCAGTCAAAATTGTAAGAAGAAGAAAAATGGTCACTTATAATGATGGAGGGATCAACTCCAATGGAGAATATAACAATTGTACATGTATATATTCACACAATGTCAGAACCCAATATTGTAAACCAAACCTTATTTGATCAAGGATAGGGGGAAGGGCTGGGGAGGGGGAGAGAGAGAGATGTTTCTATACAACAGTGATTGGAAACATCACCACCACATTTTTATCAATGAATTCACCCTTCAGAATTATTAAAAAACAAAACAGAGAAACATCAAATTTAAACTGCAGTATAGATCAAATGGAGTTGAATCCCTTGCAGAACATTTTATCTAATAGATGCAGAAATCACATTCTCATCATCAGCCAATGGAATATTTTCTTATGTCTATATATCAGGTCACAAAACAAATGTCCACAAATCCACAAACATAAATCATATCATGTATCTATTTTTGTCATAGTGAAATGAAATGGAAAAAATCAACAAGAAAAAGAACTTCAGAAAATGTACAGGTACATGGAAATTAAACAACATGCTACTGAACAAAAGAAAAATAAACTCAGTAACCAAAGAAATAAAAAAGAAATTCTAAAAATTTCTTGAAACAAGTGAAAATGAAACACAAAATGTCAAAATTTCTAAAACACAGAAAATGTAGTGCAAAGGGGAAAATTAAAAGCTATTCTTGTGTATATTTCAAGCAAGCAACTTAACTACACATAACAGGGTGCAAGAAAAACAAGAACAAATCAAACCCCAAACTAGTAGAATATAATAAATAACAAGATCAGAGTGGAAATAAATGTATATAAGCTTTAAAAAAGTACAACAGTCAGTGAAGCAAAGAATTGGAAAATATTTTTTAAATGACCCAACTAGCTAGAATAACCATGAAAAAAGTAGAAGACCCAAGTAAAAACCCAAGTAAATAAAATCAGATACGAAAGAGATAAATGTATTTTGTAAAGTTGTAGGATATAAAAAAAAATACAAAACTCAACAGCAGTTTTATACTCTAGTAATGAACTTGCTGAGAAAGAAAGTTCATGAAAGCAATCCTATTCATAATGTCTTCAAAACTAAAATCCCTAGGAATACATTTAACTAAGAAAATGTAGATATGTTGCAATGGGAATGTTGAATAAGGCATTAAAAAGTGGAAACACTTCCTATGTTTATGAATTGGAGGAATTAATATTGTTAAAATGTCCATACCATCAAGATCAATATAAAGATTCAGAGTACTCTGCATCAAACTGTCCAGTGTCATTCTTAATAGAATTTGAACAAAACAATTCTAAACATCTATGTGGAAGCAAAAGTGACCTCAAATAGCAAAAATAATTTTGGGCAGAAGAAATTACAAAATGAAACATCACAATATCTGATCTCAAGACATACATAGGGCTATCGTAACCAAGAAACATGGTACTGGCATACAAACTAGGCATAGACAAAAAATGGGAAAGATGGAGATTCTAGAAATAAAGCTGTGTGTAGAGTCAATTGATTCTCCACAGAAGCACCATATATTGGATGAATGACAGTCTCTTTAATAAATGGTTCTCAGAAAACCAGATATCCATTTACAGGAGAATAAAAAAAAAACTCAATTTCTAATTTTATAAAAAAAAAAAACTCAAAATGAATCAAATCAAAGACCTGAATGCAAGATCTGAAACTCTGAAAGTAGTAGAAACAAACATAGACAAAATGCTTCAGGATATTGGTTTGAGGTACATAAAAAAAGAAAAAAAGAAAAACACAGCACCATTAATTATCAAGGAACTTCATATCAAACTACATTGAGAGCATCTCACCCCAGGGACAGTAGGTAATTAACAAAAAAGCAAAAGACAACAAAAGCTGGGAAAAAATGTAAAGAATGGGAGCCCTTATACCTTGCTGGTGGGAATGTAAATTAGTATGATCATTAAGGAGAACAGTATTGGTGTTCCTCAAAACACTAAAAATTGATTCACATATGATTCAATATTCCACTTTGGGGTGTATATACAAAGGAAGTTAAATTAGAATACCAAAAATATTTCGTTATGATCATGTTCATTTTAGCACTATTCACAACAGTGTATATGTGGAATTAGCCGAGGTACACATACAAAGATGAATGGATAAAGAAAATCACACTCCCCCCCCCACACACACTGGAGTCTTATTGTGCCATAACGAATGAAATCCTGACATTTGCAGCAAAATGAGTAGAACTGAAGGTATCTAACTGAGATATGTCAGACACAGAAATACAATTAATGAATGTTTCCTATCATACATGAAGCTAAAGAAGTGTATGTCAAAGTAGATAGTGATTTCTGGAGATTGGAAAATGTGTGTGATGGTATTGGAGTAAGGTGAATTTATTTGATAAGTACAAGCAAAATGCATGTATGGAAATATCACATCAAATTTCATTAATATGTACAATTAATGTGTTATAATGATATATTTTAAAATAATAACAATGAATCTACCACATAATCCAGTTATCCTATTTCTAGGTATATTCCCAAAGGATGAAGTCAGCATATCAAAAAATAACTGTATGGGCTGGGGTTGTGGTTCAGTGGTAGAGCAATCACCTAGCATGCATGAGGCACTGGGTTTGATCATCAGCACCACATAAAATAAAAATACTGTGTCCACCTATAACTAAAAAATAATTTTAAAAAATAACTGCATTTCCATGTTTGTTGTAGCACTATTTACAAGAGCCAAGATAAAGAATCAACCTTCGTATGTATTAGCAGATAAATGGATAAAGAAAGTGTGGCATATATACACAGTGGAATATTACTTAGTCATGAAGAACAAAATACTGACATTTGAAACAAAATGGATGGGGATCGAAGGACATCATGCTAAATGAGACAAGACAAATGGAGACAAATATTGCATGCCCTCTGTCTTACAGGAAAGCTACAAAAGTCCATCTCTATATAGAATAGTAATTATGGTAGGCTTGGAATGGTAGGGAATGGAAGGATAGAGGAAGATTGGATAATGAATACTTGAACGCAGCTAGAAAGAATAGGTTCTAGGTTTTATAGGAATAGGTTTTATAGAAGAGTAAAAACGGTGTATTGTGGCTACAGTTCACAATAACCTATTATATATTCTAAGAAGAAGTGGAAGAGGCCCAAAGCATAAAGAAATAATAAGGAGATGGACATGAAAATAACCTTGATTTGATTATTACATATTGCATACATGTATCGAACTATCACTCAGTATCCACAAATACATGCAATTATTACCTAGGCTAATTTAAAAACTTCTAAACTCCCAACAGAAAACTTATGGCAGAGGAGAGATATGAAGAAAACACTTCAGTATTGAATAAGTATTAAACCAGAGTGGGAAACACAATAAAGGCAATCTGTTAAGAGTGTGCAATTATAGAAATTCTCCCTCCTTATATAGACAAGCAGATACAACACCTTATACACATTTTCTCAAGAGAAGCAGTAATACGTCCTCAAGTAAGAGGACTTGACAGCACTATTTGTCACACATAGTTTATTTTAAATCCCCCAGCAAATTGGGGGTGGTCATCTGTGTTTGGTAATTGTGTTTATTCCAAGGAAAAAAATAACTTTTGCAAATCTTTATGGTGAAAGAGCCATTTGGAATATTGAGGCGAGGGATCAGCCTGCTTGCCTTAGGCTTTGACCTCCCCATAGAAACTGCAGGTAAGTGCTCTATCTTTTTTGATGATTGCATTTCAAAGAGATGGTTCTTAAGTACTTAAGAAACACATTCTGGAGTGTTAAAGCTGACAAGAGGCTAATTTGTTTTCTTAAAGAATATTTACATATCAAAGAGACAGGAAGAAAATTACAAGTTTTCTAAAGTTAATGCTCTAAGAAGCAGGAATGTATTTCTACTTATCTCCAACAAGGAGATTTTAAGGCTCTCAGTTTTCATTTATTTTTGCACTTCTAATTTCTTCTTTGTGTTACTATAAAATACGTATTAACATTACAATTTGCTAATCATCTCCATTTCTAGTTCTACCTTTCTCTGGGCAAGTTTCAGGTATCTAAATATCCAGCAAGTCCACTGACATTTAAAGCAACAAGGAGAACATTTTCTCAGAAGTTTGTGGCAAAACATATTTATTTTTTGATCACTTTATTATTTCAGGATATTTTTTTTTCTTGGCACCAAAGAGAAATTTATCGCCTCCCCACGATAAGACGTTAGAGCTGAAATAGAAGTTTTGTCACAAAAGCAATTTTATCAATGTTATCTATGTTGTAACAATGTGTTGAAATTGAAAGAGAGATATTGCCTTTTCAGATATTGAATTTCTTCTTTTTTTTTTCAAGAAGACAAAAGTGTGGGGCGAGGCTACCCTGACAATATCCAAAGATGGAAAAAATGGAAAGGAAATACAATAGTCCCATCTGTTTCTCAATGTAATTTCCAGTTGTCGTTTCTACTCATAGTTATTAATTGGCAATTATCATCCAAGCAAGCACGTGGCCAGATATGGAGCCTCTGTCCATGTGATACAGCACTTGTCAAATCGTCTGCTTCATTTAGAAAATTAAACTCTTCTATCATTTATCAAATGACCCCTGTGCCCAATATCTGTGGTTATGGGGACGTAGGTGAAAGAAAAGGGGAAAAAAATCCATAAGATATAACATATGGTAAAAAAAATTGCCAGCTTTCTAACCTCAATTATTTCAAATAAGATTATTAGCTGTAGGAATCAAAGCACTTTTCCATACTGGCTGGGCCTTACTGTATTCGGGGGACTCTGTTAAAAAAAAAAAAAAAACAAAAAAACTCTTTATTTTCAACACAACTCATCTGCATTCTCAGCCTGCATTTCTTACCACTCACCTGCTGGTCCTTTACGGCTTTTGCACCAGCCTCACTGACCTTCTCATTCTAGTTATTCAGTGGTTATTCCCCAGACTCTGTGCCCTAGGTCTAGAAAATTCAACTGTTCCCTCACCCTCAGACACCCCCTCCTAGAACTCACGCTTTCCCTTGGGTGAGATTCCCCTTGGCTGATTGTTTTAGCGCAGAGCCTTGGGTGGGCCACCTGTACAAGTAGGTTCTTCTCCCTCACCAGAACTCCCCCCATAGCCATTTACTGTATGTCGCAGCCCCTCCTGGCTCTGAGACCACACTGTCCTATGTAAGGACAAAACACTTCAGGCCATAATGAATCAATCGCCTTCATTTTGCAACTTTTTCTAAACCCTCTTCTACTCACCGTCATATGGACGCTCGATGGATTTTAACTTAAAATCTACCCCCACTCCACGCTTTTTCTCTTGTGACACTGTGCTTTCAGCCTCCTAGGTGTGGAGGGCATCCTGATGCCGTAACATTTGCTGCCTTCCATCTTGTACTCCAGGTAGCTATGCACACAAGTCCCAGCTACAAGAATTAAATCCCTTTGAAGGCAAGGATTGAAAACTTTCTTTAAATCCTAAGGCTTAATTGCTAACAAATTGCCTGAAACATAAAGTGCACGGTTGGGGTTTGGATGTGAGATGTCCCCCAAAAGCTATGTGTGAGACAACAACCGTAAGAAAGGTTATAGGTGAAGTGTGTGGGCCTCAACCCAATCAGTGAATTAATCCCGACAGGATTAGCTAAGTAGTGACTGAAGGTGTCACCGAAGGAGGTGACGTCTCTAGGGGCATGCCTTTGGAGTAAATATTTTGCATGTATATAGTGTGGTCTCTCTGTGCTTTCTGATCATCATGTGAGCTGCTTCCCTCCACCACACTCTTCCACCATGATATTCAGTCCAGCCTTTAGCCGGGAGGAACGGAACCAGCCGTCTATGGACTGGGATCTCTGAAACCATGAGCCCCCCAAATAAGCTTTTCTTCCTCTACAATTGTTCTGTTCCAGTCTTTCAGTCACAACAGAGGAAAAAGCTGACTAAAACATTCACTAAATAATTAGCTGTGAAATGTTAATATTTATTCAAGGAGCATATGTTAGTAAAATGAATTTTCATAATGTATAACACTTAATAGTAAAATAACTTTTAAAAATATTTCAGAATGAATTTGTCAGATTGCCCAGGAAACTCAGAATTTTGATAGTGGAATTTATGGTCCCTTACCAAAGATGAATTAGGGCTTGCAAACCCATTTTTAAACCTATTTGAGAACCTGCGGGTATTTGGATTCTTCTTATGTAACAGTATACAGACAATCTAACCCTCTATTTTCTAATGATACTTTATTGTGCTTCTGTAAAAGAGATCCTTTTGAAATAGAGCCGATTTTCTGTAACACGACCCTTTCTTCTTTGAGATTACTCTGTATAGCTGCAGGATTTGTTTTCTTTCTTTTTTTCTTTCCCCCCTTTTTGAACATTGTCACAGTAACCAGTCCCAACACAATTCTTGCAATGGAAAGCATGAGACAGAAAGAGGTTCAATGTCCAAAAATGCAGTATTTTTTTTCAATTCCAAGGAATTATTAGTCTGTAGGTAACAGTGATGAAATTGCTCTGAGGCAGAAAGTTTATGCTAAACTCAAAGTCTTCCCTGGGAGGGGAGAAAGCTATAAATGTCTTGTTTCCTCCATGAAGGATAAATTACTTACATTAACAAAAATTCCTTATTAAATTTATTTTTAACTGGTGTATGAAAGCATAAAAATTGTACGTACTAATGAAGTGTCATGTGATGTTTTTATATGTGTATATATATATTATTTAATGTTTAAATCAATTTAAATGTCTTTATTCAAATAACAATAAATGTTGGCTAGGGTGTGAGGGAAAAAGTATACTCACACATTGTTGGTGGGACTGCAGATAGGTGCAACCAATATGGAAAGCAGTTATGGTGATTTTTCAGGAAACTTGGAATGCAACTGCCACTTGACCATTATCCCACTGGTTCTATACCCAAAGGACATAAAATCAGCACACTACAGTGACACAGTCACATCAATGTTTATAGCAGCTTAATTCACAATAGACAAATTATGCAATCAACCTAGATGTCCTTCAACAGATGAATGGATAAAAAAGATGTGGAATATATGCACAATGGAATATTATTTAGCCTTAAAGAAGAATAAAATTATGGCATTTTCAGGGAAATGGATGCAGCTGGATGATACCATGCTAAGCGAAATAAAGCAAGCCCCCCAAACCAAAGGCTGACTCTTTTCTCTGATATGCAGATGTAATTCACAATAAGGAGTGGGGCTAGATGAAAATAGAAGTACTTTGGATTAGGCAGAGGGGAGTGAACATAGGGAGCGGGTATGGGAGTGGGAAGGATAGTAGAATGAATCAGACATTATTACCATATGTACATATATGGTTACATGACTGGTGTGATTCTAAATTATGTACAACCTGAAGAATGAGAAGTTATACTCCATTTATATATGATGGGTCAAAATGCTCTCTACTCTCATGCATAACTAATTAGAACAAATGAAAAAATCCCAAATCTTTTTTCTAGCTTTTTGAAATATAGAGTATGTTATTCTCTCTAGGCACCCTACTATGCATATGACTCCAGAGCTTCTTACTCATAACTAGCTGGAGCTTAGTAACAGTTGCTCCAACTTTCCCTGGCCTACCCTCCCTCCTATTCTTCCCAGCCTCTGCCCATGATTCTACTCTCAACTTGTGAAATCAACTTAAGGTTCTATCTATCCATGAGATTATGTGGTGCCTATGTTTCTGTGTCTGGATTATTTCACTTAACAGAATGGTCTCCAGTTCTGTCCAGGTTGCTATAAATGATAGGATTCCCTTCTTTTTATGGCTGAATAGTATTCCATTCTGATATATACCATATTTCTTTATCCATTCAGTAACTGATGGACAGATAGGTCCTTTCTATTTCATGGCTAGTGTGAATGGTGCTGCAATGAACACATGAGTGCAGAAATATCTTCTACATAAGGATTGGATTTACTTCGGGCATATATCCAGTAGTGGGAATTTTGGATCATAGGGTTGTTCTATATTCAATTTTTAAAGAAATGCAATATTGTTTTCCATAATGGCTGCACTAATTTATATTCTCACCATGCGTGTGCAAGGGTTCCTTTTCTCCATTTTCCTTCTGGCACTTGCTTTGTTTCTACCTCTCTTTCTATGATGGGTATTCTTACTAGAGTGAGGTGATATCTCGTTGTGGTTTTGATTTGCATTTCCTTTTTGATTAGTGATACAAAGCATTTTTTTTACATATCTGTCACCCATCTTATAAGGGGGTTAGTCTCCACAATATATAAGGAACTCAAAATAATATCAAGACAAAAACTAATCTGAAAATGGGAGCTGAGCATGGTGGTGCACACCTGTAATCCCAGAATCTGGGAGGCTGAGGCAGGAGGATTGCAAGTTCAAGGCCAGCCTCAGAAGCTTAGTGAATCCCTAAGAAACTTATTGCCTATCTCAAAATAAAAAATTAAAAGAGCTAGAGATGAAAGATAAAAAAGAAAATGATTGACACATAAACAAACATTTCTCAAGAGACTTGTTACTATAAAAATTCCAAATAAAGAATGTCTGAAATAATTCTATAAAATTAAAAACTAAAATGAATCATTATTTTTAATTTACCCAATATTAAAAGGAAAAGGATCTCCCCCAAATTTGGTAATTTCATATAAGAAATATGTCACAAAGAATATTTTAGAAACTAAAAATTTTATGTTATATCATGGTGCACAATATCTGTGTCTGGTATTTTACATGGTAATGTTGAAGAATTATTTCTGGTTCTGGGCATTGAACTCAGGACTTCATACACATTAGGCAATTTTGGGGGGAGGGGGTGGAAGAGGATAGATTGGATCACATGGGTCCACTATCCAAACATCCAAGTATCTTTGAATCGTTTTCTGATCCCATGATATTATTCAATAGTATGCAAAACCTTGAAAAGGGAAATTAGATACATAAACAGAACAACCTTGGTATGTGCCTTTGTAGAAGTAATTTATGTAAAGTTAGCAATTTTTCATAACATACTCAAGTATTCTGAAAAATATGTTGAACATTTGAAGCAGTTTAAATCTAGCAATTTAAATCTAAGGGACTTAGTTGTTATTGGATTATTAAAAATAGAGCTGGATTCCAACCCTGTACCCAACAATACTGAAATCAGCACAGAAAGGACAGATCTGCACCTCCATGTTCACTGCAGCATCATTCATAGCGGCTGAGACTGGGAGTCAACACGTGTCCACTGAAGGATCAACTGATAAAGATATTACCCATAGCTGAAGACTGCTTAGCTTTAAAACAGAAGGGAATCATTTGTGACAGCATGCATGAACTTGGAGGACATTATGTTAAGTGAAATAGGCCAGACACAGAAAGACAAATATCGCATGTTCACATAAGTGGAACCTAAAAACATTGAACTAATGGAATCAGAGGGTTGAATGGCAGATAAATGGGGCTGCAGAGAGTGGGATTAGGAAATGCTGGTTGAAGAATACAAAATTCCAGATATATAGAAGAAATTTGTTCAAGACATCTATTGTACAACATGGTGACTATAGTTGATAACAACATATGCTATCCTTGATAACTGCTGAGAGAGCAGATCTTAAAGTGTTCTCATCACACACAAAAGAAGAAGTATATGAGGTAATGCATTTACTTACTAATTCAATTATATCATTTCCAAGAGTCATCCTTGGGCTGTGTGTGGACTACATTGGCATCACAGCCTAGTGAATAGGAGAATCTGGTGTCTGGGAACTTCCAGTGGAAATTTCCTCTGACTGACTGCCCAGACACATTGTGAGCCTTATTCAAGCTCTGTCCCAAGTCCTACTCAGCTCCAGAGATGGGGTGACCTGCCAAGATGCCAATCAATTTGCTGACTGCAAGACATCAGAAAGCAAGGCTCTACCCCTGAAACCTTATCCCTGCCTTTGATCCTCTACCCCCTTAAATAAACCACGGGAGACATTTTCTAATTATCTAGCTCCAGCTCCCTTGTGGACTGGACTTATCAGGGGCTCCATCTTTTGAAACTATCTTTCATACTTTGACTTTTATTCCTCACTAGTTATTACAGACTTTAATTTCTTAGGTGGCTTACATCCTCTTGATCAGGAAGAAGAACCCCTAATGGAGCACTGGTGACCTCCTCATAAATCATTTTACAATGTATGCAGACATCAGATAATCATGTCCGTGAAAAATGTATACATTTTCAATTGTCAACTTAATACACTTAATTTATTAAAAATAAATTAGTTGTTTTCATCAATATCTTACATATATACTCCCAATCTTGTGTGGAATTGTACTAGGACAGCGTGGTAAAAATTACGTGGTAGTTCACAACCTCCCTCCAGTCATGGTTCTATCATTCCATCAGATCATCAAGCAGCCATTCTCTTTGAGATTAATAGAGTGTGTGCTCTCAGAAATTAAGAAGCCTGATAAATAAACCTGGAAAACCTTACTTGTAATAGAAAATTATATAAACTCATTTCTCTTTAGTTTTTCCTGGAAGTTGATAAATCTATAACCTAATGTATTTTGGATAGAATTGAAATCAATCTTCAAAATCTTTCATATTCTAATTTAATCTACTTTAACTCCAAAACAAAATATAATTTACCCCTGGATTCAAAATATTTTTTTTCTCTGTAAGAGATGAGAGGCTTGACAGAAAAATCTGTTATTTAAACTTTTTATTAGATAAGAACTTGAGAGTTCCGCATGTCCTTGGTGCCCCAGCACAATCTACTTGACACATCTTGTGAGAATCTCAGGATATCAACCTGACTATCTGAATTTCCATAAACAGACATAAGGCCAGATCAACAGAAAGCTTAAAGACATTCAATAAGGTAGATACAAATTTTTGAAGAGTTTATATTTTTGTGTCCTTCCTGACATGAAAAATATTCTGTTGGCAGTCATTTTAGGAATCCATGTATAATTCAGCCACAGAGAGAAAATTTGAATTCCTTTATGTCATTAGACAATAGAGAAACACACACACACATACACACACAAAAGTTCACAATACTATAGAAAAACTACTTTCTAATGAAAAAATAATAATATTTGAGCCTGGGGCTGGGGATGTGGCTCAAGCGGTAGCGCGCTCGCCTGGCATGCGTGCGGCCCAGGTTTGATCTTCAGCACCACATACAAACAAAGATGTTGTGTCTGCCGAGAACTAAAAAATAAATATTAAAAAATTCTCTCTCTCTCTCTCTCTCTCTCTCTCTCCCACTCTCTCTTTAAAAAAAAAAATATTTGAGCCTGATACTATATAGTATAGGGTGAACTCTGTAGCACTGAAATGTAATGATAAAACAACACTATCATACTAATTTGAATAAGACTGTGAAGTGTGAGTTGTACCACTCTCATACCCAGAACCACCTGTCTTGTTTTCTTTTCCATCAAGGCCTACAGAAGGATTCCTTTGAACCCACAAAATGAGATCAAAACCGAAATCATCCTTCCATCTTTCCCATTAGAAACATAGTCATACTCATTTCTTTTTTTATTCTGCACTACAAATTTGACACATGATTTGATGATTCAAATTTGTTTTGGAATGTTCAAATTATTTACTTATTTTAAATTGACCAAAACAATCTTACCTATTTATAATATATAACAGGTAATTTTGCATTGTGTGTGTGTGTTTGCGTGTGTGTACATACACATGCAAGTTGGGAAATGATTAAATCTTGCTAATTAACATACATGTTACCTAGTATAGTTATAATTTTTGTGAGGAGAACATTATCCTTTTTCAGCATTTTTCAAAATGCAATACATTGTAATTAACTATAGTAACTTTGCTTGATGCACAATAGATTTTTTGAACTTATTCTTCCAATTAATCTGTACGTTTGTAACCTTTGACCTCACCTACTTCTTCAGCCTCTGGAAACCACCATCCCATTCTTGATTTCTATGAGATTTTTAGACATGGATATTGACATATGAGTGTTATGTCTAGAATGCAAAATGACAGAATGAATCTAGTGAGAACAATTCATGCCTTAAAAGGCAATGCCCCATGGGGCTGGGGTTGTAGCTCAGTGGTAGAGTGCTCAACTAACACATTTGAAGGCCTTGGTTCTATCCTCAGCACCACATAAAAATAAATAAATAAAGATATTGTTTCCAACAACAACTAAAAATAAATATTAAAAAAGGGCAATGGCCCTGATGTTCAGCCATGAGAAATTAAATTGAGATTGGCAGTTTCATTAGTTACCATAGGGATTATTCTTCTTTCAACAAGCGATTAATTTTATCATTATTTTGTCTAAATTATGCTTATTTTTCTCCTAAAGAGGGTGCAGTAAGACCTCTATAGACAGATAATTACTATAGCTCCTAGGCAAGGATTAGTCTATTTTTTTTTTGTTTACTGTCTGTCAAATAAAAAGTGCAAGAGGTTATTATTCTAGACTAAACTCCTTTACTAGACCCCCACAGATTAAACTGAAAATAAAAATGAAGTCACTCAAAAAAATGCAGCCACTCAAAGGAAAGTTGCATATGAGCAAACTGAGAGTAAATTGTTCTCTTACCTTCTGATAAATCAAGAGAATAAAAGGTTAACAGCCAAGTTTCCTAAGATGACCAGTTTCAATTGCCATCAAACTAAAATTCCCTCTGCTTTAATGTTTGCCAAAATGTAACCTGAAGTAACTAGATGTTCAGTTATTTTGCTATTGCTTTATTTCCTTTTTCCTGTCTTATAAGAAAAGCAATTTTAAAGGATCAATCTGCTTTGAGTTCTTTATTTTTGCTTTTTTAGCCTTTCTGTCTATAGAAGCAAATTCCCCACTTTGACTGATTGAGACATTCTGTTTTGTAGAATTGTGTGATAATTGAATCTCAAAACCAAGTAAGAACTTTATTGGGGGGTCTTTTATGTATTTTCAATTGGTACATTTTTAATTTATAATTTTAATTATACTTAATAGTGAAATTCATTATACCATATTTATACATGTACATAACATAATTTGATCAATCTTCTTCCTCAGTACCTTCCACATGCTTTCCTTCTTCTTTCCTTGACCCACTTGCTCTCCCTTGGATTATTATTATTTCCTTTTTGAATTATAACGTGTGTGTGTATACATGTGTGTGCACACATGTGCACATTCACACTGGATTTATTGTGGTATATTTGTACATGGGCACAGCATAATTTGGTAGATTTCATTCTCCAGAACTTGCATATGACCTCCCTTCACCCCTCCCCTTTATGCCCTTCTTTTACTCTTTTGGTTATTAGTCTCCTTCTTATTATAATAAGAGCCCAGCCCCATATATCTCTTTCTCTCAAACATTCAAATCTTGACTTTCTGAGTCCGGCTTTTTTATTTAGCATGATATTTTCAGGTCCATCCATATACCAGCAAATGACATAGTTTCATTATTTTTTAGGGCTTAGTAAACTCCATTTTACACACATACCACATTTTCTTTATCCTTTCATCTATTGACAGACACCTAGACTAATTTCATAACTTGGTGATCATGAATTATGCTGTTATAAATATTGGTATGTTTCACTATAGTATGCTGTGTTAATAAGCTTCTTTTTATATCACTATGGGCCAAAATCCCTAACAAGAACAACTCAGAGAAGGAAATGTTTATTTTGACTCATGATTTTAGAGGTTCCAGTCCATGGTAGACTGACTCTATCCCTCCAGGTCAGAAATGAGGCAGAACATCATGGCAGAAAGGTGTGGTGAAGGAAATCTGTCAGCTCATGGCAGCCAGGAAACAGGGCAAGCAAGGAGACAGGCAGAAGATATACCATCTCCAAGGGATGCCCCCTCTGACTTGTTTTCTGTAGCTACACCCTGTTTGCCTATAGTTTTTTACCCAGTAAAGTGGTTCTTTAATTATTAATCCACCAAATGAATTAATCCCCTGATTAGGTTCCAGCTCCTATAATCTAATCATTTCACTTCTGAACATTCCTGGATGGACTAATCTGTACCTTTGGGCGACATCGAATATCTAAACCACAACATATGCTGATTTTAGATTTTTGGTATTTTTTTTTTTGATGTTCTTTGGATAAATATCAAGGAGTTATAGAGTTGAGTCATCATTTCTTGTCTTTTGAGGAATTTCTACACTGTTTTCCAAAGTGATTCCGAAGTGGGTTTACTAATCTGCAGTCTCACCATCAATGTGTAAGTACCATTATTTTCATGTCCCTGCAATCAGCTACTGTTATCTGTATTCTTCATGTTTACTGTTGTCACTAGAGTGAGATGAAATCTCAAGGTAGCTTTCATGTGCATATACCTGATTGCTAAGGATGTTGAACATTTTTCATATATTTGTCAATCATTTGTATTTCTATTTTTGAGAAGTCTGTTTAGATCATTTATCCATTTATTGATTGGGTTATTATTTTTAAATGGTAAGATTAAAAAAAATTATATTCTGCACATTAATCCTCTGTTGGGAGATTAGCTGGCCAAGATTTTGTCCCATTCTGTAGGCCCTCTCTTTGCACTCCTAATTGTTTTCTTTGCTATTCAGAAGCTTTTTAATTTGATGCCATTCCACCTATTGATTCTTGGTTTTATTCCTTGAGCATCGGGAGTCTTATTAAGGAAGATGATGCCTGTACCAGTGTGTTGGAGTGTTGAGTCTAGGCTTTCTTTTGGCAGTTGCAGTGATCTCTGATCTAATTCCTAGGTTTTTGATCCACAAATATCAGAATGCAAAACCAACTGGCCTTGTACTATTAGTTTGGCTTCATGAATTTGAATTCCTATTTCAAAGTTATTTTTTTCCTTTTCCATCATTTTCTCTCTCACGATTATGACACCTCCCTTTTCCTATTTTAAGAAATGAGCAAATCCTTATTTTGTTCAGGTAAAATAAAATACTTGACCCATCAGAAAACAGCTGTTCATTTTAGAATATATTTTCCTTCACTAATGCTAAGGTGGTCCTTGAAATTAAAAACACAAGGCCTATGTATTTTCTCAAATGCAAGTAAGAAAATATTATCAATACCTTCACGAAGATCAGTTTTCCTGGCCAAAAGGCAGAGTTTACAGCCACATATGTAAAAAAATAAAAATTAAACATCTGCAAATTGAGTGATAAGCACAAGACCTACAAATCAACACTGGTTCTCTTTTATCCAGATACCCTGATTATGAATTGAGACTAATCAGTCAACTCTAGATAAAGAGAACTGTCAAACAAGGGTAAGTTATTCCAGGACATTGGTAAAAGTTGAAGACCAATCCTAGGTTACTAAAATCAGCCGATATGTATTAAGCATTTATTGAATATCTTGATATTTGGGGAAAATATATCTGAAAAAAAGCTGATTGCAATGCAAACATAGTATAGATTAAAAATGAATGCAGAAGAAGGATATTTAAAAAGTGTGAATTAAAGTCATTTGCTGTTATGAAGCAAAAGAAACTAGATTTTCTTAAGGAAAGTGCTTTGGGGCAAAAAAAAATACAGTTCCAATAATTGAAAAGAGATGATAATACGTTCAATTTAATCAGTATTGAAAGTAAAGGATGTTATAAATTGGGCTTTTAACTCACACAGAAAGTAATTTTAGTAGCTAAAGTATTTTTGAAAGACAGAGGAAAATGATCTATGTGGAAGGCTAAGAGAGAACGAATACAAGAGTTATTTAAGTAGTGCCTAGTGAGAACAAGGAAAAGCTGTGATATGTGAACCTGGAAACTAGATTTTGGTAATAGAGAAACTGCTGTAACATTCATCATGGGACTTAGAATACAATAGAAAGGGAAGCCCTTTGATTAAAGATAATTCCTTTTCTCTTGGTCTCATCAAGTTTCCAGCTGTTTGTAAATCTCATCTGAACATAAAACTTTCCTCCCTTGCCTTTTCATTCTTTTCTGTTTTGCTTTGCTTTTAAAAATGCCTTTGCTTAGCTGCACAATGACAACAATTTTGTTTCCCTAAGAGCTTTGGGGATAGTTTTGTATAAAAATGTTAATATAGTGAATAATCAGTAAGATCCTACTTAAGATAATTCAAACTTAATAAATTGGATTAAGCAATCAAAAGTAAAGAAATAAACTTTTGGATTCCACTCAGAACCTAGAGAACTGGAGAGAGAATTATTCATAGCTTTATAATAACATCAAAAATTTGGACCAACTGTGAGTTCATGACTTCTCTTGGATTCCTCAGAGAACTAAGGTCCTGGTACGACTGCTTAGCAAGAAACCTAGTAAGAGCTGCACTTCTGCAGGAGTATGAGTCTGAGACAGTCTGAACCAGTTACAAATGTTAAGGATTTAGTGGAGGCTGAGTGTGGACTGGTGAGTGTACAGCCCCCAGGGGAAAGTTTACACCTTCTTGTAAACTCTTCTCCACCATCTTCACAGGCAACTGTGCACATGCACGTGTGCAGGTGTGTGTGCGTGTGTGTGGTGCCACACACACACACACACACACACACACACAAATGAACACATGCACATGCTCAGGGGATGATGAAGATTGGTAAGACAGTGTTCTTCATGATCCATGCTGGGGCAAGGAGACAAAATCCTGTGCAGAAGAGACAAGAAACCCTGATTCCCTTTCTCTGTGGAATGGAAACAACAACAACAACAACAAAAGAGCCTTGATCTTTGGAGGAAGGGCAACAGTCACATTGGGAAAAACCCATTGCAGATGTCATAATAAAAAAAAAGAAAACCCCTTGAATTGAGGTAGGAATTTATTTTTGGTGCACAGCTACAGGTGGGATAGAACATGAACAGACATAGAGTGATAGTGTTTGCCTAGGACTGAGAAGCCACAAGAACCAATCAGAATGCCACCACCAGGCTGTGTCTTGGGTGAAAAATGCTGGGAAGGTGGTAAGGGTTTTGGACAGAGCAAGAGAAAGCCCAGGAGGACTGTAGGGCAGACAAGGGTACAAGCCTACCACCAGACCAACCCACACCATCATAGAAATAAAGTACTATAAAATAAATTTCAAGCCTTGGGTGAACTGAGATTAACCTTAGAAACAACAACCTAATAGCCCATCTTAATTTTTCCATTTTAAAAACTGTTATAAGGTACATATATCATAAAATTTACTATCTTAACCTTTTCGAAGAATATGGTTCAGTGGTATTTAATTCATTTATAATATTGTACAACTACCACACATTTCTATCCATAATATTTTTCATCTTGTGAAACTGAAACTTTTCTTATTAAACCATAAGTCTCCATTTTTCTTCCTCCCCAGTCCCAGGAAACTGCCATTTTACTTTTTTTTCTTTCTCTGTACTATTTAAAGTATCTCATGTAAGTAGAATTATCCCATGTTTGTCTCTGTTTCTGGTTCATATCACTAGCAGAATGTCTTCAGGCTTTATCCATGATCTATATGACAGACATTCCTTCTGAAAGTTGAGTAATATTTTATTGTGTGCAGACACCACCTTTTGTGTGTCCATGCATCTACTTAATGGACACTTTGGTAGCTGTCCCATTTTAGCTATTGTAAATAATGCTGTATGAATATAGTTGTACAAACACATCTTTGAGAACTGCTTTAAATTCTTTTGAATATATAACCAGAAGTAGAATTGCTGGATCATGTAACAGTTCTATTTTTAATTTGTTATGAACTGCCACGCTGTTTTCCAACAGTGACTGTCATTTAACATACCTGTATGAATAAATTATGGAGTTTAGTAAGTGATATTGTCTCAATGTTTATTCATCAATTATAACATGAAATATGTTAACAATGTGGAAAAAAATGCATTCAAAATGTTGGGAGGGGGGACTAAAGAGAAAGTCTTGAAGATATTGAAAGAAAATGACCCATTTCATAGAGATTTCTCATCAGCACTCATGTGAGCCTAAGGACCCAGAATGAGGTCTTTTAATATAAAAACACTAAAACACACACACATACACACACACACAATACAATTATCAGATTAATATTCTTTTCCCAATAAAGTAATTTCTAAATGAGAAATGTACCCTGTAATCCCAGCTGTTCTGGGAGCTGAGGCAGGAGGATCTCAAGTTTAAGTTTAGCTGCAATTTAGTGAGACTGTTATTTTTAAAAAATGTGAAATTTTTCAGTTCTGGATATACTTGAGTCATCATTTTATTTCAGCCTTCAAGCTTCCACTGATGACAGCTAAAAATCTGGGAAAGAATTAAGAAACTCTGGATTGTGAAAAGTACATAATGGCAGGCAGGCGGAGAGAGAAATAAAAGCCTAATTATGGCTGGTACAGTGCTTGCATAGTTTTTGTTTTCGTTTCACACATGCAAGTTTATGCTCTGTGATGGCTGCTATCCCAGCAGGGAGCACAGACAAAAACATTTTGAGAGAAATATTATCCACCTTTTTTTTTTTAACAGAGGGACAAAAAGGAAGATTGTGGATATAACCCTCCCATATTTAAATTCATTTCTCCATTCCTTTTACTCTCTGGGGCTCAGACAAGTCATACAGAAATTTATTCTGAGGTCAACACAGACCAAAAAGGCATCTAAATCTGTGAGTGGAAAATCCTTCTATTTGGCCACAGGAACATATAAATGGTTGACCCTGTGGTTTAAATTTTGTGCAGGAAACCCCTGTTATTTTTCTCTTTTCAATTGATCCCAAACTGACCATTTGAGGGGGAAAATGTGATTCAATTCTTTCAGAACAGGGGAGTTAAAGCACCATATTTTAGCCAAAAGCCCAGGAAAGAGCAGTCCTAGCAACAGTATAATTTGAAGAAGATGAAGAAGAGATCTCTTAAATGTGCTTAAAATTATTGTGCCTGCTCAGGAGTTCTACATGAATGGAGTGGAGTTAGGTCTGATGATCTCTACCCAAACTTTTAGAGTTGAATATCAGCTTATAAATATAGGAGAAATGGTGAGGTTAAGCAAATTGTTAATAGCTTCCAAAACTGAAAGATAGAAAAGATGAAGAACATTGTCTTTACATTATCTCAAACATAATCTTACATGATTTCAAAACATATCCCCATAAATTACCTATTCCAAATGGTAACATACCAGTTTACTTTAGAGATAGGGACAGATTTTATTCTTGACTCAGTGCTTCAAACCTAATCCAGCCCAATTTATACTCCAAATTTAAAACTCTAGCCTAGATTGACCTGATATAACCAGAATGATTATGGCTGAGAGCTGTGTTCTCTCTCTTGTCACCTTTACCTTCCTTGTACTGGCTTTTCTGATGCTTTTGAGAGTGGGGACTGCCTCATCCATTGTGGTGGTGAGTGTAGATTTTCATTTCTCATTGTTCTTCACGGCTTACTTGTCTTCTGTTGTCCCTAACTAGTGGCTTCAGGTTTTAATAGTTCATCAGGAGCCAGTCTTAATGTGTGGCATATTAATCAGGTTTCAAATTAAAATCGGATATCATCATAACAACCACTTAACCAGAGGGTTCTCCATGTCTCCCACATACTACCTTGTATCCCAGTGCAGTATAATTTTGGCCAGGTGCCACTGTCTCCTTCAACCCTGTGAGACACATTGGAGCAATTGTAAACAGGAATTCTAACTATGCCCAAAAGGATAACTTGAACAGATTAAATCTTTGACCTCTACTAGCTTTCTGGATTCCTTTCACTTTCAATAAAGTGAGAAAACCAGTGTCTCAACTAAGAAAGAAACCAATGTAGACTAGAATATCAAATATCACTGTCTGATGGAATCTACTTTTTACCAGCAAGAAGGGATGCCTTGTAGCATAGAAAATCTCTGATTTGGGAAGTAATCATAATATGCATGTTACTTAAATACAAGTAGTTTTTATTTGTGTTTTGTTACTATCCTGAAGTATTTGAAAAACCCATGAGCCATGGGATATTATCTCCATGGACACTATGTTGCCATTCAACAATGTATTTCATCCTTACTACTTCTTAGGTGTCCTTTTTAATAATAATTATTATGATACTACTATTTGCAATTTTGAGATTTAAAACAATAAGAATCAATATTTCTCAAACTTTTATGAAAAAAAGGGGAACAGATATATAGGTATAAAAGTAATCCCTCAAGATTCTAATTCTAATTAAACTCCTCATTGAAAATTATTATTCCAAGTCCTTTCTTACTTTAGTATCCAGCAAGTATAAAAGAAGGAAGGAATAAATGAAGGGAAGAAGAAAAAGAGGGAGAAAAAAGGAGGAAGATTATCTGCGAGACTTTTCCTTCGCTCCCTCTTTCCCTGTATTTCATCTCCCTCCTTTCCTCCCTGCCCCTGCCTTCAGTCTTTCCTTCCTTTTTCCAACAATGTTTATTAGGCACATACAGTGAAAAATCTTCCAAATAATCTTTGAATAATAATTTATAATAATTTTATTATATAAAATATTATTATATTATTATTATATTATTATATAAAGCATACATCAATCATGTTAAATATTTAAGTCATCATTTCAATCATAGTCATTACGTCCAGAAACATATACAGAATGTGTGTTCATTAAGATAGTTGAGGAATTCAAAACACACTTAATCCCATAACAAAATTCCTTTCATGTATTTCTGTGCAAAGCTGACAAATGTGTTGCTTCAGATAATTGAATTTCATACAACCCTCCAAGCTGAACCATCAATTCAGGTATTATTGTGAAACAGCAGCAGCATATGATTGTGATTTCATTCAGGTCTTAATAGTTCTGGAGTATGTCCCTGGGTTTCAGCTTTATAGAGCTGACTAGGATTCAAGACACAGCACACCTGATGATCATCGACCACAGTTGATGTCTGCATAAGTATATAATGTGTGAAGAGGGACTGGAAGAAGAGTCTCTTCACAGCCAGAACAACATCCCCAAATCTGGGATAGCTTCAGTTTAGAAACAAATATCCCAACACCTCAGTTCCAGTGAATCATAGAAAACTCTTCCCAGGTTCCAGAATCAAATTGTTAGCATAGTCCACCTCCATAAACCAAACATGCAATCCTTATTAATCACTTTTCTACCAAAACACCAAGATACTAAGAAAACTGCAATGTATTACAAAAAAAATTATAAAGGGTTATACAAATAGTTTGGAAGTTTAGATTTAATTCATATATCAATTTTAGAAAACACAAGGAAGAATGTGTAAGGTCCCTGTGCACAAAGAAGTAAAGGAGAAAGAAGAGAAGAAAAAGAAGGTGGGTTGACACATAAAATTTAATAAGTGTTGAGGAGAAGACATTGGAGAGTATATCATGATTATAGAACAGTGAAAACATTGCCAATAGTTACTAAAGTTACCTGGACTTTCCTTACATACACACACACACACACACACACACACACACATAGTATATATATACTATGTGTGTGTGTGTGTATATATATATACACACATATATATAATATATTATATATATAATAAATATATATATATATTTTAATCACATATATAATTTAATTTAATATCTTCAGCAGGTAGCCTTCCTTCACACACACAAATGCATGCCCATATTCACACAAACAAAAGGAAATGTATTGGGCGATTTAATTCTGTTGTTTTTTTTAGGCATGGTAGGATTACTGTTATCCCATTGCCTGTATTCTGGGTTTTCTCTTAAAGTTTAGATGTTTTTCTGTGAATGTTCAACCTTCTTGAAGATACATTGGCTCTCTTCTCAACAGACACATCTTTCCTCCTTTCTCTTCTTTTACACAGACTTCTTTTCTTCTTTATTTTAACTTCTCATTATATCTTCATCAAGTTTACTCTTATAACATAGCAACTGATCTTCCTCTCTCTTTCTCTCTCTCATTTTCCCATCTATAATTTTGCCACATTACTTCCAGGTAAACTTAAAAAAAAACTAATAATCAGATGGATGGTGTCATTTACTGTTTAATAGTTTTTTATTTCTTAAGATAAAATGAAAACTTTTTGTCATGTCACACAATAACCTCCTGCCAATAAATATACCTTTTATTTTTCTCAACACAAAATATGCTTCATTTTTTAGACATACTCAAGTATTCAGAGTTTTCCAACTATTTGTGGATAAGTTTCCTCTGTCTGAAAAAAAAAATTATTTATTTTTTCACCTTATTGGCTCTTGAGAAAAAAAAATTAGATCTTGATAGTATTTCTTGACTAAAATAAAGACTCTTACAGGGCTTTGTAAATTTTTAAAAGCAAAAGTGTTATAAATGTTCCTTCAATTGCCAATACCCCTATTATTGGCAGAACAAAAAATATTATTAAAATACACTCTTTAAGTTCAAGAAAGTTGTTTTTTATTTGGGAATTTAAAATATCTAAGCTAATTGTTAGTTTTATACACACATTATTTGTATTGCAGGTCTTTTCTGTACCATATTTTATAAAACCCAGCTTCTAAATCTCTTGAAAGGATTCTTTCAACAAGTCTTTGTCAATACCCTCTCAAGTGACCACCGAAACTTAATCTCTTATCCTTTTAATGCATTATCAACACTGCTGGCAGACTGATGTTTCTAAAATATAGATTGGATTCTGTAACTGTCCTGCTTAAAAGCTTTTAGTGGCACCACATCGTCTATGGGATAAAATTCAAACTTGGTGACTTTGCTTTCATGGCCTATTAAAGTCCAACTCTAAATTACCTTTCATGCTTTATCTCCTACAAATCCTATTTGGGTTCTAGCAACAACAAGCTGTATCAATCTTTGAACCTACCATGACTTTAAACACCTCTTCCTTGCTTATGTTATTCATTTTTTTCGTTGAATACCATTTCCACTTGAAGGATCAATACCAACAAAACTACATTTCCTCTGGTGTTTTCCTTGATTTAACTCTCCCTGATACTATTAGTTGTTCGTTATTCTACAACCCTAGATACCTAATAAACACCAGTGCCTCTCACTCTTATGTGATATTTTCATTTTAGAACAAATAGTTATTTATTAGGTTGAAAATTTCTCAAGATCCCAGGCTACTTATTCATTTATACTTCAAGGGCCTAACACAGACTGTTTTAAGAGATACATATTTGTGAAATTAATAAATAAACTTATGTATGTATACTGATACACATAGGCTTTCATTCATTTTAATTATTTTATTCACTTTAATTACTGAATTGTGCTATCAAACACCCACAAATATGTATTATAATTACAAATAAATATATAATATGTGTATGCATACTTAAAATTATAACAATAAAAAGAATACTCATGTATTCACCATGAGAAGATGGGTACTTTAAACAAGGACTATAGGTCATGTCATTGTGTGAATTTGGCATTATATAAGCCCTTGGATGCTGGTTCTGGCAAGGGCTCTGAGGCAGGAAAAGTGAATCCAAATCTGAGATAGGTGCCAATTCCAGTAAGATGGATATTGTCCCCCAACAGTTTAGACCAGTTCAATGTAATCAAAGTCACACAAAGTGATTGACAGATTCCATTTGTTTGTTGTTTCTGCTTAGTTGAGTGGTTTGTATTTGTCTCTGATATTGGTAGGACTTGCAGCAGTGTTGACAACTAGATCTGACAAAGTAAGGGAAACCTTGCTCTTGGGCTATTCCCTTTAGGCAGCCATATTTAAGCACTGGGGTGGCTAATAACAAATTCTGACTAATATCCTTCTTTAAAAAATATATTTTTTTAGTTTTAGAGGGACACAATATCTTTATTTATTTTTATGTGGTACTGAGGATCAAACCCACTGCCTCCCATGTGCGAGGCGGACACTCTACCACTGAGCTACAGCCCCAGCCCAATTCTGACTAATCTTCTTAAAAGGAGTCTTCTTGAAAGGATTTTCAAGGATAAAACTAGTTCATTAAGTTCTATGACACTATCTTGCCTTTTATTTTAGAAAATAACTCTTTATTGATCGTGCAGGACTATAATATTCTTTTGGGATATTTGTAGTTATTAGCATATACAGAATATTTTTTGAACATCATGTACAATTAGCATGATGAGATCAACATAGTGAACAGTGTGATGCCCCATAAAATCATAAGGATTTCAGAAGAATATAACATGATAATAGAAAGACTTTATCATGTTCCAAATATCTGAATGAACATTGGTTGCCTTCCCATATAAAAATGTTTTGTTTTTTTCTTGTGGTGATAGCTTTTGAATTCATGACCTTAAGCATGCTAGTTGCATTCTCCTACTGATCCACAACCCCAGTCCTAAAAATGTTTTGGTTTTAATACTTTGTAAGATAAAGATAGAAGAAAACATACTTTCCATATCAGAAAGTTATATCTCACTCACATGTCACTGTCATCTCAGACTAAATTGAACAAACTTTGAAAGGTATGGGTATTCAACTTTCTCCAGTGTACTTTTAATCTGTATAGGGACTTAATAGAATGTCAAATATACTTGCATTTGCATGGCGAGATTCTTCTTCTAAGTAACCTCATCCTTCTTATCTTTGAACTCCTGGCTGTAAACAGGCTTATATATGGAAAGGAAGATATTATAATCTTCCTTTGCTTGCCAACTTTTGATCTTTCAGGTTGGGTAAATCAACTAAACATGGCTAGAACATCCTGATTAGCTGCTTTGGTATTGTATTCCTAAAAAAAAACTATTGTGTGCTAAATACCTGTGTGATGTTACTCCTGTTTTTCCTCCCATCTTCAGATGCCTCATGTAATGGCATCCAACTTACCTGTTGGTTAGATGTTGCCACTAGACTGTTGCAATTTCAAAGCCACATCATCCCCCATCAATAACAGAGACCTAAGTTCCTTCATGGTATCTTCAGTTAAATTACTGTCAACAGAGCTGTTATGATAAAGTTTCTCAAATATATTGCTAAGTTGGGAACAATGTAAATTTCTAATTGTATTTTGAGTTTGGACATTTACAATCTTCACTGAATTTTTTTTTCATGGACCTGTGTTTTGGGAGCCAGGCTATTTTTATAATAACTACTGAATTAGTGATTCACAGATTTCTATTAAATTGTCATGATCACCAGATTTCTCAAGACCCAGATTTTCATCTACCTGATATTTTATGCCTTCAAACTATTGCATGATATGCTGCAATGCTCCTGCATGTCAAAAATGACAAATTTCTTGTTTCCCAGGAAAAGTAAAATGTTCTATTTATGTTTTGGATATGTGGAAAAATTCATCCAGAATCTATTTTGAGAGTTTGTTTTTTGATGTAATTTCTAGTATTAATTTCTGGAACAAGCATAGTCCTACAGGGAATACATCATTCATCTGGTTAAAGTAAATGAAAAGAGTTAGTAAGGAGACTTTAAACAAAGGTGTGATCAGAATGAGCTGAAACCAACAATGGACTGTGGAGCAGGGTAGGGCAAACACCAGCAGAGAATGATTTCTACTCCAAGAACAGGAAGGAGCAAGAAATGAGAGGTTCCTGTGCCCAAGTAGGTGTAGTTGTGAAAGAGTGCCACCAAGTGAATACGCCGACTGGAGTAGGTTTATAATACCTCATGAGAACAAACTTGTCCCATGTCTTTCCAACTACACAGGCTGTCACCGATCATGACATTTTGTTGGTATTCAAACTGACATAGCTTGATATCAGCCATAATATAAGTATTTGCCCTGTGGCATTCAGAAACTGCTCACAATAACCATTTTTGTTTTCAACCAGAAAGATATGATGGTTAAACATACACTTTCAGGATACTAGGATCATCCACTAGAACTTGTGACTACTGGTAAAGTAAAGAAAAGGGAGAAGCCAAGGATTACTTACTCTGCCATTCCTCATATTTCCTTTTAGTGCCTTTCACTGGCAAAGCAAAATTACAAACCAAAGCCCAGGAGTCACGTGTTGTTAATAAATGTCAGCTTCCTAAAGTGCAGAATGAGCTCATGAAGACCAGAGAGACAAACTAAGGATACAGCCAAAGGAGATAGAAGGCCCATGGATGTGAAGGTCTTGGGTATTCCACGGGCTGAGAAGGCAAGTGGCAGGTGCACAGTGAAGAAGTTAAACAAGCTAAGTTCGGGAGGTAGTGATGTACCAGATGATGTCATGTTTCAGACAATTATAAACAGTGACTTTATTTTTTTTATTTTTTTAAGATGAACCAATTTATTTATTTATTTTTATTTTATTGGTTGTTCAAAACATTACAAAGCTCTTGACATATCATATTTCATACATTCGATTCAAGTGGGTTATGAACTCCCATTTTTACTCTGTATACAGTTTGCAGAATCACATCGGTTACACATCCACGTTTTTACATATTGCCATACTAGTGACTATTATATTCTGCTGCCTTTCCTATCCTCTACTATCCCCCCTCCCCTCCCCTCCCATCTTCTCTCTCTACTCCATCTACTGTAATTCATTTCTCTCCCTTGATTATTTTTCCCTTTCCCCTCACATCCTCTTATATGTAATTTTGTATAACAATGAGGGTCTCCTTCCATTTCCATGCAATTTCCCTTATCTCTCCCTTTCCCTCCCACCTCCCATCCCTGTTTAATGTTAAACTTTTTCTCATGCTCTTCCTCCCTGCTCTGTTTTTAGTTGCTTTCCTTATATCAAAGAAGACATTTGGCATTTGTTTTTTAGCATAATCTGCTCTAATGCCATCCATTTCCCTGCAAATTCCATGGTTTTGTCATTTTTTAGTGCTGAATAATACTCCATTGTGTATAAATGTCACATTTTTTAATCCATTCATCTATTGAAGGGCATCTAAGTTGGTTCCACAGTCTAGCTATTGTGAATTGTGCTGCTATGAACATCAATGTAGCAGTATCCCTGTAGTACGCTCTTTTAAGGTCTTCAGGGAATAGTCCGAGAAGGGGAATGGCTGGGTCAAATGGTGGCTCCATTCCCAGCTTTCCAAGAAATCTCCATACTGTTTTCCAAATTGGCTGCACCAATCTGCAGTCCCACCAGCAATGTACAAGTGTACCCTTTTCCCCACATCCTCGCCAGCACTTGTTGTTG
>NW_026000142.1:19493001-19537019 GCF_001458135.2 Marmota marmota marmota | reverse complement strand
TGATGTCTTCTGTAACCATTTGTTCATTCAGTAGCATATTGTTTAATCTCCATGTGATGTAGGGTTTTTCCTTTCTCATTTTGTTATTGATTTCCAATTTCATTCCATTATGATCAGATAAAATGCATGGTAGTATCTCTACTCCTTTGTAATTGCTAAGATTTGCCCTGTGACATAATATATGGTCTATTTTTGAAAAGGATCCATGTGCTGCTGAGAAGAAAGTGTATCCGCTTGATGTTGGGTGATATATTCTGTATATATCAATTAAGTCTAAATTATTAATTGTATTATTGAGCTCTGTGTTTTCTTTATTCAACTTTTGTTTGGAGGATCTGTCCAGTGGTGAGAGAGGTGTGTTAAAATCTCCCATGATTATTGTGTTGTGGTCTATTTGACTCTTGAACTTGAGAAGAGTTTGTTTGATGAACATAGTTGCACCATTGTTTAGGGCATATATATTAATGATCATCAAGTCTTGTTGGTGTATGGTTCCCTTGAGCAGTATGTAGTGACCTTGTTTATCCCTTTTGATTAATTTGGTTTGAAGTCTATTTTATTTGATACAATTATGGACACCCCTGCTTGCTTCCGGGGTCCGTATAGGTGATATGATTTTTCCCAACCTTTCACCTTCAGTCTGTGTATGTCTTTTCCTATCAGATGAGCAGTGACTTATTTTTTAAAAATAACATTTTATATTTATGTACAAAGAAAGTCACCAATTTTCCATCTGAGGGTGTTCACGTTTAGTAATTGTGCATAGTCAAATCACCATGCCAAGGAAGATATTGAATAGATACCTTGCTTGAAAACTGTCCATTTGATCCTTTGCAGTGAATTCTCTTGACCAAGTCCAAGGTAATGAATGATTATGTCACCTGAATTGTCCATCTTCTAAAATTTTATATAAATGCAATCATATGCTATAGAGTTTCCTATTTCACTACTTTCATTTATGATAAATTCTTTATTTGAAATTCATTTATTCTGTTGTATTTATGAATATTTCTCAGTACTATTTGATGGGGTGAATATGCTACTGCTTTTTTGTTTGTTTTGTTTTTAATAAATCACCAGTTGATGGATATTTGGGTTCATTTTTATGTTGGTGTGTAAGTTCTGCTGATATAGAACTAAGTGGACAAATATTTATGCAGAAATAGGTTTTAATTCCTCTTACTAAATATCTAGGAAGATACATTGCTGTATCACATGATAATATTTTATAGCATTTTTACAAAGCATTTCAATTTCTAACAACAATGTGTGAGTTCTAGTTCCTCCACATTCTCACCAGCACTGGTATTGTTGATCTTTTTAACATTAGACATTAATAAATGTGTTGCATCATTTCATTTTTATTTTATTTACATTTCCTTAAATGCTGGAATAAAACAAGCTTTCTGTGTTTATTGGAAATTTATGTAATTTGTTCTATGAAGTGTGTGTTCAAATCATTTAGCCAATTTTTATTTGGGGTGTTCTCTCTTATTGTGTAGTAAGTGTTCCTCACATAGTCTCCATATATGCTCTTTATCAGATAATCATGTTCTATATGTTTTCTCCAGTTTGTGGGTGCTTTATACTTTTCTTAATACCATATTTTGAATAGTATTTTTGATTTTTTTTTTGTACTAGAGATTAAACTTAAGGGCACTTAACCACTGAACCACATCTCCAGCTCTTTTTCTTTCTTTCTTTTTTATTTTGAGACAGGGTATCCTGAAGTCACTTAGGAGCTCACTAAGTTGCTTAGGCTGGCTTTGAACTAGTGATTCCCTTGCCTCAGCCTGACAAAATATGTTTCGCTATGCTTAGCAGTATTTTTAATTTAATGAAATATATATTTTTTTACTTTTATTTTGATCACTATTAGCCTTTATTGATTCATTCATTTATTTCATTTTTAAATAACTATAATTTAAATGCAGTAAATTTACCTCCTTTAAGTCTATAATTCAATGTAGTTTTTTTTAATAAATGTTCAGCAGTATAAAACCATCTACACATTTAAATTTTAGAATATTTCCTTTACTCCAGAATGATTACTTTTGCTCATTTCCATTTAATTAGGGTGTATATCCTTAAACTTGTTAACAATTAATGAACTTTCTATCTCTTTAGATTTGTCTCTTCTGGATGATTAATAAAATAAAATTACATAATATGTGAAAGTTTATGTCTAGATTCTTTCACTTTTTGTGTATATATACACGGTTAAGTTCATCTATGTTGTAGTTTTACTCCTATTTTTATTGCTGAGTAATATTTCATTCTATAGATAAATAACATTTTCTTTTATTCACCTTGTTGATGGTCATTTAGTTGGTTATTTTATTATTGATTTTAATTAATCATGCTGCTAAGAACACACATGTAGAGCTACATATGTAGACTCAGGCTTTCATTTCCTTTGGGAAGTTCCTCAGTAGTGATATTCCTAGGTCTATGGTAAATTTATATCCAACACTTTACAAACCAACCAAACTACAAAAGAGCCCCTGTAGTCCTATTTTCCTGGTACTGTTTATCATCTCTAGGTGTGTATTTAATCAAATACTTTTTGCTATCTATTGATATGATAACATTGTTTCCTTTTTTAGTGTTTCATGATAAAGTACATTTATTGGATTTTGGATATTAACCAAACTTTATCTTTCAGGGAAGGGAAAGCAGTACACTTGGTCATTATACATGATTTTAGATATGAGGATAAATATTAAGCTAATAAAGTCAATTTGAAAGAATTTAAGACTCTTGTGTTTTCTGAAAGTATTTGTGTGAAATTGTCACTACTACTGTCCTAAGATTTTGACAGAATTTGTCAGCAAAAGCACCTGGGCCTGGAATTCTTATATGGGAAAATTTTTAGTTGTAAGTTTATTTTTAACTTGTTATAGAACTATTTAAATTTTCTGTTACTTCTTTAGCCAATTTTGGAATTTCAGTGAATTTGTATATTTCACAAAATAATTGAACTTATTGACTTAATGTTGTTTATCACATTCCAATCAATACTCTTCTAAAGACCTTTTAAAGCTTGAGAGAGATTCTTCTCTTTCATGATTGCTATTGATAATATTTTCTAATTTTATTCTTCTTTTTCTCATTTCTTTTTCATTCTTTCTTACCAAAAAATTGATATTTCCACTAAATCGTCTTTGACTTCACTGAATAAAAAAGAAATGAGAAACACATGATTGATATTTTCAGAAAATTTCTATTTTTAGTAAATCATCTTTGACTTTACTGATTTTCTTCCTTTAGTGCACTGATTAGTATTTACCTGTTAGTTGCATTTCTGTATTTATTAGGTTTATTGTGCTCTCCTTAATCTTAAAAGGGAACAATAACATTATTAATTCTAAGTGTCTTCTTTTTTACATTGGCATGATATGTTTTCTATACATAGTATTGTAACCACATTCTGCAAATTTTCATGATTACTTTTATTATCATTTAGTAATAATTTACCATTTTGATTTACTCTTTGATTCATGGATTATGAAGAAGAGTTTTATTTTCAAATAGATTGGGATCTCATGTTTTTGCTATGTTTATTACTATCTAAATTATTTTGGGATTTGAAAATATATTGTGTATAAACAGTGTTTATAAAGATATTTATTTACTCAACATATGGAATTCTTTCTGAAGCTTACTAATTACCTGGTATCTATTTTAATTCATTTATTTTTGACATTTCTATGCCTTTAATTTTAAAATACACTTTTTGTTGACAGCAATTTTTAAAGATCATTCTGATAATCTCTGTTTATTTTCCTATATTAAATATAATAATATATTATATGCATGGTTGATTTTTAGTTTCCTACTTTATTCCAGTTAGCATGAAATTATTTATAATGTTTAGAACCCCATTTCAGTTTTCTCATTTCTTTTAGTTATTCCTATTTTCAATTCTTATTGATAGTTTTCCTACAGAGAACATATATACCCTTACCTTTCTACTCTAATTCATGTAAAACATGATGATCTTTCATGCTTGTTTAGATCCTGTTTTAGTTTAGTTATTTTGCTGCTGTGACCAAAAGACCTGACAAGAACAATTTTAGAGGAGGGAAAGTTTCTTTTTTGATACTCACAGATTCAGAGGTCTTACTTCATGGACAGCAGGCTCCATTGCTCTGGGTCTAAGGTAAGACACAACATCATGGTGGAAGAAGAAAGCAGCTCAAGATATGACCATTGGAAAATAGAAAGACTAATTTCACTCACCAAGGACATAATATAAATCCCAAAGATATACCCCCAGGGATCCATCTCCTCCAGCCACACCCTCCTTACCTACAGTCAACACCCAGTGCCCTCAGTACACTGCTTAGGTTAAAGCTCTCAGAACCCAACCATTTTACCTCTAAACTTTCTTGCATTGTCTCACACATGAGCTTTTGGGGATGCCTCATATCTAAACAATAACAGATCCATATCCTGCCTCTTTTTATATTATAATTATTAATTTTAGGATAACTACATTAGATTTACCCTTGGCAATAAGTGAGTATATTTTTTTGCTTTAAATGGTTATATGATTTAGAAATAAATTCACAGAAAAAAGACAAAGAATAAAGTGTTTTCCAGTTATCTGAAAATGTACCCTTTCTAATGCTCTTTTCTGAGGTATTCATTTCAAATATTTTTTCTGACATTCTTTCTTAGGTTTCATCTGCCAAAATTTTCCTTCAAACTGAAAAAAAAAACTTTCTATATTCCTTGAAATGTAGATTTGTTGGCAATCAAATTGCAACTATCTGATTTTTGGTTGACTATTATTTTTCCCCACACTCGAAAGTTATTTTTCATCTTCCTTCTCCATTTTTTAGTTTCTACTGAAAATTCAGTTGTTAATCTAATAATTTTCTTCTTTGATGTAATATATCATTTATTGCATATTTAAATATTTTCTCTTTTCTATTTTATTTGAATTCATTTCTATTTCATATGAATTGTTGTATATTCCAGGTTATTTAGTATCTGTATCCTTGTGCTCATTTACTATGGTGTTTATAAATCTATTTTAAATTTATACCCATCAAATTTGGGAAATTTTATCTCAAGGGTGTTGAGCAACTAGAGTCTTGTATCTTCACTATTCAGGTTCTCCAGTTTGGAAATACTGCTGTGCCCACTAAACTTATGCCCACACTAAGATATAGGATGGTAGAAACTTATGTGTACAGCTCATCTGAAACATTTAGTGGAAAAGATGACCATTATATTATACTTTTGGAATCTGTGGGTCCAGAGTTCATCAAGGTGCAGTGATGATGGCTTTTCTCTGCTTCATAATGTCTGGAGCCTCAGCAGGGAAGATTTGAAAGCCTGGAAGTGACTGGAATGACTGGCTCTGGACTCAATGGGCTGTTGATTCCATTATATATCTGATATATCAGCATGATCTTGGCTCAACTGAGAGAGTCAAGGCAATACCTACTTGTGGCTTGTTTGTGAAATTTAGCTTCTCATAGGATTGTGATAGTTCTGATAGAAAACATCCCAAAATGGAATTTCTGGAGAGTGTTCCAAGAGAACTAGTCAGAAGACAGAGAGCCAGATAGAAGATGAAATCTTAGGACCCATCTTCTGCTATACTGTAATAGCATGAAGCTATCATAAACCCAATCAGATTGAAAGGAAGGAGAACTAGAGCTTACCTCTAGATGGAGATAAAATTGATATACAGGACTATCTCTAAAGCTGTCACAAAGACTAAGTTTTTTCTTTTATTGAGTCATTAAGGGAAAGGTCTACCAGAGAAGTAAATCTCAATTTCAAACAATAAATATATTGAAAGCATAATTACCAATGGATTAGCCATTATGATTGGGAATGGAAAAATTTTTCTAGTATCAGGTTATTAGAAAATAGGCTCAGGTATAATTTATTTATTTTTTAATATACCTTTATTTTATTTATTTATTGTTATGTGGTGCTGAAGATCGAACCCAGCACCTCATACATGCGCTCTTTAGCTGAGCCACAACCCAAGCCCCTAATTTATTTTTTCATTCATGATTGAAATCTTTAAAGATGAGGAACTTTAACCAGACAGATACAAACTGTAGTAAGTTGCATCAAAATAGCTAATTTCATAAAGAACAAGACTTTTAAGTTGACCATGAACATTTTTTGAACCACATATGATTTCTTCAGTATTTTAAGCAAAGTAGCCTAAAGAATTATCAAACTTATAGAACTTACAAATAAATAATTTTTTTTCTGTGGTGGTACTCAGGAATTGAACCCAGTAGCACTTAATCACTGAGCCACATTCCCAGCCCTCTTTTTATATTTAATTTAGAGGCAGGGTCTCACTAAGTAGTTTAGGCTCCTCACTAAGTCACTGAGGCTGGCTTTGAACTTCCAATTCTCCTATCTCAGCCTCCTGAGCTACTGGGATTACAGGGTGCACTGCCACATCTGACTGATGAATAACATTTTCCTTCAAAACAATTTTCCAAGTTTGCTGGTCATTTATGTCATTGCAAGTAAGTATCACTAGATTTCTAACTGGCAAAGATTTTTTAATTAGTGCATATTAGTTATACAGGATACTGGGTTCCATTGGCTCATTTTTACTTGTATACATTAATTGCATCTAATGTTTCCTATTATTATAAAATGGCTGAAAGCATAATTTATAAAATTTTTGCTTCTAAGTGTTCTAGAAAATAGACATGATAATTTACAGGTGGAGCTGAGTGGAAGGTGATTATGACTTATGCCCAATCATGAAACTTGTATAATTATGTGAGACATTAATAACCATCATTTCAATGGCTAAAATTCCTTCTAGGTATTTTAAATATGGGTAACATAAGCATAAAACCAAACCAGCATATTTTCCTTAATTTGTTATCATAGTACTTAAAATTTTTTAATTAATTGACAAAAGCTAAAGATCAGATACATCACATGAAATATAGATTTCCATTGTATGCTGAAAAGAGCAGGAGATTTGACACCAATTAGTCACATTCCTCATGGGAAAAATCACAGAGCTTCGTACCTACTCTACCATGTCACCCAGCGTGTTCCAGTTTTCCTGAAGTTGTGTGACTCTCCTCTATGTTAGAACTGGTTTGCTTCCTGTAATTGTGTATTTCCCTTTTGGATCTTATCAGTTCTCTTTAACCTTTTTTTTAACCTTCTAATTTTATAAAGTAATTACTGAAGTGGTTATTGATTTTATTATTATGACATGATAATCAAAAATATCATTTCCAATGTTCAAAGCAATTGTTTTCAAAATGATTTTGCTGGAAATTCTTTTTTCCTTCCAATAAAATGCTATATAATTTAAAGCAAACATTTCTTTGAAGTAGTCCACTAGTTACTAATGTAGTCAACATAGCTTTCTTTTCTTCTTCTTTTTGTGTGTGTGTGTGTGTGTGTGTGTGTGTGTGTTTCGGTACTAGGTTTGAACCCTGTGTGCTCTATCACTGAGCTACATCCCCAGCCCTTTTTATTATTATTATTTTTTAAATTTGGAAACAGGATCTCAATAAGTTGCTGTAGCCGGCCCTGAACTTGCAGTCCCCTTACCTCAGCCTTCAGAGCCACTGGATTACAGGCTCATGCCACTATACCAGTTTAATATTGCTCTCAGTAACCAATGTTCTGCTCTCCTAAGTTTGTTCTCTCCAGCTTCCAGTATTCAGAGAATACCTGAAGCAAGGACTCTGTCAATCTCAAAGTCTCCCGGAGTATATTTTGCAAATATTCATTAAAATGTTATATATGTCATTTTATACTAAGAGTTAGTGGAGATTTTCTAAATTTAAATTTATTAGTTTAACAAACAACTTTGTTATTTTGTCCACCAAGTTAGGACTGAGAATAAGGGATCCCATAAAAATTTCAAGGATACAGAAACACTATAAAAGGTCCATTACAAATTAATTAAACCTAGTAAGTATTCCCATGATGTAGTTCACAACTTGATAAAACAAGATTGTACCTTAAGGTGTTCACCATGTGTTTGTTTTGTCACCAGCTATATACTATGTTGCTTTGATGATGAGTGCTAAACTCAGAAGTACTCAACTGTTATTTTCTTCCCTATTGATTTTTTTTTTAATCTGAAGGTGACCCAGTCTGATTTATGCCTATACCTGTTCTACAAAATTCCCAATATATCCAAGCAGGCTATACTAAAGGTAATAAAAGTTGCAAGTCATCTATCTAAAACTACCCGGATAATGAAAGCTCATTCAGGGAGCTGAATAGATAAGATATCGATTCTGGTAAAAGACAATGAATGTATGCTCAACTCATGGTCTGGTAATGGAGTGAGTGGAATTAAAGAGACTGCTGTCACCACAAATAACTTGAATCTCCTCATGAGCTAAGCGGGTTGCTAAGTGTGTAAAACTTTTAACTTGGAGGAACTTAAAAAATATAGCACTGCCACATAAAGCAGAATGAATGTAAAAGAGGATTTCATTATTTAATTAGGATCCAGAGACTTGATGTAGCTCTTCAATTAAGATTAGCCCCAGTTACTCTCCTGCGTCACATACTAAACTGAAGAACTTCCTGCTCCATTATTTTGTTAAAAAGAAGTTGGACATTTTTGTTTGCTTAGTTGGTTGGTTCATTTTGTTTTTAGTGCCTTTTAGGGACTAAGGGTTGAATAATGAATGAGACAGAAGAAGCACCTGAGTTTAGAGGATTTATAATCTAGTGGAAAAGACGAAAATACAAAAGGCTAAATATAAAATGTACTGTTCCATAGTAAAAACAATGGAATAATTAAAAAAAAAGTGCCATAGGAGAAAATGAACACTGCAATAAGGGAATGTAGGGGAAAAAAAGGGCGACTTTTCTTCAGTAGGGTTGTCAGAAAAGCCCATATGAAGATGGTGGTATTTGAGGAGAGACTTAAGTGAAGCTACAGCTCCATGATTCTAAGGGCATAAACATTCTACCTGAGAAAAGATCAGGTATAAATCCTCAGGGCAAAAAGTGATAGGCATACTTTATAAAGAACAGGAGAAGTCCAGTTGGGCATGATGGTACACTCCTGTAATCCAAGCTGCTTGGAGGCTGAGGCAGGAGAATACCAGTTCAAAGCCAATCTCAGCAATTGTCTAAGATCCTGTCTCAAAATAAAAAAATAAAAAAGGCTGAGGATTTAGCTCAGTCATTAAGCACCCTTGGGTTCAATCCCCTGTACCAAAGGAAAAAGTAAATAAAAAGGAGGAGAGTTCCAGAATCTCAAAACAAAAACAAAAACAAAAACAAAAAAACCAAACAATATAACTCGTTAGCCAAGAAGTCTCAGGATTATCTTAGAACCAGATAAACCAAAGCCTATGGGTACCTTGTTACATACTATGGATGTTCTCTCTATGATTGGATGGCCATACAGATTTTGAGTAGAAGAATGGCAGTCATTTTAAAAGCAATGACTTGGCTTGTGAGAGATTCCAAATTCAAGTTCTGACTTGGACAATTTCCTGGTTACTAAGTTTTTTGAGGAAAGGACATTTGTTAATAGTCAGAAGCTGTTTTTTGTTTGTTTGTTTGTTTGTTTTTTCCAGTACTGGGGATTGACTCATCCTGGGGCACTCTACCACCAAACCACATCCCCAGTACTTTTTATTTTTTATTTTTAAAGGTTTTGCTAAGTCTTTGAGGATGGCCTCAGACTTGAGATCCTCCTACCTAAAATTCCTGAGACCCTGGGAACACAGGTATGTGCCACTGCACCCAGCTGGTTAAAGGCTCTTAACTCTGTTCATTTATGGAAAAGGCCCTTTCATGTCTCAGTACATCTTAGAATTCCCTGGTTACATGGTATGGATTAAACATGACGTGTTCCCCAAAATCTCATGTCTGAGACAGTGAAAGAGTGTTCAGAAGTAAAATAATTGGCTTGTAAGAATTGAAACCTGATCAGTGCATTAACCCACTAAAATGGATTAACTGGGTGGTAACTTTAGGCAGCTTGACAGTGGCTGAAGGAAGTAGGTCACTGGGGGAGTGCTTTGGGGTTTATATTTTGTCCCCAGTAAGCAGAGGTCTCTTTGCCCTGTCCTGAGCTGCTCTTCCCCACCTGGGTCTCCCGCCATGATTTTCAGCTTTACCTTGCACCCAGAACCATGTAGGTGGCGAACCATGGACTGAATATATGACATCATAAGGCAAAATAAACTACTCCTCCTCTAAATTGTTTTTGTCAGGTCTTTTGTTCACAGTGACAAAAACTGAAACAAACCTCATGTAAAATATAAACTGGTCACTTATCTTGCCTTTCAGACCAAGAGTCTACTAAGCCAGCAAGTATTATAGTGAGTATTATAGCTACAATAGCGAGTATTATAGCTTAGAATGATGGGTTCCACACTGATTCTCTGATACATTTTGGTTCCATGGAGAATTTTGCCATATTTTTGAGGGCTTCTATTATTTTTTAAATGTACATTTAAAAAAAAAAACATTATTGGGAAAAAAAGAGGGGCTTCATGAATAAATCCAGGGCAACATTCATGGAACTTAAGAAAAATATTGGTTATTTTAGATTTATGATGTTGTTAGGATAACAATGCCTAAATGATCACTGCTCGGTTCCAAGTTGATTTTCTCTTTTTAAAATATTTTTAGTTGTAGATGGATATAATATCTTTATTTTGTTTATTTACTTTTATCTGGCGCTGGAGATGAAACCTAGTGCCTCACACGAGCTAGCAAGCACTCTACCACTGAGCCACAACCCCAGCCCTCAAGTTGATTTTCTTATCACTTGTTTTTAGCCAGTTCAGTCATTTTACAGGCTTTCTCATCAATTTGCCAAGCTGCATCAAAATGCTTTAATTTTGCTGTAGATGTTTATGTATTTAAACATTTTTTGCCTTTAATTAATCATGTGAAAAATTGGTTCAGTCATGTCTCTTCCTTTTAATATTTCAATTTATATAACTAGATATTCTCCAGAAAGCCTTACTCCCAATGTTGGACATTACTGACAGAAAAGTCCAGCAAGAAGTGGTTTAACTTAAAATATTTCTAAGAAGTAATGTTCTATATCCTATTAATGGTGTAATTAAAGTATATAGTATCATGAATATCAAAATGTCCATAGTTGATTAACAGAGTGGTAAACTATTTATATCAAATATAACAGGATGACTATGGCTAAAGACAGCGTAAGGTATATTATTACTTAAAAATCAGGCAGCTCAAACATAAAAAGAAATAAAAAAGAAAAAAGAAAAACCTTCATTTGTGTCAACATGGATGGAGGCATAGGTCATTATGTTAAGTGAAATAAGTCAGGCACAGAAAAACAAGAACCACATGACCTCACTCATACGTGGGATAGAAATTGGTTGATCTCATAGAAAATGAGAGTGTAATGGTGATTATCAGAACCTTGGGAATTTAACCAATGGCTATAAGTTGTAGTTAGACAGGAGCAAGTTTTGGTATGCTATTATTACACAGCATGGTGACTGTTGATAATGATAATATACTGTATATTTTTAAAACCTGGAAGAAAGAATTTTAAATGTTTTCCCCACGCAGAGGTGATAAATGTTTGGAGTCAGACAGATTTAACCTGATTCATATATATGTATATGTGTATTGAAGCATCATATGATAGCCCATAAATAGGAAGAAAAATTTGTTCTGTTTTTATGTATCTGTTGAAAAATAAATGTATTTAATAAAATTTTAAAGGAAAAAATCATTATAGGAAAATACAATAGAATCAATATTGTCTTAGTCTGTTCTGTGTGGTGTAACAAATACCATCAAGTGGGCAGCCTATAAACAACAAAAGTTTATTGCAGTTATGGGGTTTTGGAAGTACAATATCAGGGCACTGGGAGACATTGTGTCTACTGAGGGCCTATTCCTAATGCACAGCACCTTCTCTGTCGTCTTATGTCAGGAAAGCACCAACCAGTTCCCCGACCTCATCCAGGAGAGTGCTAATCCAAATCATGAGGCTTCTATCTTTATGATTAAATCATTCTCAAGGCCATACCTCTTAATAGCATCACTTCAGGGTCTGGGATTTCAGCCTATGAATTTTGAGGGGACATACACATTCAGATGATAGCAAATATTATAGTTTAGAATGATGAGTGCATATTGAATTTAATTTTAAATTCAAGTTTAAATATATGATACGGAAAAGCATACATCAGTTACTTATGTATGTCTAACTTAGAGACATAGCATGTGACAATATCAGTAAACATCTTTGGATTCTTATTAGGACTCCTCTTTTCTGTCTGAAAATACCTTTCCTGTATTATTCTCCTTTTGTTCTCACACTATAGCTCATTATTTTAAGTGGTTCATCAAAACTTTAGTTAAAATATGGACATTGAATAAAAAAGTAAAAATAAATTTCTTTAAATGATGCATGAATACTAAATATTGTACATTTGGACTTTTACTGAAGATAATTATGGTGTGTCTATGATGCTAAGATCCGAGATAGGACTTGTAAAGGTATACCAAGAAACAGGGCATATTTGGGGGCTTATAGTTTATATTTTCATGTATGTTAAAAAATTAAAGTTCTAATTAAGTTTACAGACAAACCTATAGTTATGTGCTGATTTGTAAAGCTATAAAAAGATAACAATTTAGCTAACATATACAGAGAAAACATATAATCCACAGATTACTGTTTTGTTATTTTATTGGTATTATTTAGGCATTATTTTTAAGATACTTTTTAATATGTTAAGTCATATAAAATGCTGTTAAACCAAGTTTACTTATAGCTTTAAGAGACTATAGTATAAATTGTTTAATAATTAAAATAACTAAAACCTCTGAGTGCAGAATAGCAATTTAAACTTCTAAACTGACATGTGTGAAAGAAAAACACATGCATAGTTTTGCAGGTCTGTATCATCCTCCCTATTCCCTCTTTCAAACAGGAGTCAGCCCATCTGACTGCATCAGGCATTTTATTCACCTAATTTGGAGGATGTAATACAAGTTCCAGAACATTGCAATGACAGGGATGTAACAGCCATGCCAACTAATTCTCTCACGCTTATTTCACCTTTCTTGCCACCTCTTTTATCACGGACTCCTCAGCTCCCTTCAGTTAGTTTTAATGATGACCCTTCTGATTTCTGGAACTTTGAGGCACCATTTACTTAATATATCCTCAAGCTTATTATGTGCCTGTCACTACTTGATGTAAGTTACATTGTGCTTAGAAGAAAACCCTCAGCAAGGTGGTCATGCACTGGGCATTCTGATTTCAAATTTATGATGTCGCTAAAATTAATAGGCTTTTCCATTTGTCTTATAGCTCTGACACCTCTTTGCTCTATTATTTTTTTTAGTAATACTCTTAATATGGTTTGAATGACTCATGTCTAATTTTCACATTGTAAAAATAGTAACATAAGGATAAGAGTAAGAATATTAGTAAAAATAGCATAGTTAATTTCTAAACATGCACAGAATAAAATATGGTTATGATATTGACACTTCAAATACTTTCACTTCCATTAACAGTAGAAAAGATATTTACTTGGAAAAATATAATCTATTTAAATATATAATCAGTTTATTTAAAAAGCATGAACACAGATGAGATAAAGAGTCAATATGATTTTAGGGAAGAATGCAGGGAGACAAAGGGATTTAAAGTCAGGCTTTAAAGATAAAAAGGATTTCTATTACAGGATATGATGAGACCTCTGTTTCTATTAAGAGAGAAGAAAAGAGAAAGTTCATATGATTTTAGAGAAAATTCATTACAAAGATGGGCCCTTCTCTTTCAGAAGTCTTAGACAATGATACTGATATTTATTGAGCAATTCCCTTGTAATGACGAGACACATAGGTATCCTTAATGAAATAAGCCCAGAAATTTTCTATGTCAAGAGTCAAATATCCCTGTAGTTAGAAATAAAACCAGTTTCATCTTTGCTGGTGGTGAGAGATGGGCATCCAGCTTCTACTAGATAATGAGAGTGGTTGGCAAATTCATCTAGCTGGAGAACTGAAGATATTTTGTTTGGGTTCAACATTAAAGTCAAATTTTCAGACTGAGGGATATCCAGAGTATGCCAATTGGTTGCAGATCATGCCTTTTCCAGATGTCCTATTTCAAAAGAGTGGAATTCTTTTAAATCAAATTAATTCAGTGTCAACAAAGCAATGCTGAAATACTTAATTAAAGTATTCACTTTTTACCTTAGTATGTAACTCTACTTGGTGTGCTGAGGATTCAGCTGGCCTCTGCATGTCTTCTCCCAATCTGTTCCTAGGCTAGAAACGTGTTCCTGGAGATAATCCAATAAAATCAGTTTACCAAATTAAATAATCCATCCAGGAAATATTTTTGCAAAATTTCTCAATATAAATTGCTATGGGAACTGTTAAGAAAATAAGAAATAACCAAAACAATTCACTTGGAAAATAGAAAAATGAGACAGTTGGTGACTTCATGAATACATTTCTATTATCTTCTGTCAAAAGTGTGAAGGAATTTTATAAATAACTACATTACCTATCTGATATGCTTTTGCATCCAAACTTCAGTGTAACTAGATACTCTTGGTCTAGAGAGAAAAATATACATTAAAAAAAGAGAGAGAAAATAAAGATAAGTATATATTGATTAAATATTCTCCGTACAGGTAATTGTCATTGAGATAAAAAAACCCTCTACAGTTCTTATTATATGTGTAACTGATGTGATTCTGCAATTTGTATACGGGGTAAAAACGGGAGTTCATAACCCACTTGAATCAAAGTGTGAAATATGATATATCAAGAACTATGTAATATTTTGAACAACCAACAATAAAAAAATTTAAAAAAAATTTAAAAAAAGAATATTAGCACTAAATTCATTTGTCTTTTTATTTTGTATGTTAAAAAGTTTATAGCAAAATATTTAGCCATATTTAATAATTATTTTCTGTTGGAGAAAAGTTTCTTTTTTATCCTACTTTATAGTTACCGCTTTTAGATGTTATGTGAATATATTTTTGGAACTATGTGGTATATAAGAAAACAAACAGACATATGCAGCTATTATTATTTTATGTCAATAGCACAAACATTTCTAACTTCTTCCTTTCCACGGAATAGTACCAACAGGAAGGTTGGAGAGCATCAGCCTACACATTTGCTGCTCCATCATCTTCCTACTCTTGTCCTTCCACAGACCGAGTACCACACTGCTTCCAGAGGCAGTAGCCCAGGCATGATGCTCTATTTGCTCTTGTTTTTTCGACAAGCAGACATCAGTATTTATCACAATGTCTGCTGTGATAAAACCTTGCTGACAATAGGGTGACTAAGGAACAGCAACAGGAAAGCCAGGTTGGGTGCTGAGAAACACGGATGAACAGAGGTGAATAACAAAAGGGAAAGAAAAAGTAACAGGAAGACATTGCAGAATTACAGAAGTCTCAGATAAAAAAAATGCTCTCCTGAAATCAGGAGTATAGAGCCATGAAAAATATGGAAATAGAATTTTTACTATCACATTCAACCTGAAAAGAAATCATTTTCAATCCGGAAAGTAATCATTTAGAAAAACTGAAATTCTATTGTCTCATTTCCTCCTTAATATGATTTGATCAAAAGCTATGTTGATTATATTTACCTATTTCTTTCTTTCCCCTAGGGGATTATTGGCCCAATCCCATCCTATCTTTCTTTTATTTTTCAGTTCAGTCATCATCACAAGTACAGTCATCCCAGGTGACTTAAATATCCAAGAACATTATGTACAGATGAGTCAATATATTTCCCTTTAGTGGATCCCAGCTTCTATTGTTCTCATTACTAAGCTCTTCCAACAAGCTCAGTAGCATTCACTCTGTCTTCCTCAAATTCCCACACTTTATCCTTAGAAATCTCTGCACTCTGCTCTCCCTTTGCTGTCTTATCCTAAGTAGCACCCATTTCTGCACTGAACCCATCAAGTCCACTTGCAGCCCACTGGAGTAGCATCTGCATTTGTGATTTCTCTCCTTCATCTCAGGTTCCAGAGACAATTTTCTACCTTCTGTGCCACTATTGCTGCCCCATGTCTACCTTAAGATATTTTCAAAAATCCTCTTCCTTCAGAAACTTGAGTTTTCCAAAATGCATCACTATCTTCAATCCACTTATCATCTTTGACTTCCACTTTTGACACCTTTCTTGGTTACACCAATATCCATGTAGGCGATGAATTCAAAACATTGGTCTTTCACTTTCTTGGTTTTCTTAGGTTGAGTACATTTTTCCTTAAACTAATTTCAATCACACATCCACTAACCTCTTTATGAGATTGAATTTATCTTCCTCAGCAGCAGCATGGTCCCTCAAGATACACTTTCCGATCACTATCTATTCCTTTAGGTTCACTCACTCCACTATACCCATGCCAGTAGTTATCCAACCACCTAAGATTGCTAATCCATCGCCTTTGGTAATCACATCCATACAGACTTCCATAGCTTTCTTTTCACTCTCTTCTACAGTTTACTTGATAAAAATGCCACACCTGTTTGATGCAAACTATAGGCCTACGCAATGTTTATTATCAACCAATTGCACATTTCTGGAGAAAATCTAACAACCACACTGACCAATTTGCTTGAGTCATGACCACCAATTTCAAACAAGCACTGAGAACTGACAATCACAATGTGCTGCACATAAATTAACTACTGTTTCTTGATAGAGCAATTGGCACCTATTCTCCTGAAAAAGTCTAATATACAACAGCTCAATCATTTTGTTTTTTCCAAGAACAAAATGTTGTGATTAGATGAAAGTTATTTTCTCATTTCTTCCATGGAATCTATACCTGCAAGTACTGCCTGCCACTCTGTACGGTGAACCCAGAAGTATGACTGGTCCTACTATGACCATGGTTTCATTCACAGACAGGACCTTGCTCTTTTTCTCCTCAGAAAATCTTTCCTTTCATTTTCTCCATCTTTACTGTATGTGCATATAGATATAGTAGATATCAAATATACTCCATATCATACAAATTAAAAAATAAAAATTTTTGATCAGTTGTTACAATCCAGTTGTCTCCCCATTTCTCAAATTCTCTTAAAAGGTTGCCTGTTATTTCTGTCTCTACTTTCTTACCTTCCATTCTCTTCCAAACCATTAAATTCATGCTTTTATTTCCATGACACACTAACGTTGGTTTTAAAATAGACACCAGATATCAATAATCTTCATCTTATCAAAACTCTTAGAAGCAGTCTGTATTACTGACTCCTCCTACATCACTCTATATAGATGCCCTTGTAGATGCCATGCCATGATAGATTATTTAGTTGACTTTCCTCCAATATTACTGAAAGATCCTTCTTAGTTTTATTTGATGACTCTCTTTTTCTATCCAATCCTTAAATACTGAAGCTTCTCCAAGAGTTTCTTCTTTTACCCTCTGCTCTATCTGCCTACCTTCCTTTGTTTTTGCACAGATTTATTTTTACAATATATTTTTGTGTTTACTATTTTATGTATAAGCATTTATTTTCATTAGATTTTTAAATCTATATAAAGGATCAATAAACTTTATTTTTAATAATAGATTTTCAGTCTTGGTTCATTTATGTGTATCTAGCTCAAACTAGACCATTTAAAACCAGGTGTTATTCTTTAAATTTATCCTTAAATAATTCAGATTTAAAAATTGAGGTAGTCATTCAATTATTTCTTCTAATATCCAGCCAGCATTAAAATTTCTTTGATTTTTCCATTTAAGTAGTAGGCCGTTAGCCTTGCTTTATATAAATCAACAAACTAATAAATTCACACATATGACTTTTAATTCAGTTTTTTTTAACTCTAGAACATATCTCCTACATTTTTTCCTACTTCATGTTTTAAAGCAGTCAGTTCTTACTCCTGTAAAAATCCTAACATTTTCTGTTTGGTTAATTGGATCCCCATGGTATCGATATGCTCTTAACCTGAATGCTTCCTATAAACTTAATTGGACATACAGATATGATAATATACATTCAGTATTAAGAATGAATATTTTAGAGTTGATGCCATTTATTTTTATTACCATACCTTTCAAATCAAGAAGCCTATCTAGTAAGATTGATCATAAGTTTTAAGTTTTATCCATTCATTATAATATTTATCTATCAACATTTTACTCAATGATTTTGAGCGAAAGTAGCCATTTTAGTAGCCATTGAAAATAATTTCTTATAATTTATTCCTATTATCTACATGTCTTCAAATGTAATCTGCATGCTGGTGTCTGATTTCATATTAAGAGCTATAGCCCTCTTCATTTGTATTCAGCTATATGCAAACCATTTCTGCTTGGAGGTCTAGTATATACATCAAATTAATTCTGGTCAAAGAGAAATATTACTCCCTATTTTTACCCATAACCAAGACTCCTCATCTCAGTAAATGGAATCATCAGGTAATGAGCTGTTTTTCCCAGGAACCCAGGAATAGTCTTTGACTTTTGTCTTTATCTATAAATCAAGAAATTATTGTATCTCATAGTCTTTATTCTTCAAATAATTTTAAATAAAATCAGTTTTTGTTGTATGTCCTAGCAATTTACCCATTTAGCTATAATCTAACCCCTAAATTTATTTAAGATTATTCTGATAATCTTTTCTCCTACCAAATCCTTTTCTTCTATATCTCAGCAAAAATTATCCTTTTAAAACCATTTTCTTCTTTTTTTCTGTAAGAATCCATTCAAAATTTTATATTTTAACCAACATAAAATCAATATTCTTTATTATAGTCAATCATATCCCACTAATCTCTCCAATCTAATCTCCACTTTTCTCCTCATCCACCTACACTTGTCCTCCTCCTTCTCATCAAATGTAGAAATTGTTCCATCCAAAGCTTTTTTACTTTCCACTATCCATATTTAGAATATTTCCCAATATCCTCAAATCACTATGTTCCTCAGAGCTTTTTAGTGTAAGCTCAGTAGATCTCTGACCTCCTTCAGCTTAAAGCAGCTATACCACTCATACCTAATCAATTTCTATCATATTACCATAACACTTTGGCAAAACAATTATAAAATTGTTTATCAGTAACTTAATTATTAATTGATCAATGCATTTCTTTTTTTGTTTTTCTCAATAATAATTCAATTGATTCTCCATATCTATGGATTCTACATGCATGGTTTCTACCAACAATAGACTGAAAGTATTTGGAAAACAACAATGCATCTCTACAGGTCATGTACAGGTCTTCTTTCTTGTCATCATTCCAATAGCAATATAGTATTTATATATAATATTTACACTGTATTTAATAATATAAGTGATCCAGATGTAATTGAAAATATAGGCATGATGTAATTTTATTCAGTGATATAGAAGAACAAAATTGGAACTGTCGAGCATCATGTTAAGTGAAATATGCTAGATTCAGAAATTCAAGAGTCATATGCTTTCTCTCATCATGAAAAGTAGAGAAGAAAAAAAGGGAAATGAGGAAAAAAAGAATCTCGTGAAAATAGAAGGGAGACCATACCAAAGCAGTAGATTCACTTTTCATTTCCTTTTTGGTACAAAACATGTGAAAATAATGAAAATTGTCTCTCCATATTTTGTATTTTAAATCTACCTAAAGTTACACCTACATGAAAGGGTTGTTTTCATATTCAATTAGATAAAAATTCCAGGAAACATATACCAGGCACATAAGGTGTATTCAGTTAATGTGTTTTCTTCACCCTTGAATAACTACAGTCAAGCACCCATAATATCATTTTCGTCAAAGAAAAACCACATATGTGATTGTTACCGCACAAAATCTTATCATTTAGTAGCATTCTTTTTTAATCCTATTGATGATTAAATAAATGGAGAATTTATTTTCCAATGGAAATGTCTGGGATATCTAAGTCTAAATGACATGATATACTTAGTACATTATTAAATGAGGTATATTATGAAATAGTGATTTTTACATCACTTTTAAATCAGTGACTAGATATTAGGGCAGTTAGTTCTATGACTTCTGAATATACTGTGCTACAAGATTGGGAAATGTGTTACTTAAAAACATAATTTATTCTAGGCCTAGCAGTTCCTGTAGTAACAAGATTCATATACTGAGAAGTAAAATATTTTAATTTTTACAATAATGAGTTTCACATTTTCTTTTCTAGGATGGTTCTTGTGCTGATAATGTATCATCAGACAACTAGAATAAACAGTTTACTAGCACGTACATTGATTGGCATAACAAGGCATTCTTATGACAAAAGTATTTCTTTTAATTTAGTTTAACTTTAAAATTTTCATAATTTAATCCTAAAAAAGCTGTCATGTACATAATATTTTTAACATCACTTCTTAAATGAGTAAATGAGAAGCTGACACACAAAAATAACAGTTTGTGAAGAATATAGATAGGATCAAGGGTAGATCCGCTTGATGCTCATGCCACTTTTCTTTAATGTTTATCATCATAATGACTATAACTTACTCTTGCTCCAAAGTTATATGTAAGTACTTGGTTTTAACAACAAGGTTGTTGTTGTTGTTGTTATTATTATTATTAACCTCACATAACAACCAAGCTTTCTGTTTTCGAGTGGCAACAACCCTCATAAATCAACTTTTTGTGTCTTTGTTTTACTTTGTTTAGTTTTCCTGTGGTTAGATTATTTAAAATGAGACCTACCGTGTCACCAAAAAATGGAAGTTCACAGCACAGTATCATACAGCAAAGCACTAAAACTTATTTATATTTTGTAAAACTCACCCTGTTGACAAACTCGCCATTCTCCTTCCCCTCATCCCCTGGAAGCCAATGTTCTAGTTGGTTACTCTGATTTTGACTATGTTAGCTACATTACCTAAGGAGAATCATGCAGTACAGGAAGCTATCTGTGAAATGCATGAGGACCTTCTGTCTACATGGAAGCCAGGTAGTGTAGGCTTGGCATTGGGAACTTCCCATGGCGTATCCCTTTTGTTAGAGTCTGTAAACAAGTCAAAATAACACCTGGCATTTTGCCAGGGGAATGTTAGAGTTCATAAACAAGTCTGGATGGTGCCTGGCAAAATGCCAGAGGGAGTGGTTTGAGAAGTAACAAAAGCGAGCCATTAAGTGTGGAGATTCCTGATTGGTTGACTGCTGTATCTAGTTTATGCTAATTAGATAAGCTGTGTGGAATGTATAAATACTGCTCCTGTCCTGCAATAAACGGCTTCCACTCCTGCTGTATCAATCTACACAATTTGTTTGTCACCCCCCAGTTATTTTGCTGCAGCCCGACTCCGGCACCCTTTTAGAACTGAACAGCCCACCTTTATCCTATTTTGGTGAAGAACATTCTATGGATGTTTCCCAATATATATAAAGGAGGCGTGGGCCCCATATTTGTCCAGAAGCTCCATATGTCTGATCAGCTTGCCTGTCCTGCCACCGCTTTTGAAACTACATTTTGTGTTCTGTGTTTTCTCCCCTGTTTTATTTCTCATATTTTTATTTCTCAGCCAATCCATTCTACAGAGGGGAACCCCATTCCCATAGCTTGGGATGTGGGTGGGAATGCAGCCTTTTCCTTCTATAACTGGCTTATTTCACTTAACATAATGTCCCTCAGATTCATCCATGTTGTCCCATAGGATTAGATTTCCTTCTTTTATAAGGCTAAATAGTATTCAATTATACATGCATACTATATTTTCTTTATTTATTCATCAGTTTGGTTTTTTTGCAGGCTTTTTTTTTAAACTTAGCATAGCTCAGGATTTCATTGCGTTGACTCTGATATTTTGAATTTCATAATTTTCTGTTGTTGGGGGTAGGGGGAGTGATTCTCTGATTTGCAGTATATTTAGCAGCATCCCTGGCCTCTGTACACTATATTTCATTAGCATCCTCACTTTCAACTATAACACCCAAAAATGTACCCACACAATGCCAAATATCCAGAAGGTCAAGGCATTCCCATTTGAGAATCAAAGTCTGACTTCCTGTTTTGTAGGCTTTGTCAAGTCCCAGCCACCACTTTAAATGAGTTTTTAATTTATGGCTCAAATTGATAAGTGCCATATTCACACATCTCTGAGATAGTTTGCAGTGAAGTTATGATTTGAATAATAATTTTCATCTTATTTTTTTTCTAATTATTGTTGATAATTGTCACTCTGGTTGTGACTTCTCTCGAATAGTTACTTTCTGCTCCATCTTTAAGACTAATTTTAAAAATCTACAATGTGAAAAATGGAAGAGTGTTGAATTCTTCTGTTCCAAAATTAACTGGCTCTACAAATCAGAAATTCAAAAAGTCATTGGTTTTCTTTTTTAAGGATTGATATCTAACTACAGACTGGTATGAGACTGAAACCTCTCCATGTACAACTTATGAATATGATTTCTTTAATATAGAAATTCTAGATTCCTTCTTATAATTTTGAATTTTGATATTTTTGAATTGGTATTTTTAAATATTTATTGTTTTACATGGTAATTATAAATGTTTTTCATATAGTAATTTGACTATGCAATTCTGCTTTGTAACAACAAATTCAAATAGTTCTAATATTTTTCAAAGACAAATTAAACACTTCTTAAATAAAAATGCTAACATCTGACATAGACAAAGCATGAATTCATATTCAATTTTTCTATTACATAAATGAAAATGCAATTTTACATTAAATCATATATAAACTATATTTTTGGTATTTTCTTCATGTAGAACAAGACTGTAGTTAAGCCAAATCACAAGTAATTGAACCATGATGACTTGTTAATGACTTCAGTTTACACCTCTAATTGTTTTGTGCATGGAAAACACACTCCAAATCATTGAGTTGTGTATGTAAATTTTAATTCTTGTTTTAGGTTTTATTTTCATGGAGTTACACTAAAACAGATATCAATACTTTCATATATTTGCATTTCAAACTTCTCTTGTAAACAAGTCACTTAAAATATAAGCCAAGCTACTTATCATAATTCTCTGATAAGTGAACCAAAATGTGTCTCATAAATTAATATAACCTAATCTCTATGCTACACAATAAACCTGTAAAATGTGAAATTATTGCATTTTTGCCCTTGGGTAAATGGAACTGGTGACATTTAATTTGGAACTTAATACAGACTAAAAAACAAATAAGTAATATCTGCCATTGGGTTTTATGTGGTTTTGAAGAACATTGGAATTTTTTTTTTTTCCTATGCTCTTTCATTTCAATGAGTGATTCTGGGATTTCATTTTGCAATTATCACTCCTTAGATTCCATTGATATTCTGCCTTATCTATTCCTTAGTTTATCAATCTGGCAAAATAGTGTGCTCTAGGTAGATTTGGAATTATTTGTTCTTAAAAACCAGGGCCAAGTGACTTTGAAGAAGGTGCTATAAATGGTTGTGTTATATATAATAATTATCTGGTAACTCCATCCTGTAAGCTTTGAAGGATAATAAATGATGGATGAAAGACTTAGATATTCAATAGTGATTAAGTTATATTGTTTATGGAAAGATAAGGGAAAAGGAAAAAGTCGGAAAGGAAACAAAGGATTCTTTTAAGCAGGAGTGTAAGCCATTTGCACAATTCAAATGTGAGGGCTTGTTCATCAGAAAGGCTGAGTGGTACCTGGAGTGAATGACAGTAGTGAGCCCACCAGTCAGCAGCGCAGAGTAACTTCATTCCCGGAGACTTTCACACTGTTTTTCTGATAAGATATCTGTCTAATTTAAATTAGAAACTATTATGCATCCTCAGTTTGTGACAACCATTTTTAATATAAAGTGTGAAGAAGAGAATTGGGGTGAAGTTTTCAAAAATTAGTGGTAGAAGAATTATATTTTCTGTTTCTTTATTACCTTTATTTTAAAATTTTCACTTCATTCAGGGTTGGAATTTTTTTTTTCTAGTTGCTATTTTTGTGGAATTCTTTCAAGGCAACCTTTTCATGATATCATCTCACACATATAATTTCACTTAAACAGCTCCACATAGCATGAAGTTACAGTGGAATCAGGCCACAGTTTAGGTTTTTACAAGCAATTTTCTCTATCTCTAATCACTATACAAGTAAACACAGGGCTCTGTGAAGCAAATATTAGATACTGATATGCATATGCCTGAAATGTGCCTTAAGTAACATGTTGCAGATGGTACAAAGACTATTGTTCATTTTTTTCTTGCCATTGTTTGCAAATAGAGTTTTTAAACATGCAAAGAAATAGACTTTACTAGGAACAAAAGTAATTGAACATATCAGGATACTTGATCTTTTTCATTACTTATTTTGAAATATATCTTAAATAATGTACAATGCTCTTTGGAAACATAAAAGGCATACCATCAATCCAAAGATGAAACAAATGTTTGGACTTTTTACTATCTTGAAACTATTTATATACTTTTATATTTACATGTTTTTACTGTATTACAGACCAGATAAATCATGTACTTTACTTTATTAACCTAGATTTAACATCACTAATAAAAATGGAGTCTGTATTATTTATGGTTTTTGTATCACTATTAGAGCATAAAATTCTATATATTTTTTGCAAATATCTAAATATAGTTTAATGCATTATTGCTATTGTACATATGCACATACTTCTATTAACCATACATGCAAAACTTCCCTAGCTCATTCAATTAAGAGGGCATGTAAGAAACAATGCTTCAATAGCAATAAGTACAGTGAATATCACCTCTGCCATTCTACCCTCCATGAAAGGAACCAAGGCTCCACTGTCCTGGGTTGGCACAGGGAAAGTATAAAATAAGCTAGGAAGTCTGCTTATTCAATAAAACGAGGAAGCACAAGCAAGTAATCAAGACTTGCCCAAATGTAGCAGGACAAGATTTTCCCTTGGTAGGAGATTCCATTGATATTCTGCCTTATCTATTCCCTTGGTAGGAGATGTTACTCTCCTATCATAAATAATTTAATAATGAGCAATAAATTAGATGAAACAGTATTTTCTCAATACTGGGCACCCCCAAAAAATATGTGTATATCTATATTTATATCTATATCTATTTATCCAGTAAACCCAGAGACATGAAAAAACAAGGTGAACACTATGGTTTTTCTCACTTAGAATCTGGACAGATTTTTCTCAGCAATGGTATAAGAAGGGGGAATGCAGGAAGAGCCCAGTAGAATCCTCGGGATCCTTTAGGTGAGGAGGAGATGAAGTCCTGGGAGACATGTGCCTGTAGTTCACAGCACAGAGTACCGAAAAGAAGGCAAAAATTAAAGATATTTAAAAAGGTTCTGTTAAGTATTCAGCTGAGTACTGAACAAGGAGACTAGCTGGAGTCTGCAAAGAACCACACACCAGGATTATGAGGAAAAGAAACATGGGGAAGAGAGAGAGAGAGAGAGAGAGAGAGAGAGAGAGAGAGAGAGAGAGAGAGAGAAACCGACCATCAGTGAGATGTGTGGCAATTGAAACAGCCTAATACATGACTTCAGACCCTCAAAAAAAAGTGTGGGTGAGGGAATAGCAGAATTAAATTTGATTAAATAAGGGTTGTAGTTTTCCAAAATGATTAAAAAAATACCACATTATTTCACAGGTCCTAGAAGATTAATAAAACCCAGGCACAATGAATATAAAGAAAATAAACCAAGGCCTATAATAATTACTCAAAACTAGTGATAAAGATAAAATCTTAATAACAGTCAAGAAAAAGACACACGAATAGGGAGGAACAAAAAGGAAGATAATAGCTGGCTCTTCAATTGGAAATAATATAAAAAAGAAGATAATTGCACAATATATTGAAAGTAGAGAAAAGTCTGTCGACATAGAATTATATACCAGGTTAAAAAAAAAAGTCTAAAAAATGAAGGTGATGTTTGGTGAAATTCCCTGCTCCAATTTTCTTGAGGGTTTTTGAATTTATGTTCATCAGAGATATTGGCCTTTAATTTTCTTTTGATATGTCTGAATCTGGTATCAAGGTAATGCTCACCATCATTAAATAAATTTGGAAGTGATCCCTCCTTTTCAGTTTTCTGGAAGAGTTTGAGGATTTGCATTAACTCTTCTTTGAGTTTTTGGTCAAATTTCCCAGTATGGCCATCTGGCCCTAGTCTTTTTCTTTGTTAGGAAGTTTTTGATTACTGACTCAATCTCTTTCCTAGCTGTAGGTCTGCTCAGACTTTCAATTCTTTCATGAATCGGTCTTGGTAAGTTGTAGGGCTCTGGGAATTTTTTCATTTCTTCTAGGCTATCCATTTTGTTGGCATATAATTGCTCATACTATCGTATGAACTTTATGATTTTTTTTTTATTTCTGCGAAATCAGCTGTAATGTATCCCCTTTCGTTTCTCATTTTATTTGTGTCTTCTCTCTTTTTTCTCCTTGTTAGTCTAGCTAAAGGAGTATAAAATTTGTTTATTTTTGTGAATAAAAAACCCTCTTTCTTTTATTGATCTCTTGTATTATTATTGTTTTCTATTCTCTATTTCATTGTTCCTTTTCCAATCCTTAGAGTTTTATTCCTTCTGCTAACTTTGGGTTTAGGTTGTTGTTTTTCTTGGGTACCTCAGGACTGTTGTATGCAGCATTGACTTGTGTTAGGACTACAACTTCTAACTTGTCATTAAAATAGTATATTATTTTCCTAGCATTGTCATTATAGAAAGGAGTAAAAACTGGAATTCTTTAAGCAACAAAAAAATTTTTGTCATGTACAAGTCCAGGTTAGAGGTCTCAAATTAAGGTGTTAGTAAAATCATGCTTAGGAGAGAATCCTTCCTTAGCTCCTCCTGGCTTCTGATGATAGCTGCATATCCTTGACATTCTTTGCTTTTCAGTAATGTATTCATCTTGGTTCTCCAGAGAAAAAGAACTAATATACATACATCTAAAGAAATTTATTATGGGAATTGACTCAACATGATTATGAGGAATGAAGTCTCACCACCTAACATCTGCAAACTAGAGAACCAAAAAAGCCAGTGGTATAATTCAGCTTGAGTCTAGAGGACTAAAGACCAGGTTTGGGGGTGAGGGAGGAGAGTCCAGAGGCCAGGAGCACCAACTCCGATGTCTGAGGTCAGGAGGAGATGTATCTCTCATTAAAAGAGTAAAAAAAAAAAAAAAGGAATTTGCCTTTTCTCTTCCTGTTATTCTACTTAGACTTTAACAGATTTTCTGATGCCTGTACACATGGATAGTAAGGCAAATTTTTGTTTTCTACTCAGATACTCATTCCAGAAACACACACACACACACACACACACACACACACTCAGAAACAGTATTATTCCAGTGTAGCACAGAACATAGCATTAGGTTTTTGTCTCATGAATTTGAAAAATGAAATTCACAGACACAAGGGTGAGAGCAAAATACTAGAATTTATTGGAGTAATAGAAAGAAAGCAGATATCCCAGAGAAGGAGGGATCCCAAGAGAGGGATGCCCATGATGTCTATAATCTAAGGGTTTATATGGATTTAGAGGTTTAAGGAAGTCAATCTGCTGCCCATCCTAGGTAAGGTGCCTAGTGTCCACAAGGTACTCATGCAGTCTTAAGCCCAATCAAAGCATTGATCATGCATTTTCTTTCTTTAGAGATGCTGTGGACTCCAGGTCAAGTTTGTCCCTAATTCCTATGGACTCCAGGTCATGTAGGTCCTCATTTAAGAATAGCCTTTTTGTAAGTTTCTCAGGAAAAATTTGCAGCTGCTGTTTGTGCTCTGCTGCCCAGGAAATCACCCAGGGGCCCAGGAATTCACTCTATCTGCCTCACCTTATCTCCTCCTTCTGATTTACCAGTTACATGGCATTCCTTAGCCATGTCAAGTTGACACAAAATTGAATCACCAGGTGACTTCCCTCTAACTTTTGCTTCTGTCATCACATACAATTCACTATGTGTGTCTGTCCACATCTTTCTCTTCTTTAAAATGTACCACTCATAGTAGGTTAATTAGTATCTAGGATGACCTAATCTTAACATGATTGCATATGCAAAACACCTATTTTCAAACCATTCAAAACATCCTCAGTTACTTGGATTTATAATAAGTGGTAATCTCTTTGTTTCCACCAGATATCTGATTCTGTTTTATATTAATATGTGGGGCACAGCAAATCATTGAACCCGGATTGTTCTTCAAACCTCTACTTCTGACACTAACTGTCTATAATTAACCTGACTTCATGATTAACTAGGACACAGAGTACTCAGTAAAGGTTTCATATCCATGATACACTCATGTTCTATTACATAAAAAGATTAAAATTAAAATTAAAAAACGGATGGGGCTGGGTTTGTGGCTTGGTGGTAGAGAGCTCGCCTAGCATGTGTGAAGCACTGGGTTTGATTCTCAGCACCGCATATAAATACATAAAAGTCCACTGACAAGTAAAAAAATATTTTTAAAAGTTAAAAGAGGGAAACAGCACCCTGGACCAATTCTAGGAGAAACCAAGCTTTAGTCCCTAAGTGTTCTGTCCCATTGAAGATGCTCAAACTTCCAACATCAGTGTGTGACAACATGTATAGTTGTTCAACAGGGAAGCATAATCTGGAGGTCTAGGGTTTCAACTGGGGATGGCTCATAAAGGCACACAGACACTGCATTACTGACCTCAACTACTCAGTGTCCCACACCAGAGCAAAGGTGGTCATTCTCCATAAATTACACTGTTAACATATGGTATCTGATCAAACTAGTGCTGTGTGGCTTAAAAAGCCACAGGTATACAAAAAACTTTCTTATCAGACAAAATATTCCAAGGACTCAGAGTTTATCTCCCAGGATGATGGACCTTTCTTAGGAATAAGCAAAGTTTGAACAACCCCGACTACTGAGTTAAACTTTTCTTGTGCGAAAATGTCTATTACTTGTGGGACTTTATCCCATAAGTAAAGTGGTATAATCAAATTTGTGAGTATACTATAAACCTAAATAACCCACTAATCTAGTTATGATATTAGCTTTTTGGAAAGATCTATCACGTTAACTGAAAAATAATTTCAGTAAACTAAATCAGAAAATCAATCACTCAGTATTCCTGTTTAGATTCTTGCTGGAAGTTTTGAGCACTGACATAGACCCCAATCCACATGATTTGGGGTCATTTTTATTTAAGTTGCTATACATTCTGCAGACACAAAGGGGGATTTAAAACAACTTTGGATTGAGTGTTTTTTCTGGGAGCTACTTGACCAGGAAACTGAGAAGTAGTTGCCCAAAGAAGTACTAGATATTCTTTATTTAATCAAAAATTGCCCTCCCCCACCATTAAATATTCAGAAATGCTTCACTACTTTGAATGAGTTAACATCATAATAAAAACAGTGAAAAAAAGATGAAGGAAAAAATCCTACTCTTTTCCAAGAATTTAAACTTAAAAAAAAATAAGAATGGCAAAAAGATGTACCATGGTAATACCCTTTTTCACATCTGAAAAGTAGATTTCAAATGGAATATCATCAAGGACTAGGAAATAATTTTATAATAATAAAGGGAGCAATTTAACAAAGAATATAATAATATAATTGCATCTAAAAATTTAACTATCCAATACATGAAGAAAAAGTGACAAAACTTCAAAGATCAATTCACAATAGTTGGAGATTTAAATTTTTCTCAATAATTGATAGAATATTGGTACAGAAAATTATTAAATGGCTTGAAGATTTGAACAATGCAATCAACCAATCTGAAATGAGCATTTTTAAGATATTCCATCCAGTGATGACAAAATACATGTTATTTTTGGTAAACTTAGAATACTAATAAAGATAGACTATAGCCTGGACCATAATAAAACTTTAATATATTAAAAGGCACTCAAATTAGAGAATATATTCAGTGACCAAAATAGAATTAAACAATATCTAGAAAATCATCCCAAATTTGAAAATGAATTATTGAAGGATGAAAGACAGTAATCATGAGATTATTTAGAACATTTTGTGAACTGAATGAAAATGAAAATTGTGTGTGCGTGTGTGTGTGTGTGTGTGTGTGTGAGAGAGAGAGAGAGAACGTGTCAGGTGTCTCTAAAGTTGTAATGGGGGATATTTATAGTACTAAGCTTTACTATTTGAAATAATGAAAATCTCAAATTAATTATTTAGGATTCCAACTTAAAGCAATAGGAAAAAAACAAGAGAGATGGGGAGGGGGGGATTATTTCCCAAGTAAAGAACAGTAAAATTAAAAAGATTGACCAGACACATTTTAGTTAGGAAGGAGGTATGATGAAACTCCCCACACTTCTGATGGATATTTAAAATAGTATTGTCATTTTGTTAAAATGCTTGCTTCTATTTTCAGAAAGCAAACATACATGTATCATGTGACTCAATAATTCCATTCCTGAATATTTATCCCAAATAAACTAAAGCATGTATAAAGATTTCTGTCCAGATTATTTTAGTACAAATTTATTTGTGATAGAAAAAAGTTGCAAACAATTCAAATGCTTATTAACAATTTATTAAATAAATAGTGAAATATTTTCTTAGAAGAATTTTAAAAAATAATTATTAATATGTATAATCAAATAAAGTTGACTTTCAAGATAATTACCTTAAGTAGTGGATATATATATATCCCTACATATCTTTTAAAGAACATAGGACTGCCCATGAATCTACAATTATCTACATAAAAAATTTAAAGATAAAACATTCCAGAAAAATTGATAAATATTAAAGAAAGACAAGGGAGAGTTAATATCCAGAAAAAAATAGGAGTACTGAAGAAGAAAACTAAATCAAGGAAACAGAACAAATAGAGTAAAGGACACTTACAGAAACAGGAGGAAAAAAAATTGAAATTACAAAGGAAGAGTTTAACTAAAGCCAAGACATGTTTGAATAAAATTAAAGAAAATGAAAAAAAAATGTTTTACTTATGGGCAAAGAGAACCAAAGATATATATGGAAAGAACACCTTTATGTCAGTGGAAAATGAATAACATATTTAAGATTCTTAACTAAAGAAAACATAAGCCATGAATTCACATTCAGGAAAAGTGACTTTCAAGAACAAAAAGCATAAACTTATCCATATGTAAGAAATCAGTACCTGTTATTTCTATTAGTTGGTCTTCATAAATATAGTAAACAAAGTGATTTAGACAATCAGAATTTTTACTCAGAGAGCAATGAGAGGATTGACATGTAAATTCAAGATTAAATGCTGAAGAAAAAAGGGAGAGTGGAGAGTATGAGACAGCTTTATGCACTCACCATGTAAGTGTTCAATGACAGGTAAACAGGTGATAGATGTATTAATCAGCTCAATTCTACCATTTTATGTTGTATGCATATATGAAAGCATCACACTCTACTTCATGACATGTATCAATTTTTCATTAAAATTGTATTAATAAAATGTAGGTGAGAGAGAATAAAGGAAAATATTGTTTGTTTCAGTCATTGTTTCCATGGTAGTAGTCTCTGCATTGTTACTGTAATTCTACTTTGTATGTTATGTGTGGTTAAAAAAATTAGTAATGGAGCATCACTCCAACATTAATAGCCTTTGGGTCTTTGAGAACGAGGATTTTCAGTTTGGAAAAAGGTAATAGACAGTTAATATAGAAGATGTTAAATTAAGTCCTCAAGAATTAAATTTCAATGATCTACATAAATTAATTAAAAATTTTTACATTTTAAATATGTAAGAATATTTTCTGGTGTCCACCATGAAGGTGTTATAGCAATGACAGACTCAATATAAGCAAGCACTCCTAGTATCCTGATTACAGTTTAGACACAGCTTTTCATGCTAAAACCAATCATGGTATCATGGAAAGATGGATCATTTCAGGTCTGGGCAGGAAAAGTCCAGGCTTATCTTGGAACAGTAATACCAGACTGTGAAGACCTTTTCAAAGATTACTATGTTCATGTATAGTACTCAGGAGCCACCTTGAGGAGGCCCTGCCATACAAATGATGGGAGAGTTTTAATTTCAATAAAGATAACAATTAAAAATTATTGAAGCTCATCAGACAGTTTAAATGCATGAATTTATGGTAATACTAAAAGTGGCTACAGTTATAGGAAGATAGGGAACAAACTCATTATCTTGGAAACTGAAAAATAAAGGAAAATAACCAAGCATTTATCATGCCTTTAAAAAATTATTTAAATGTTTATACAAATGGTAATATAGGGGAAACATCTCTCTATAGAAGCAAGTATCTAAGTAATGAAAAGATTATTAGAATTAGGAAATCAGCATTTCACAATATCCTGTGCAATAATCATTTGGGTCACTATATAATCAGCTTCCATGACACAAAAAGAGAAAAAAAAATTACTAACAATTGTGTGTTTCCTGATAATCTGTTGAGCTAAACCTGAACATAGTCAAGTCTTTGATCTGGCTAGAATGTTTATAACATCTAGAAGGCAGAGGGACATGGTGACCTGCCCCTGGAGTGTGCAATCAACAGTATCCAATTGTGGAAAACTCTCCTAGCTAAATATCTCCAATTGTTAATTAATTACAATAATAAGTTGCAAGGGAAAGGGTTGGATGGAGAGAGAAATAATAGCCTAAACAAGATGTAAAATAAAATTCTCAAAACACTAAATTTTAAAAATCCTCTGTTTAGGGGCTGGGGATGTGGCTCAAGTGGTAGCGCGCTCGCCTGGCATGCCTGCGGCCCGGGTTCAATCCTCAGCACCACATACAAAACAAAGATGTTGTATCCGCCGATAACTAAAAAATAAATATTAAAATTATCTCTCTCTCTCTCTCTCTCTCTCTCTCTCTCTCTCTCTCTCTCTCTCTCTCTCACTCTCTCTTTATAAAAAAAAAATCCTCTGTTTAGCCATTGTTGCACATTCCTGTGCAACATCTTGGGAAACTGAGGCAGGAGGATTACAAGTTTAAGGCCAGCCTTACCAACCTAACAAGACCCTGTTTAAAACAAACAAACAAACAAACAAAAAAGACTGGGGTCTCAGTGTTAAGGCACCTCTGGGTTTGAATCCCCAGGACCATAAAATAAAAATAAAATAAATAATAAAATGTCTTATTTAAGAATGTACAGTTGAGTAAAAAAACTTCAATGAAATGCAAGGAAGCAATTAAAGTCAGTCCTTAAGTATCTTAGCAAAACCCTATCTCAAAATTAAAAAAAATAAATAAATAAAATAAAAAAGGCTGGGGAAGTGACTCAGTGACTAAACTCCCTGGGTTCAATCCCTGGTACCAAAAAAAAAAAAAAATCAAAATTTTTGTCAATAATATTATAGAGATAAAGAATTGTATAATTTGACAATGCCAATATAATCCTGGAAAAATCAACTTTTTTGTTTTTTGTTTTTGTTTTGGTACTGGTAATTGGGGCACTTAACTACTGAGCCACATCACCAGCCCATTTTATTTTTTATTATTTTCATTTAGAGACAGGAGCTCCTCGATAAGTTGCTGATCCTCCTGCCTCAGGTGTGTGCCACCTTACTCAGCAGAAAGCAAGCTTTTTAATGCTAAGAGATTACTGATTTGCTGGGTATAATATGCTAGTTAAATTTTTACTTCTGAATCACTCTATCTGCCTGCTGCCCTCTTTTTGTCGTGAAACAACTGCCTGATCTGGACATGCAATCCTCATTCTGTCCCATTGCAAGTCACATGATCAGGACGTGGGTAGATAAATATACCTATTCCAGAGGACCAGCAACAGGGTAAGAAATTTAATCTCAAAACAAGGTGAAGTAGTTATGTTTTACATTCTTTCATTAGTTCATCAAAGAATAAGTATGAAGAGTATATTGTTCTGGAAAGAAAGAGATCTACTAATTGTTTTAAAGATGGTGAGACATTTTAAGACTTGTCAACTGATTTTAATGCCACTCCTTCAGAATCAAGTCATTTTCTCCACCCAGGAGCTCTCTTTATAGAAATGGACTCTGGGTGTTGGCTATATTTCGTTTGTATGTGTGTCTTCCATTCAAGTTGGCTATAACTTAAATAATTGGTTGTACCATTTTCTCATCTTTGACCAAAACTATAGAAGAGTTAAATTTTTATCACATTCACTTATTCTCTGAAATTTCAGGGTGAGCTTCATTAAATCTGATATTTTAATGCTATCTGCCTATTCTTGACAAAGATGAACAATGAAACAAGAAAACTTGATGCTCATCAATGACATTGAACCTAAGATTTGGAGAGTTACAGAGACATGTTTTGATTAAAAGATGGAACAGAGCATGTCAGATGAGAGAAAATGAGAATATATACATGACAAAATGTCATCTTCATAAAATACCTGTTTGAAAGATATTTCATTTTAAGCATGGGATTAAACAAGGCAATAAAGAAAATAACTAGGGTTCCTTCAAAATTCTCAGGATTTTTCCCTGTGGGAATTTATGTTGTAGATTCCAAAGGTTATTATAATTTCTGAGTCATAAAAGTAATGACATAGAATGGCTGAAAATAGATAATTAAAAGCATCAACAACAATATCACCACATTTTTTTCAGATTCAAGTCTATGTCAGAAACATGCTCATTTCAAATAACACATCAATCAAGGACTATTCATAAATATTGTGTTCAATTTATGTATGAATTTACAGATCTCATAGGAAAACAAACACTTGTAGATTTAAACTAAATTTAATACAACAATGATTCTTAGGGCTTTATGTCACTTCCACTTAATAAGGTCAATCTGGTTTAAAAACAGAAAGTTGAGTTTTGTCCCATAGTTGTTAGATTTAGCTAAAATTATTGGTAGTTTAAAATTTACATTATTTTCAATTCTCTGTAAAATATATTGGCAGGTTTTAGATGATTTAAACCAGTAAACGATCATGATCCTGTTTAAATTGGTTTAATATTCTTCATGTACACTCTCAGTAATTGTGTGTATGTCAAATACCCTGCTACCTCTTCTTTGAGAGTATATGTGTTTGGCAGATTGTCTAGGTATCAATGCAATCTCCTCATCTCAAAATCCTCTATTTAATCACATCTCCAAAGATCCTTTGACTTATAAGATCATATTATTACACATTCCAAGATTTGGCCAGGTGAATAAAGGCTCAATAAGGGGCCATATTTTCCTTAACACCCTGACTCAACTCAGATAGATGCTGTGGTTCCTGAGGCTTCCTGATTACCATGATGCAGAAGATGGTAATAATTTGCTTTCTAGGTATAAACCGGGAAAGCAGGAATGCTATTTTATAAAAGATAAGATAGTTTCATACTATATCTACAGGCCAGATAACCAAGGAGAAATCATGCCCTAAAAAGGAAATATAGTAGGGAAAGTAGACTGGTTAAGAAAAAGAAAAAAAAAATAGGGATAAAAACACAACACAGCACTGAGAGAGAAACAGGAGGAAATGGTGAATACAACGGAGGAAAACTCAAGATTAGCAACCTATATCTTGAGGATGTTTTTAGTTGGGATAGGCTAACTCTTCTATATAATAAATGCACACAAAATAAATGCAAAGGACAGTCTAAAACCCTTTTTAATGTATATGCAAAAGACGCATGTTTATGTCAGGTACACGCATCCATGTACAGATCCTAAATAAGATAATTGCAGGAGACTCAGTCAAACCTTTTTTTTTTTTTTTTAACCTGATTTCCTTTCCAAAATGTGACTGATTACATATATGTTTAACCATTTTTGGTTTAGTCCTATCCCTGTATACACAGAGTAGATGGGAAAAAATTATGCTTTTCCAGCAGAGCTTAGCGTGGAAAAACAAAATAGTAATCCATGCACGTAATTAATGATATTGGGTTGTTATAAGAGTTAATTTGTTGTTCTCATATTGGTGAATTTAGGGAGAAGTTATAGATTCCCTTTTTGCTTCAATATACTGATATATTATTTCTTCTTCTAATGGGACTCCTATTAAGAGATAATCTTGTGTGGTGGAAAAATCAACCTTTTTGAAATTGTCTTATTTTAAATCAATACTGGCTTTGCTGATTTGCTACTTAAATGACCTTAGGCACATTTTACAACTTCTCACATTTTGATTGTGTAAATATCAAAGGAAATAATTGATTGAAAGGTTTATAAATACTTTATAGACTATTGATAATAATTTCCTGGTACATTTTTCCTTTGCCAATAACCTACTTATTAGATCAAGCTCATCCCTTACCTAAAACACACAGACCTCATTTGGAATAAGATACCCGTTCTAAAGTCAGGCTGAGACCTTATTCCAGATTACTGAAGCCTCAGAACTCCTTTACCTGTGGATGGAACCGACTTGGATTTCCACCACTAACTGCTTGCGGGATCCCCCACGTGTGACCTAATGTACCATCCTGCTTGATGACAAGTAGCATTCTGTTAGTTTCAACTTCCTTCAGACAGCACTTTATTCTCCTTTCTGTGTATCCTAGTGGAATCAGTTCTTCAAGCTCACTGTTGATACTTGCAATTTTAAGAATCTAAATTTTCTCCCAAAGACAATTGGAAATCTATGAATTTAACCAGGAGTTGATCCGATAAACTTTTTGTACTGGGTACAAAATACAAATCATGGTTCAGACAGGCAAGACTACAGAAGAAAAAGATAATTACTTGAGATTTTCATTAAAAGAGATGTAACGGGAAGGTAACTTGAACTAAATTGCTGATAGTGTGGAAGGAGACAAATAAACTGATTTGAAAAAAAATTATGAGAAGTGATCAATATAACTTAAAGAGCATTAAAACCAATGCAAAATTTAAATTGCATGCGCTTTTACCTAAATCTAAAATTTGTATGCCAAAGGGCAACTTTTTTATTTTTACCACATTTGCCTTGCTAATTAGAAACCTCATGAACCCTTGAGGGTCATTTCTCTGTTAAGCTTAGATTAAGCTAGTGTTTTATTCTTATTTCAGGTTGCTTGATATATGAAATTTGTGAAAGTTTTCTACAAATAAAATTATTCAGAATTTAAAAAGTAAACAACTCAAGTACAAGAGAAGGGATTATTTGAAACCTGGCTTTTTAAGACTTATTTGTGAAACCATGGGATATTAAAAAGAACTTAAGATGCTATATTTTCTACAACTAATGTTATAATACATAAAAGAAAAAAGAAAGTCTATACATTATTAAAGAAAAACTGATACGTTGAGATGAGATTATTTCCTTGACACAAATACATAAGAACATAACAGATTGGAGCAAAGGCTGATATGAATCCTCAGTTCTCCTTTCCCCCTGCAGCATCATGGAATTCTAACCAATGAACATGTAATTCATCATTTTTTCCTATTTTCCCTTATAGAAAATGGAAATATTTGGTATACCATGCAAAAGACATTTGGAATATTTCAAACAATATGTGGAATTTTATCAATGTTATCTTTAGAATAAGACATGCATAGCATTCATTTTGTTTCAAAAATTTACCCCATTTTTAGAGGTATTTTTACAGATGTTTCACATTTTCCTTTGTTTGCTTTCATTTAGGAAAAAAGGCAAAAAAAAAAATTCTAATCCCGTTCTCTAATTTTACCTAGAACTTCCACTCTGAATTATATATATATAAAATCTGGATAATTATTTCAGATTTCTATCATTGTGCCTTGGCAAAACTAATATTCACTTCCTAATGGGACATAATTTCTCAAGGTGGTATTTTGTAAGGCTTTCAACTGAGGCTCAATACAACTGTAGTTGTATTTATTACTTCACATAAATTCCCTGAATAATTCAAAGGAAGCATTTGATGCTGTCTTTGGTTTGCAGCCAAGCCATTCAGCAAAATTCTGCTCCAACATCCGCTACAAACATGTAAGCAAAGTAAAGTAAATGTCTTTTAAGCTTGTTATCAACAAAAGTGTCCTCATCAAATGCATTAGCAACAATAATAAAAGCAAAGAACACTCAGACCAAAGGCACAGAGCCCAGCTATGGCCTCTGGAAGCTCTTTTCATAAATCAATTCATGATCTCTTTACTATGGAGCACCCAATTAACTGTAAATAAAATTTCAGAGATGCTTAAAAATTGTTTCTTCCCCCAAGAAATGCAGTCAGAAATAGCTTCTTGATAACAATCATAACTGGCTCTTACCATTTATTACAAAAGACTTGACCATGGTGAAAAGATTTAATTTTTATGTTTCAATGGTCATGAAGTCAAAAACATGGATTTATCTACAATGGCAATGATAGCTATAAATCCTATTACCAGTGACAGCAATTTTCCTTCAGATACTGCAGAATGAATGTAACTTTATTGCTACCTCTTCATACAGACTTAGAGGCAATTTCCATTTTATAGTCATCATGAGTTAAACTCACAATCAAAAGCAGCAGTCATTCTAGATTGGTGCATAATTTAAAGAAGTGTAATATGTGGATTGTTCTATCCACCTGTACTTGTCTCAGTGTCCTGGCAGCTTAATCTTCTGCCAGCACCAGCCAATCAATATGTATGGCCTGTCAGGGTCAGATTGACAAGTGCTCGCTGTGGCGATTTTTATGTTGTGTTCGCTATTATCTTCACATGGTGTTTTTACATTTCCCTGGTGGGCAAACTGTCAGCATCAAAATGCAGCTGAAGTCAATAGTGTGCATGGGACCGTTTTGTAAATGAGATGTCACTAATTAGAGCTCTTCCTTAGCAAAGTGGGTGCATTAATGGTATAATGTCCTTTCCCTAGGAAGCCTCAAACTTTTAAAAAAAGACTTGCAAGAATTGTCACTGTCTCCCGTTAATAATACAACCCATATTATTTTGACCATGTGTTTTAGAAATGTTATATCATCAATATAGTAAATATAATTGATAAGTTCACTTATAACATTATTAATGCACAGAGTAGAGCTCTGATGCTTTCATATGTGACAGCCCCAGCAGAGTAAAATGTCCTGACTGAAGTCTCTGGAGGGTGTACAAATATTTTAGTAAATTTGTTATGATTATATTTATTTTTATTTTTAATTTTTTTTAGTTGTAGATGGACATAAATAATGCTTTATTTACTTTTATGTGTTGCTGAGGATCAAACCCAGTGCTTCACAGATACAAGGCACATGCTCTAACATTGAGCTAGAACCCAGCCCCTTTTTTAAAATTCTTATACCTATATTTTATTTATCAATTTTTATGTGGTGCTAAGCATCAAACCAAATGTCTCACATGTGCTGTAACATTGAGCTACAACCTTAGCCCTGATTATATTACTATTACCAGGAAAATCTCATTCATTTCTTAGTTTTCTAGCATTTTCATATGTGATGTCATTGAAACATCTCAACATTAAAGTGGGTAAGATATTCTAATATTACATAAAAAGGTGACAAACTCAGATAAGCCTTATTTGGGAATACATCAATGTTAAGATTACAAGAATCATCTTGTAGGTTAGTAAGTATCTGAACTGGGATCCAGAACCCAGAAATAAGTATCTTGTAATAATTATTATTCAATAAATGATTGTAAACTGAGTGAAGGAAGGATATTTTAAAAACATGATGGAATTACAAAATAAATTCCACTTACCTGAAAGCCTGGTGAACTAGTCTCCTTTGGTTTTAGCCATTGTTTCCCCTCAAGTTACAAAAATTTGTTTTTAAAAGCATAGACCAATATCAAAAATCTTGACCTAAAATAAGCTGCATGTTAGGTGAAAGTTGTTTCTCACCTTCATTACTAGTGCACCCTAGACAAACATAAAGAAGTAAGGCACACAATTTGCTCAGCCAGACAGTTCACTTCAATTTCCCTAATATTTGTTATAATGACATTTATAAGTGTATTATATGTGATCTGCTTCTATAATTTAATTCAATATTTATGTCGTGTTCGATGTTAAAAGCTGATAACAAACAGATGTGCAAACATATGAATGATATGAAAATATTGAGAAGAAAATATGTTCATGAATTCAAAATTAAAAGCGTTAGTTAAAAGTTCAACAACACCCCAATCTGTTCACACAGTTTGGTGCTTTTAATTCCTCTCAGAAATTTTTAAAATATTAAATTACTTTTGATCAAGATGAGATTTTTGTTTTGACGCATATATAATTTTGTGTATATATAATTATAATTGATTTATTTGCATATTTCACTCCTATTTTCAAATGTCTCACAATCTTATCAGCTTCTATAAATCTCCAAATTATAGATATAATTTGCTTTTCAAATATATAACACACAAACTATGTGTATTACCAATAGAATTGTGTTTTACAACTGGAATGTTAAATGTGTACTTTGAGGTGTGAAAAATACACAAATATTAAATTTACATTTGTATATATCTCTGTATCTACTACCTATAATACAGAATTTGTCTAGAAATGAAGAAAGTTTCCTTGTACCTGACTCTATTCAATTCTTACCTTTCCTACATTGTTAACCAGTCTTAATTTATAACAACAGAGATACATTTTGTCTATTTTTATATTTATATAAATAGAATAATGCAGTATGCATATGTTTGTGTTTGGCTTTAGTCAAAATAAGATTTCTCTGATTCATCTATGTTGCCTGGGCTTCAGCAGATTTTTTTTTCTTTTTTATTCTTCTGCAGCATTTAAATATATGATTTTAGGGGCTGGGGTTGTGGCTCAGTGGTAGAACGCTTATCTAGCATGTGAGAGGCACTGAGTTTCATACTCAGCACCACATAAAAATAAATAAATAAAAATAAAGGTATTGTGTCCAACTACAACTAAAAATATTTTTAAATTAATAAATAATAAAAATAAATAAATATATGATTTTGCAACTTGCTTATTCACTCTTGTATTGATTGACATTGGAGTTATTTCTAATTTCAGCTATTATGAATTATCTATAAGCATTAAAAAATGCTTATATGTGTTTCATCAAGTAGATACTCAGTAAGTCTCTAAAAGTTGTTAAATCTCTCCACATACCATGATATTCTTGCATCTTTGCACATTCAGTTAGCCCTTCACTTCACTATCTAGGATATTTTCCAAGTGTCAATACTCGATCCAGATTGTTTGGGTACAAACCCCAGCTCCATTGCCACATCACACAACTGTAGGCAAATGTTTAAGTCCCCCACAACCTCTTCATCTAGAAAATGGATGTAATGCTTGTGGCTTGTACCTATTGCATAAATTAATATGTAGGAAATATCAAATAAGCTATCATATGAAACTTATTTAAAACACTGCAAATCCTAATTGCTTTTGGAAGTACGTTGGAATTTATTTTAAATTTAATCATTGAATTTTTTTTAAAGAGAGAGAGTGAGGGAGAGAGAGAGAGAGAGAGAGAATTTTTTAATATTTATTTTTAGTTTTCAGTGGACACAACATCTTTATTTTTTATTTTTATGTGGTGCTGAGGATCAAACCCAGCGCGCCGCACATTCCAGGGGATCCCGCTACAGCTTGAGCCACATCCCCAGCCCAATCATTGAAAAATTTAATACCTAATATTACCAAGAATTCAGTTAGTGGAAGAGAAACCGATGACACATTTTCTGTATCAAGAGGTTCAAAATCTGGATGAATTAGGTTACTAAAATTGTTATCCCTAGTTGAATTTAGTGGAGACTAAATTGAAAACTAAACAGGAAATATTATGAAAGTGTGTGAGGTTGAATGGTTTTGTCAGATGACTATAGAAATATAAATAAGTGCAGAATTTTTAAAATTCTAAGAACATTATATGGCATTTAATATTTTACTCTTAATAACATTTCCCAATATAATTTCAAAAATATGTCTATCCTAAACATCTTTATAGCAATGAACTTGTAACCAATAAAGAATTTCTAAGTCCACTTTAAGGATATGCAAAAGGCTGGAAATGTAGCTCAGAGGTAGAGTATTTACTTAACAGGCATAAGGACTTAGATTTAATCCCAAACACCACACACACACACACACACACACACACACACACATAGGCTATGAAAAAGTTGCTTATTTTTATATGTATGTCCAAAGCACTTGGGAGGACTCTTTTTTTAAATTTAGGTTTTACCAGCAAATCTGTGGTGAACTATTTTCCTTTTTCTGTGTATATAGTTGCTGCCTCAGCATCCCTTTTTAGACATGATAAACCCAGTCATAGCAGGTCATTTTAGGCCTACTTAAAATTCACCCTCCCTGTGTGATTATGATGTACTGTTTTTCTCATATCACTGAAAGAAAACCCATACACCCCCACAGCTGCAGACCTTGATAAAACTTAATGCTATAATGGATCTTAATAAAGACATAGTTCCACAGGTTCCTTTTCTCTCTCTCTCTCTCTTGTCAGCCTCCAGTAGGCATCTATAACTTGCCTGGGACCTGTAAGTAATAAATTTCTTTAATTTCATGCATGTTGGTTTCACTTGCTCATTGTGTGAGCTCACCTGACAACACACCCATCCAAACATAACTTTCCCTACTCAGAGTGCTCCTAAGAAGTAAGTGCCTTTATTGGCTTATGGCCATTCTTGAGAGAGAGAGAGAGAGAGAGAGAGAGAGAGAGAGAGAGAGACCTTAAAAAAACTATAGTAGAAAGAAATAATAACAATGGAATTCACAAGAAGTAAACATCTATGTATTTATCATAATGTTCATGACATGTGGGGAATCTGCTTTTTGTTCTTAGCCAGACCTAGAAAATCATGACCTGGCTCACTAAATCATCTGTACTTAATTGGGTGGCATCTGCTAACAGCTGTCTTGCTGAGCATAGCCTGAGCTATAATGATTTAAATTTCCTTCATTGATCTTTCTCATCCTTACAGGCAACTTCTCATGGAAGTGTCAGTAGGAGAGACAAAAGGTAGATATGTACTAACCCTTATTTCCAGATTCTGTTTGAATTATATATAATATGATTTCATTGGCCCAACTCATAATCAGTATGAATTATTTTTCATTCAAAAATACTTTAGCTAGGTACAATGGTGCACACCTCCAATTCCAGGAGTTTGGGGCAGGAATTTGGGAAAGTTGGAGGCCTACCTCAGTAATTTAGTGAAACTTTGTCTCAAAAAAATAAAAAAAGACCTTTGGATGTAGATCAAATGCAACTCATCCCAATGTTCATACCCATTACTGAAAAAAAAAAAAAAAAAGCAATGACAAATAACAACAACAAAAACAGAAAGCCATTTTTCAAGAAGTTTACAGTATATCAATTTCTCAAAGGAAATTTTATTCTTTTTGACATATTCATAGTACCATTTTGCAATAGTTCATGCATTATTATTGTGTATGTGTGCATACTGGTCTGGTGTCTTGTATTGTTGTCTACATATGTATGTACATTGTATTAAAATTGGCATATAAATGAATGAGTGCTCACAAATTTAAATTAAAATATGGATATATATATGGATATATATATATATATATATATCCATATATATATATATAATTGATTTGTGTGATTTAAAAGCAAATTCAGTTTAAACTGGGTAAATAGATAAAATAAAAATGTCTTTAAAATTAATAACTCACAAGTTTTTCTAGATGGTCAATTAATATAATTTAATTTCTATGAAATCTATAGAATGTAATATCCATTTCATCAGGGATTTTTCTTTAACAAGGAAGAGATGGCTAGCACTTGTAATACTTGTCTGATATCTTGGTTTTCACATTTAAAAATAATTAAATTAGATTTAACATGAATGGGATTAATCATTAATGTGTTTGTTAGAAACATCTAATTAGTGTACAAAGTTAAAGTGCTAACTGCTTAAAATAAAAGTTTCAGCAATGTTTCAGTTAGGTGCTGTAATAGCACACTATTTCATCTTATTAAAATGGAGTAATTTGTCTGAATTCAGAAATTCCTAAGATTATTTCAGAATGTAAATTTAAAAAGGGGTCAATAGCTAGGAAAGAGAAATAACAAGGTTCTAGGTATGGAAAAATATTTTACTATACAAAGAAAAAGGAAAAGAAAATGTTTCTGGGTGAGAAATTATTTTTGTGGTTAAATTGTAGAATGTCTCAGCAAGTTACAAAGGGGTTTGTGAAGAGTAAATTTCAAAAGTGTGTGTGTGTAACTGAATAGGATATATATATATATATATATATATATATATATATATATATATATGGCCACT
>NW_026000142.1:19397949-19492991 GCF_001458135.2 Marmota marmota marmota | reverse complement strand
ATATATATATATATATATATATATATATATATATATATATATATATATCATAATTAAAGCCATTCAAGTCTTTCTCCTATGAGCAAATATTGATGTGCTGGTATAAATTTAATCTATGTTAGAGCAATTTGTTTTAAAGGAATTAGAGTTTGTACAATTCTGGTTAAACAACAAGTTTTATTTTAGAGTACATTAAGACCCTACGTTAGAAGGTCTAAATTTTCCTTTAAAAGTTAAACTTGGTTAATATAAAAATATCAGTGTAATTGTGGTACAATTACTGACTTCTTTTTGAATTAAATATATCCATATCTTCCAAATATACAATTCTTTAAACTATAAGATTTAGAAGGACATTTTTCCAAGCTGGTGTTCTCCAAACTAAATTTCTCTGTATCAGTGGTCTTTTACAAACTTGTATAAAATTAACAAATTTAGTAAAAATCTATGTCATTTAATATTTTATAATTAGATAAAAAACTGTTATAAGTCATAAAATTTTGTGTTATTCCCTACACTGAGATGTAAAATTAAAAGCATTTTTAAAATATATAATAAGGAGAAGCAGGTTTATTTAGAGTTTGACAATATGGGTTGTAACAACATCTTGCCACATTCCCACAAAAAGAGATTAAAAGCTCTCTTGCTTGATTTATGTGGTATTAAGTTGTGTTAACTGATTCATGTAGACTCAAGAAATAATATATAAAACCTCTATAAGATAATATTTTAAAAAGAGACCAAAGTCAGTTTCAAAAATAAAATACTTGACATAAGATTTGTCAAGAGGACACCTGACCTAAGTGAAGACTCTGCCTCTTATCATATTCCATGTTAAGATAACCATTCAAGTTCATTTAAAATTAAGTTTAAAAATATACTTTTGTTATAATAATTGCTGTGCTATTGAAATAAATAAAAATATGATGTATAGCTAAGTAAAAATTTGAGATTACAAAATTATATTTCTCAGTTTGTATCTATTATACAAACTCAATGTTTTTGCTCTTGTTAATTTCATTTTGCATTTTTCTTGTAAAGTTTAACTGTTGTCTGTTAGTGCTTTGTAGAAATGCAACTTTCAATATCACATCCTGAGTTAATTTGAGATAATAGGCCATCATCTATAGACAGACAGTATGTAAGACTAAATTTCAGTATTAATACTGAAGCCAAATGAATAGAAAGATAAATGGCTGTAAACTTACAGACATTAAAGTTAAAACCCAGTACTCTTTAAGAATGGTTAAACTGGCTTTCTGTATGTTTAAGACCAAGGAGATTAAATTTAAGAAAGTGAAAAGGTCAAGAAAAAATAGCCAATATTTGGCTCTGACCCTTTGAGTCAGCCTAAACCCATGGAGCAAGGGAACTTCTATTAGGGCTTTGCAAATCTGGTCTACATTACCTTTTGATCAGGGGGATCCATGAGACCCTGTAAAAAAGAAAGGCAACCAGTGCAAATGCTGCAAAAGAGGAGGGTCATTGGAGAAGGAGACGTTCCTGATGCTTCTAAGGGAAGTCACTACATCAAGGAGACAGTGACCCATTGTGGCAGATGGTTCTAAAGAAACTAAGTGGCTGCTCACAAATTCCCAAGAGTGACCTCCTGAGGGAACTCAGCAGACTCTTAACAATATATAGGAACAAGGTAATTTAACAACCTAGCAAAAACAGGATAACCAAAGTATAGCCATTTCTGGGCATTTAAAAGAAACAACAATAAAGAGTCTATTAAATATCTTTAATAGAACTTAAGAGGCATAGTATCCCCCCAAATGGACAAGATTCAGTGATAACGGGGTAAAGGCATGTATATTTTTAGAAGGTGTGGCTTGACCCATCTGGGTACCTGAGCTCTCCTGTCATAATCATGGAGGTTCAGGCAACTAGGGCTCCAGCCAGAGGTGTTGATCCTGACCCCACCAACCAGGAACAAGATGATGAGAAGGAAGCAGAGTAAAGTCAAGAAGCCTTTGAGAACCCAGAATCCCAACTTGTCAACACGTGGATAACTGAAAAACCTGATGCATATCCTGGACATATTGTCAAACAGCAGGGAAGCCCTAAGTCTCTAACCACCATGTTTCTGCATGGCCTGCTAAACAAATACTTCATGATTTAAATGACTTTAATATGTGGAATATGTTAAAATATTCACTATGGTACATTTCTGGAAATATATGTTTGCTACTAATTATTTATTGTGTTATAAAAACAAGATGCTGTAGCTTCTGAAAAGAAATCTGAGAACTTCAAATAACCAATTAAATTAAATAAAAAATTAATTAAATAAAAAATTAATCAGCCTAGGATCTGACTTTCTTAACAAGACTCCTAAAGTGCAAGAAGTAAAATCAAGAATCAATAAATGAGATGGATTCAAATTAAAAAGCTTCTTCTCAGCAAAGGAAACAATTAATAACATGAGGAGATTGGGGGGAAATTTTTACCACATCCACCTCCGATAAAGCATTAATTTCTAGGATATATAAAGAACTAAATAAACTTAACACTAAAAAAACAAATAAACCAATCAATAAATGGGCTAAAGAACTGAACAGACACCTCACAGAAGAAGAAATACAATTCATCAACAAATATATAAAAAAGTTCTCAACATCTCTAGCAATTAGAGAAATGCAAATAAATACTACTCTTAGATTTTATCTTACTCCTGTCAGAACAGCAATCATCAAGAATACAGGCAACAATAAATGTTGGTGAGGACATGGTGAAAAAGGTATACTAATATATTGCTGGTGGGACTGCAAATTGGTGCAACCATTATGAAAATCATTATGGAGATTCCTCAGAAAATTGGGAATGGAACCACCATTTGATCCAGCTATCCCACTCCTTGGTTTATTCCCAAAGGACATAAAATCATCATACTATAGTGACACAGCAACATCACTGTTTATAGCAGCTCAATTCACAATATCTAGACTATGGAACCAACCTAATTATCCCTCAGCAGATGAATGGATTAAAAAAATGTGGTATATATGCTCAATAGTATATTACTCAGCTTTAAAGAAGAGTAAAATTATGGCATTTGCCAGTAAGTGGCTGGAGTTGGAGAATATCATGCTAAGCGAAATAATCCAACCCCACAAAACCAAAGGCTGATATGTAGATGCTAATTCACAATAAAGTAGGGGACACTAGGGAAGAATTGCATTACCTTAGATTAGGTAGAGGGAAGAGATTGTAAAGAAGGGGTTGGGATGTGGGAATAGGAAAGAAAGTAGAATGAAACAGACATCATTACTGTATATATACACGTGACTACATGACCAATATGATTTTGCAAATGTACACTCAGAAAAATGAGAAATTATATTCCATCTATGTATGATATATCAAAGTGCATAAATGCATTCTACTGTCACATACAACTAATTAAAACAAATTTAAAAATTTAAAAAGGGGGAGATGTTGTGAGCAGTGAATGAATTATGAGCCTTTGAATTACCCAGAGATAGAGGCTAGCACTTTCCTTGTTATTTGGCAGTATAAAGGTGCTGAGAATTCTGCCCAGTTGTCTGGTGACACCCAATTCATGATTGAAATGGAGTTTATCAGTTCATGATCTAAGGTTCAGGTGCCAGCCTGAGTGGAGAATTGTGGACACAAGCTGATAACTGTAATTGAGCCTTTTTCCTTGGTTCTGTTTTAAAATAACTTTTTTTTTTACCATGAATCCCTTCGGTGTAAAAACCTATAAAATGAATGCATAGAGCCTGCTCATTGTCAGGTGTCCTCCATCTGAGGTCTGCTTTCTGGTCTTCTATGTTTGTTCCTCTTTTTTCCAATCTCCTCAGCCCCCTAGTTTGGGATAACTGAATAAACCATCATGGTGGAAGCAACACCTAACTACTTTTATTATTTTTTAAATGCATTAGTATGCCATATTTCCACTCACATATGCATGAATACACTGATGATATAAACTGCATTAAATTGAATAAACAAGTCAAAAAGTTTATGTATTACACATTTTAATAGAAATTATTACATTGTACTACAGAGAGGTTAAACTAGCATGTGGCTAGGGCCACTGAGAGTCTACAAGGCATGTCTGAAAAATTTGGAAAAACTCCCCATCACTAAAATAATGATTTAGAAGCAAGGAATATTCCTGATGAATGTACCTCCTTAGTTATATTAAGGCTTGGTCATGTGAGACAAAGCAAGAAGGATCAGAGGAGAAATGATTGGGTTGTGTGTGTATAAGTGAAATAATCCCCAATAGGGATTAACTGAGTAGTAAGTGAAGTGGTAGGGAGTGGCTGGAGAGGTAGAAATTGGAAGTGTGGCTTTGGGGTATATATTTGTATCTGACAAGTGAAAACCTCTCTATATGCTTGTTGATCACCATGATGTGAGCTGCTTCCCTTCGCTACACTCTTTTGCCCTGATGTTCAACCCCAGTTCAAGCCCTGAGGAATGGAGCCACCCTTACATGGATTAAGACTTCTGAAACCATGAGTCCTCAAATAAACTTTTTCTCCATACAATTGTGCTGGTTGTCTTTAAGTCATAGTAGTGAAAAGGCTGACTAAAACTGTGACTGAACAGAGACTTACGGAAAGCAAACAGCATTCCTTCATCCAGATTGGCAAATGCTTTCTATAAAGGATCAGAAGGCATGTATTTTTACATTCAAAGGGAATAACATCTCTGCAGAAACCACTCCATTCTGTCCCACAAAGAAAGCAGACATAGACACTAGGAAAACCTATAGGTGAAATGGTGTTTACCAAAACTTCAGTTACAAAACAGACAGAATGCTGGATTTAGCCCATATGCTATAGTTTGGCTACCCACCCTGATACAGAGGAATTAGGCATTGTGCCAGGGAAAACTGGCTGAATTTGAGACTCACACCTTTGGCTGATGACATTTTTGAAACACAAGCTACATTTGATCTTTAATATAGAAAGCTATTTGTCTAAAAAGCTTGTTAGCACAAAATAATATGACATTTGCAACATACAAAAAGTGACAAGTCATTTTCTAAACTTGATTTTTTCTCTTAAAAGGGAAGGTAATCTCCTATTTTAATAACCACTTACAGTTCCTTCTCTGTGAACTTTCTACATTATTCTTACATTTTAATATTTTAAAGTGCTTTCTGATTAATAAAGAGGAACTCAATCTAGATTACAGAAATTAGCTACTGTTCATGGTATTTTTTTTCAACATATTTATTGGTTTTTTATTTTTATTTTTTGAGTTAGGGATATTTTTAATGTAATTTTATTTTGTATTGTGTCAAAATGGTAAAGGATTTTCCTCATTGTACTCCAAATTCCTTATGCTCTATTTTAATAACTTTTGTATTTTGTTATGTTTCAATATTGAAGAAATTTACAATATATCTTGGTCTAAGGCTGAGATATAAATCTAACATATTTATTGAGTAAATAGCAAGTAGCCTAATCAGGATTTATTAGAATACTCTATTATTTATGTATTCAATTAAATATTCCATTTTGTCATTTTATAAATTTACATCTCTGCTAAAAATTCATTTTGCTCTATTATGTTCTGCTGAGTGTAACTTCTCATGCAGTATTATCATTCTTATAATTACTGAGGCTTACTATGTAGCTCTCATATTTCTGGCTTTCTGTTACTGACTTTTCCTAGCAATTTTTATTTCTACAATAAACTATAGAACCAATTTTAGAAGTTTAAATTTTGTATATTTTCTCTTAAATGTAACTTTTATTTTTATTTTATATACTTTTGAGATAAGTTTTCATTGGGGATATGCTTCAATTCATTAAAATTAATGTTATATCCTCTTTTGCTTTTTGTGATTTAAGCATTTTATTTATTCTATAAATACATTTGAGTTGGCTCAGTTATTAATTTAATAAATTATTAGTATTTTTAAAATTTATTTTAGCTGTAAATGGACACAATATCTTTATTTATTTATCTTTACATAAATGCTGAGGTTGTAGCTCAGTGCATCACACATGTGAGGCAAGAGCTCTACCAGTCAGCTACAACAGCAGCCCTGACTCTTAATATTTTTATCTGTATTTATTCATATATCAACCCACAAACAATTAGAGTGCATGTGTATATATATTATTGTTTTAACTAGATCTTAGATATATTTTTGTATATAAATATTTATTGTTATTACTGTATAGATATTTCAAAATTAAGATTTGGATTTTGTCTTATCTCAAAAGATTTTGAGAGATATATTTTTTTCCCCTAAATTTTCAGATGAGAGGTGTTATCACATTTTCTGATTTTGTAATCAAGTTCTTGCTTGGAGATGTTCTTTGTTATCTTATATTTGATTTTGGTATATGTTTCATAGGTTATCAAAACCATTTACATGTTTTACTTATTATAATATGCTGTATTATGTTCTTTGTGTTATAAAACATAATCTTTTACTGTCATGAAATAAGATAATTAAATTTTTCAGTCATCAATATATTTGTATATTTCTTTATTTTCCATGGATTTTATTTGGAAACTTGATATTAAATTACTTGTCATATCTTCATTATAATTATGTCATATACAGTTACTTATTTAATGCCTGATCAGGTTTCCTGAGCTTGTCTCTTTTCTGGTAGAGCATATTTCATTGCTGCATTTCTCATCTTTTTTGTTTTTGTTTTACTTGTATCTCTCTGAGCTGGTTTGATTTTTTGGTCTAATCTGAAAACTAGCATTTTTTGCTCAGTAGTTGAACTCATTCCACTTATATGTATTAAAATAAAAGATGTACTTAAATAATCTTCATTATGAACACATTTGGTTTTCCTCTCACTTTTTTTCTTTTTTGTTCTTATTGTTTTATTGTTGTTGGTAATAGAGACTGAACTCAGGCATTAAAACACTGAGCCACATCCCCAGCCCTATGTTGTTTTTTATTTAGAGACAAGGTATCACTGAATGGTTTAGCAATCACCTTGCCATTGTTGAGGCTGGTTTTGAACTTGCAGTCCTCCTGCCTCTGCCTCCTGAGCTGCTGGGATTACAGGTATGCACCACTACACCTGGCATATCTCTTCTTTCCTAATATAATTTCTCAAATCTCTAATTCTCATAATAGTTTCCATTAATTCCTGCATATGGGCAATGATAAAATTATTACATCTTTTCTTCCATGATTGCAATAAGTTACACTAAATTTCTTTTTGTTTACATGCTTGATATTCAATATACTTTTATTTTTGAGCCTTAATTTGCCCTACATATATCATATTAGTTGAAGTTCAGCTATGATTTCATGGAAATAAGCATAATTCCTTATCTTTAAAATTTCTACTCTTTCTGCTGCAGTATCTAGAAATACATAAATTTGATAGTCAGTGCTTACATTATAAATGTTTCATTCTTTCACAGGAATCATTTCTTCTGCTGTTTTTCAGATTTTCCCAGTATCTGGGTTCACTGATGTTTATCTTGTAAGTGGGGATCCTTCTAATAGAACTCATTGTAATAATGTTTTCTCAGGTTTTGCATTTTCAAAATTGTTTGGCTGCTACTTTTACATTTCTAAAAGTGCATTAGCTGAGAGTTAAACTGTTGAAACATATTTCAGTTTCTTGTAAATTTGCAGAAAATTCAGTGAGTGTATTTCCCCACATGTATACCTTTTAAACTGACTTGAGTTTTAACTTACAAAAATACTTATTTTTTTTCATTTTCCTGAAGTAATTTTGAGTGGACATATGTCTCTGCTTTCAACATTCTTGGTAAAAGTTATCTATTAATTATGTGTATTATCCATATGAAGATTCAAATCTTTAAGTTAGAGAAATATCATTCAAAATAATTTTAAACATTATTCTTCTCATGGCACTAGTATTTTTTAAAACTAAGAACATTAGTTATGCATATGATTGATTTGCTTTTCCTATCTTCCAAATTTTAAAATTTCCTTTCTTAACAAAAATATCTATAGCTATTGTCTTTTTCTTGTGTCGCTCATTTTGCTAGGTCAATTGCATGTTTTCATCTATGTCTGGTATCATTTGTGTCTATTTAAGTTTCATCTCCTATTTTCTGATGGTTTTAATTTTTACTTTCTTAAGTCCTGCACATTTATGTTCTCCTTCCTATTGATATCTTTTCTATGTGATACAGTGCTTAATGTTTTGCTCTTACTCTGTAAAGACATTTTTCATCTGTTCACAGTTAAAAATTGGAGAATAAATTATTTTCATCTGCATTTTCCATTTCTGTTCCTTATTTCTTTTTCATTTGTAGTCTATATCTTTGGTGTTGTTAATACCAATAGAAATTATTGAATGTTCTTGGAGGAGCTGATGGCTAGAAACCATTTTTGGGAAGATAAGTAGTCATGGTTTGGAAGGACTAGAATCTTACTGTGCTGATTTTTATGTGTTTTATATTTATGTCTACCCTAAGAGAAGACATCATTGTGGATGTTTTTGAAAAATTGGTTTCCTTGTTTCTCTCCCACTGCTGCCTGTTAATGTGGCATTTTCTGTGACTCCTCTGCTCCCAGAAATCTGTCCAGCTGAATTTCTCTTTTAAAGTCATGTTCTCCCTTTGCAGAATTGAAAAGAGGGACTAAAATTTTAATCAGTAATGATGCTTCACCCTCAAGAATGTCCATTGGATGTTCTTTCTGAGACACTCTATGTGGGCATCCTGTCTATTTCTACCAAGCCACTATTGTTATTTAAATGTTTAGTGTAATGGACTGAACTCTGTCCCTCCCCACAAACTTGTAGATTGATGACTTAACCCCAAGTATCTCAAAACACTATACTGGTACATAGGGCTTTTACAGAGGTAATTAAATTAAAATTAGTGTGTTGGATGGACCCTAATCCAACATGACTCCTCTCCTTACAAGGAAAGGAAACTTGGAAACAAAAGGAGTCACCAGGGATGGATGCACAAAGAAGAAATGCACATGAGGACACTGGAAGTTGGCCCTCCACAAAGTATAGTGAGAGGACTCGAAGAAAATCAATTCTGATAACACTTTGATGTCAAATTCATAAGAAATTAAATTCTCTTGCTTAAGTTACCCAGACAGTGCTTTTTGTTATTTCAAACCTACCAAACTAACAAATATGGTCATATTCCTAAGTTACTAATTTAAAAAAACAATTATTATATAAAATATAATGACTTAAAAATCAAGGTATATTCAGAATATTGGCTATAAGGTAATTATAAACAGAGTAATTTTCTTTGATCTATGTTCATAAAAATAAAGATGTGAAGTCATATTTAAAGGTGGAGTATATGAATGAAAAAGTAGTTAATATTTAATAATCTTTGATAGTTTAATGTTTGAAATAAATAAGCCACTAGGAATGACTAAATAGAAGCTATTCTGATTTAAAAAATACTTTCCAATTTGCCTGTTTCTGAGGTTATATATGCTTATTTTTAAAGCAAACAAGACATCGACTCGTGAGGGATTTGCTAAGATGCTTCCTCATTGAAAATTCAATTATTTTTCACTGTCCTAAGAACAATGTTACAGAATGAAGATCAGTATAGTCATTTAGTTAAACCTGAACCCTGAGCCTCCTGCCAATGTCAAGAAGCATAAAGCATAATGGGATGGTGAAGGAGCATTTAATCAGTCTTCTAGAAGATTCCATTTTAGGTTTCTGCCATATTATTATTATCAAGAAAAGACGGACAGGTACATTGTCTCTTGTATTCTTCCAATTCAAATTAAAATGCATTTGTGGAGCCATCTTCAGCACTAGGACTGTTTACAGCAATAGTGAGCTCTGCATTTTATCAGAGAATAGGTATCTCTTCTATCAATGGAAATTCTGTTGAAGAACATATATAGGGGGGAGATAAATCAAATTGCTAAAGGAAGCATAAAAGTGTAAAAGGCTGGTGGCAGGCACAAGCAACTTAACAGATGTTTATTTAGCTGACAAAAGAGCAGAGCTTAGATTTGGCAGGATTTTCCTGTAGAAAACCCCATGAATCCATCCCTTTAGATATTGTCTAAGTTAGAAATAAAATCTGAGATTCTGAAAACTGTAGTCAACCTTTAAAACCTTATATTTCATCTTGGTATGTAAGTTTGTCCTTTTCCCATCTCATGAGGAACTTTTAGTTAAGATAGAGAAAGAAAAATATCACTCCCTGATATTAACAATACAGATTAATTTATTGAAAAATATCCATTTCAAGGAATTACAAGGAGTCATCCATATGCCAGAAAAATTCTAGCATGCACAATAATGTTCTCCTTATTGCTGGGCACATCTGTTTTAATTCCTTACATTGGCGGAAAACATTGCAAAAATGTCCATTGTAAGGCTTACTGACTTTTCTATGTCAATGATCAAATTCTCTCTCATTTATTTAAAAATTATTTGCTTAATAGTTTTTTGTCTTAGTGGTTTAATTCCCCGCACTGTTTCATCAGGAGGCCCCAGAATGGAGAAAAATAAATACATAAGGTCTAAGTTTTTATATATCTATATCTTCCTAAATTGCTTTACAGTGTCCTTATACCCATATTTCTTACTTATCTACCAATGGTAATCTCTCCTTGCCACCACCCCCTCTCTCACACACACAAAGTAAATATTTATACCAAAATGTAATCATTTTCGTAAGTGTTTTATTCAGCTTTTTTGATGCTGTGACTAAAGAACCCAACATGAAAAATTGTAGAGGAAGAAAGTTTTATTTGAGGGCTCATGGTTTCAGAGGTTTTAGTCCATGGTAGGCTGGCCCCATTCCTCGGGCTTGAGGTCAGGCAGAACATTATAGCAGAAGAGTGTGGCAGAGGGAAGCAGCTCACATAATGATCAGTAAAAGCCGAGAGAGAGACTCCACTTCCAGATACAAATATGTGTCCCAAATCCATGCCCCAATTCCAACCTCTTCCAGGGCCACCCTACCACTTCAGTTAATCCTTATCATGGGATTAATTCACTGATTGGGTTAAGACTCTTATAACCCAATCATTTTTCTCTGAACTATCTCATATTTGTCTCACATGTGAGCTTTTGGGGGACACCTCACATCCAAAGCATAACAATAACCTTACCTGACTAAATATGCTACCAAAGGTAATTTACCTAATCTCCTAATTCAAATCAGAAAATATATTTTTAAAACCCATGGGTTAAATCCACTTTAAAGTGCTATAGAAATGTCAAAAGAAAAGAAGGAATAAACAATTAAGAATATACTGATCAATTGACTAATGCTATAAATCACAAGTTATCTATAGTCAATAGCTGAATGACTAGATATCATCCACAAATACTCATTCAGCAAAGACATAATAATACAAATATTAGCTTTTTATGATATTCAAGTAAAATATTCCAAGGCCCATTCTTTCAATATTTCAAGATTTATTTAGCTTTTTTCTAGTGTCTTATACTACATAACAATGTAGGTTTTTATTTTTTTTTGCTTTTTTGAGTTATATTTAATACATAAAAAATTCCTAAATTTTCTGTTTTTATTTTTGAGTTTTGAGATTATATAAGCATAAGGATATAAGCATATCTCAAAAAAACACAGATATTTCTATTTTCCCAAAAAGTGTTCTTGATTGTCTTTGTAATCATCCCCTTTTCCTCTTTACTCAAGAGTGAACACTCTGTGATTGCCTACATTGTTAGCAGTCCTTTTTAATTTTAGCAACTTTAATCAGTGAATCCTGTGATATTGCTGACATCTCTACATTTTTTTTTTTTGTTATTCTTCTTTTGTAAACTGTGGTTCAACTCTTTTATCACTTTTGGGGATTTTTGGTAGGAGTTATTTCTATGATTTGAATATTAAACTTTTCTTAAATATGAGTTACAATTATTCTTTTCCACTCTGTGGCTTATTCATTTATTTTCTTAACACTGTCTTTTAGTTATAAAGATCAATTTACCAGTTTTGAATCTGTGGATTTTTGTTTCCTTTCAATAAATAAATAAATATACCCTTACCTATGCTAAGTGACAAAGATAACCCTATTTTCTTCTAGAAGCTTTGTTTTTCTTTTTTTTTTTAAATATAGATTTAGTATTTAATTCTATGGTCTATTATCTTAGATAAGTCTTCTGAAATAGAACACCATAGTGTAGGTGGCTTCAACAACAGATACTTGTTTCTCACAGTTCTGGAGTCTAGGAAGTTCCAGAATGAGGTGCCTTCAAATCTGTTGTAGAGTTAGGGTCAGCTTCCTGGATTATAGATATACACTTTCTCATATTCTTACATGGAGGAAAAGTGAGAGAAAGAGAGAGAAACAAGCTCTCTCTTTTTATAAGAGTACTATTCTAGTCATGAAGATTCTGTCTTTCAGACCAAATAGCATTTCAAAGGCATCACCTCCTAACTCTATCACACTGGGCACTGGGATTTCAGATTATGAATTTTGTGAAACACAAATATTCAATGAGTAGTACTCACCTTAAACATTCTTTTGAGAATACATGGATAAAAGTTTTGAGTGTTTTCTTCAAGTTAATATTGCATTCATATATTATTGATTGAAAATACTTTTATTTTCCACATTGGATTTACTAGTACTATGGTCATACATAAAAAAGTTCCTATCTGGGTGGGTCTATTTAGAATACTCAATTCTATTCCATCAATGGGTTTGCCTGTCCTTACCTCAGTACCACATTTTATTGGGAGATTTATTCTAAGACTAAAAACTAGATAGTATAAATTCTTCAACATTGACTTTTTTTTCCCTCAAACATGTTTGGATATTCTAAGATTATTTGAATTCATTTTTTAAGTGCTACCAAATTTTTAAATTTATAGATGGTTGTATATACTGATATCAGGTGTTTTATGAATATTAAAACAGCTAATCCATAAACATTATATATGTTTCTATTTAATAAAATATCAGCAATGTTTGATACTCAAGTTCAATGTTTTCCTAGTATTGGTTAGAATTTCTCCCTAAATAATTAATATTTTGATACAATAGTTAATAGGCCTATTAATTTTCATTCTTTTTGCTCATAGCTGGCATACAGAAACGTATTTGATATATTCACTTTATAGTCTATGAATTTGCTAAACTAGATTATTACTTTTAGAAATTACTTATATATTGCACAGGGATTTTTACATTCACAATCAGTTCACATAAGAATAATAATGACTCTATCACTTTCTGATCTTTTTGCTTTTTATATCTTTTTCTTGACTTATTTGTCTTGCAACAAAGGAATATATAGAAACTTACACGGTTTTTCTATTTATAGCAACATCACCATCGTTTTCAGTGGTATCTAAACTTTTTTTGACTCTCAAAAAAATGCTTGTCTGAGAATGTTTATCAGACTTATGAAATATTTTTAGAACTTATTTTGAAACAATGAAGCTCAATAAATGTCTGTAGATCTGAGAACAAAATTGAATGGCAAGTTTATGAAATTTATTGGTCTCTGAACATTCTATAATAAATCCAAGGCATGAGTATGTTTATGATTCTTAAAGGGAATCAATGATAAGAGCAAAGTTTTAAATGTTGTTTAGACTGTACTCATTGGCATATTATTTTTCTTCATAAGCTGCTTATTATATTTGATTTGAAAATAGCATTTACTTGACATCACAATAAAAAACTTCTATTTGCTTTATGAAGATGATTATTTGTTAGCATTTGTACTAAACCTACCTGATATTTGATTTTATGAATCAACCTATTTGTCTTTCGAATTTTACCAATATATTACTGTCATTTAAACATTTATGAAACCCATATTTTGCTGAGAATTCAGCAGTACTTAACAGAAAATAGACTTGAGTTCTAGTTTCAATAAAGATAAAGTAGTTTGCATCAGAATAATGATCTCTAAGATAATCATTATGACCATCAGGTAAAAATGAGCAAAAATATTTTAAAAGGGGGAGATCTATAGATTCAGGTCAAATGTGGAGGGCAGTAGACCATTGAATAAAGAAATGTAATTGGATAAAACTTCTATGACATTTTTGTTTGAAACAATCCAATTCACTTAGTGCAAAGTGTCTAGAACTCATTTGGACAGTTATCTGATATCAGGAAACTTTAGAATTGTCCAAATAGCTGGAAAATAAGGAGAGAAAAAAATGAAAGATCAAAGAAGAGGAATATACTTCATTCAGGACACGAAGACAACAATAAAATTTCAAGATTAGAGTTAAAACGGGAAAACAAATGGACCCCAAGTCGGGAAAAAACCCTAGGCACTAGAATTGTCCCAGATGTTGAGATTAGCAAGGGACCACCTTAAAGAAGTTGCTATAAAGTCATTCAAGCTCTTAAAAAGATTGTCATAAAGAACAAACAGACTGTGACTCTCAGCAAATTGAAACTCTATAAGATAATCTAATGGAAGCTGTAGAACTAAAATTTACAATATTGAACAACCTAATAACAGATTACAAATAAAATGAGTAAATATCAATAAAAAATAAAGATATAGCAATAGAAATCAAGCAATAAAGAGAAGAAAATTCAAAGAAGATGACCTGTGGGATATATCTAAAGAGGTGCCACATATGTAGTTGCACTTTAAAAGAAAGAAACAATAGAGAAGACGACTTTTGAAAAAACAATGGCTAAAAATGCCCTCAATTTCATGAAAACCCTAAGCTATTCATACTAAAAGCATAATAAAACCTAAGACTATAGTCAAAGAAACCAATACCTAGACATATCACAATCAAATCAAATTGCTGTAACATAAACAAAAACTTGGAGTTTAGAAAATTTGGAAATTGCCACAGAAAATCATATTTTACATAGAAGGAACAGAAAATATGAACATTTAACTTTCAAAAATCAAAAGAAAGTCATAAGAATTATATCTTAAAAGCCCTGGAAAATGTTAACATTAGCATTCTATTTATAGGGAAAATACTTTCTCCAAATAACAACAAAACAAAAAATAGTTTTAGACAATCAAAACAAGGAAATACTTGGCCTGCAGACCACTCACTCAATAAATGCTCTGGAAATTTTTAGACTCAAAAAAAAAAAATTCCAGATAAAAACATAAATCTAAAGAAAAAAAATATGATAAGTCACTGAATACTATTGTGTCCTCAATGTGTGTAGATAAGATTTATCCCAACAAAATAGAAGAAGAGCACAAAGGGTGGGGATAAGACTGTATAGTTTTAAGCTCATAAAAATTAATGTGAAATAGTAAATATTAACTTTAATTAGATAGTTATAAGTTAAAGAGGCAGATTGCAATCCCTAGGTAAATAACAAAATGAATTAAAGAGGTATAACAAGAAAGGCTTCAGAAAAAAACAATTGCGATTAAAAATGGACACAGAAGGCTGGGGATACAGCTCAGTTGGTAGTGTGCTTGCCTTGTGTGCACAAGGCCCTGGGTTTGATCCCCATCACCACCGAAAAAAATGAACACAAAATATTTTCCTCAAAGAAGTCATGAAGTGTGAGGTAAAGACACCTAAGAACAACAACATCAACAATGAAAGAGATAGGATAAGTAGAATTGAAACTTTAAAATGGTAGACATAAATCCAATCATAGTAACAATTAACTAAATAAAAAGTATAAATTATCTAATTTCAAAACATAATTTCAGAATAAATTAAAAGTAGTACTTAAGCACACATTACATAAGAATGACATGTTTAAATTTAAAAGGCACATATGTTGACAGTCAAAATATGAATGAAGAGGTCTTACAAATAGTAATATTTAGAAGACTGATATGGCAATAGATATATCAGGAAAAAACTGATTTGAGAGATAAAGAATAAAGTGTTATAATAATAAAATGATCTTTCATTGTAACTACATAGCATTCAGAAATATGTGTATCTAATAACATAATTACAAAAATGTAAAAATTGACAGAAATAAAGCTATATAGAGAATACAATCCTCGGAATTTATGAATACTTCTCTCAGTAGTTAAAAAGTAGCAATTAGAAATATTTGAGTTAATTCTCTAAGTAATTATTACCTAACCAGACTGTGAGGCTAGAATATAAACATTACATTTCTAACAGTCAAAATTACACATTTTATATTTTGTGGTCAAAAAGAATTGAATTAGAAATTTACTAGATACAAGATTTGCATCATCTCATTCATATGTGAAATATAAAAAAAAAGGATCATGCAGAAGTTGATAGTCCAACAGTTATTTCCAGAGGTTGGGGAGAATAGGAGGGATGGGCAAAAGTGGATCACTGGGTGTTGCATTACAGTTAGGGTTGAGAGGTGCTGTTGTGCTGTGGCACATTGTAGGTAGTGATCATACATCAAATATTTCAAAAACTAGAATAAAGGATTTTGGATTTTTAAGCAGTAAATACATGAATATGAGAAGGTATATATGTTTAGCCTGATTTAAAGATGATACATTGTGTACATGTATCAAAATATCACACAATGCCACATTAATATGAATAATTTTTTATATTTTTATTCATCTGTTAAAAATGTTGAAAGCAAAAGAAAATGTATGCAACTTGAGAGAATCCCAATTTTAGTTCTCTGAAAAGGTTAATACACTTGATCAAATCTTAGCTTTCCTCAAAAATAAAAGATTGAAAGATAAGCTATAAATTAGCATAGATCAGCAATATCAGGAAATCAGGAATTAAAGATTGCCATCATTCCAGATCCTAGAGAAAGAGAGAGGGGGAGAGAGAGAGGGAGAGAGAGAGAGAGAGAGAGAGAGAGAATAATGAAATATTATGAGAGTTTTTTGACAACAATAAGACAAGTATGATAAAATGGGCAAATTGTTTGAAAAACACAACTTGTCTAACTTGACACAGATAAAATAGAAAATCTGCAAGCTGTATAAGCATTCAATCAATTTAATCCACTATTGAATTATTCCCAAATAGAAAGCTCTATTTTTCCTAGTGAATTCTGTCAAATATTTATTCGTGAAGCAGCTGCAATCCCACACACTCCTTTATCATAAGGAGTAGGAGTGAGCAATTGCTATCCTCCACTCTGAATCTGCATAACCCCAATGCAAACATGGCAAGAGCACTGTGAATAAAGAAAGGTAGACTCCAGCATCCCTCATAAACTTAGACATCCATCATCACAAAAACATCAGTGAGTCAAATCAAGTCATAGTTGTGAAACATTTGAAAATCAATCAGTATAATTTACCATAGTAACAAGATAAGAGAAAAAAAGGCACGTATATTTTAATAAATTCCAAAAGAACATGTGACAAAATTAAGCAATTATCCGATTAGAAAAGCAGTGTGTGTGTGTGTGTGTGTGTGTGTGTGTGTGAGATGCAATTAGCATTAAAGGCAAACTCCCCCAAGCTGTAAAAGAATGCCTATGAAAAACCTACAGAGAGCATCAAACTCTTCCTCTAAGGTAAGAAACAATCACTGGATATCCTCTCTCACCGTGTCTGTGGAACATCAGATTGATGGCTTAGCAATGAGATAAAGAAGGACAATAAAATTGTTATTGGAAAAATTAGCAAAACTATGTATTCATGGATAATGTAATGATTTAGTTGGTAAACATTAAGGAACATACAAAAATCTTGTAGAGTTATAAATGAGATTAGCAAGGCACTCTATATAAGGACAAAATACAATCACTGTTATGATTTGGATGTGAGGTGTCCCCCCAAAAGCTCGTGAGACAGTGCAAGAAGGTTCAGAGGAAAAGTGATTGGGTTGTTAGAGTCTTAACTCAATCGGTGAATTAATCCCCTGGAGGGATTAACTGACTGATAACTGAAGGCAGATGGAGTATGGCTGTAGCAGGCAAGGAATTGGAGGTGTGGCTTTGGGGTATATATTTACATCTGTCAAGGAAGATCTTTTCTCTCTCTCTGCTTTCTGTTCATCATGTGTCCTTCTTCCTTGTGCTACATTCTTCTGCCATGATGTTCTGCCTCACCTTCAGCCCTGGGGAATGGAGCCAACCTTCTATGGACTAAGACCTCTGAAACCCTGAGCCCTCAAATAAACTTTCCCTCCTCTACAATTGTTCTTGTCAGATCTTTGGTCACAGCAGCGAAAAAACTGACTGAAACAATCACATTCTCTGCAGACTAGCATTAAACATTTGGAAAAATTATTAAATGTTATTAAAATAAGATACGAGGTAATATTTTTAAAAAACTGCAAAATGTCTACATTGAAACTAAAATCAAGCACAAAATAGCAAAAATAAAAACAAAAAATATTCCTTTAAAAAGTTAATTTAAAAATGGAATTATATATAGTTTGTTAATAAAATATTCAGTGTCCTTATTGTGCCCAATTAACCAAAGTAATGTATAGGCTCAATGGAATCTAAATCATTATTCCAGAACATATCTCTAGAGAAATGGACAAAGTGTTTCTAAAACATCCATAGAAATGCAAAGCACCTAAAGTGTTCTTGAAAAAGAACAAAGCAGGACAATAATTATGCAATAAATTGCAGTAATCAATAGTGTAGGGGCTGAGGGCATAGCTCAGCAGTAGAGCATATGCTTAACATGCACATAGCCCAGGGTTCAAAGCCCAGCAACAAAAAAATAAGTTTCTTAATATACAGTGCTAGAAAACTTGGAAACTCAGCTGGGAAAAGACACAAGGAATGAGCCACATCCCTTACTTCACATTACACATGATAGTTTAAGGTGGGCAATAGACTTAATGTAAAATTTCAAATATTAAATTACTAGGACCAGACATGAAATTAAAGTTACTAACTAGTAGCAAAGATTTCTATAAAATAAACAAATAATACAAAACTGTTGAGCTAAAATTTATAAATATTAAATATTTTCTGCCATTGTACACATCACAAAAACTGGAACAAAGAATAAACTAAGAGAGATAAATTATAAATGTTTATCTGACAAAAAATTAACTTATGGAAAATCAAACTCTCTCAATTCACTAAAGAATAGGCAAAAATATTCCAACTAGCAAATGATTGAATAACTTGAATGCACGAAAATAAAGAACCAATAATCGTATAAACATGAATAAACCAAGAAAATGAAGTGTGAAAGTAACTCACCTATTATTGATGAGTGATCTATAATAAAAGTAAACATGTAATTAATTTATCACTCAGCAAGAAATCTCTTAAATATTTACCCCAGAAAAATAAAAATAGATGCCCCCAAAACATCACGGACATTTGCATCAACTTTACCTATAATGTTTTAATATACCTGAACTTAATACTGTACAAAGTCCATCCACAGGAGAATGGAGAGCTAATTGCACTGTCTTCATCTGATGGAATATTACTCAGCACTAAAATGAGTAATATTCATTAAAGAGAATAAATCAGTCAAAAATCTTTATAATGTGTAAAATAGCTAGAAACAAAGGAGGATATAGTACAGGTTTTCATTCAAATGAATTTCTTGAATAGGTAAAGTTAATCTGTGGTGAAGAGAATGTTTTAATATGTTTGAGTAAGACAGAAAATAAAAGAATTTCTTAGATGATTAGATATTTCATATCTGTATAGGAGTGTAACATATTCATGTATAATTGTGAAAAATATTATACACTCAAGATGTGTGTAATATAGTAGTCCCCCTCCCTTTAATGAAGACTGTAGTTTACACAAAGAAGCTCCCTAAAATTATTTATTATAAATAGAAATAGAGTAACTTCATTCTAAAGAACATTGGTGAATGCCATTATAACCAAACAACTTAAATGATATAAGTAAATGTTCAGAGGAATCTTCATTACATGCCTCCGGAACGGATGAGCTGAGGAAAACATGACATCACTTATATGCTCAACATGCCAAAAATACATAATTTGAAACTAATCATAATGAGATAATTAACAATTTAGTGCTATTTTCCAAAGCAATTGATATCTTTAAATCAAAAAAGAATCCAAGTCGCTTTCCAGATTAAAGTTAGTGAAAGTATCATGGTAATTTAATACAATACATGAGACTCAATTTCACTTGTGCCTGGGGGGAGATAGCTTTGAAGTATAATATAGCGACTATTGTTCAATGTGAAAATCAATCAGATTAATTAAATAACATTTTTCAACTTCTCTTCATGCATGGAAAAACAAATGTCTTAAAACCTAAAGACCAAAAGGACCTCAATTTCCTTCACAGTTTTCCACTCATTTTCTGTACAACAGAATGTGTATATATATATTTGCATCCCCCCAGCATCCCAAAATAATAATGGAAAGAAAGAGTCATATACTTTGATCTAATGAATTGAAAACTTAGAAATTTTATTCATTGGGCAACAACAAATGCACATTCAGACAGTAACTTAGGAACAAATTATTGCTCCTGTACAAAATTAAGAAAATATATTGCATTGTTAATTCTAAGCACTAACTAAAAAAAATCATTCTATACAAAAGCATGGTAAAAGAAAGGATATATTTTTAATTCAGTTAGAGTACAAAAGAATAAATTGCAATATGTTATCAGCATATCTCAACTTCTCCTTTAGGCTATTTTCTATAGTACATTGTTTAAATTAAACTTGAGGAATACAAACAAAATAAGTAATATTTTTGTTAACTAAAGAAATGTCTGCTTTGAAATTTTAGATTTTTTTTTTGCCAAGTTTGTAATGTAAACTACCTTTAATTTGGATTTGAAAAAGAAAAATCCTTGTGTTTCTTATATGTTAAATTTATTGTCCTTATAGTAAAGATGGTTTTAATATAAATAATGTCATTTAGAGAAAATATTTTACTCCTTTCAGGAAGAAAATGAAATAGGAAGCTCTCCTGGCTCAGATAAATTCAGGGGTCTCGTGGGCAGTTTGCCCAGGTGGCTGTGTCTTAATAAGTACATAAAGTGGATGACATGTGCCAGGCTTGCTAGTCCCATTTTTGCTTTCCCTCAGAAAGCTATGACAGACAGCCAATGGCCTGTGGGGGATTGTTCATACCTTGCTGTTGGTGATATCTGTCAATGTATCTTGTTCCTGTTCCCTGGCTTGACAGGAATTTTGCATCAGAGTTGAGAATGGTTGAGAACCTAGCCCCTTTATGCCTGTCAGCATCATTGACAGGCAGACATTATAGCTGCCCTCCTCCTCGTCGCCCAGCTCAGCTTCTAGGCACACAAACAGGAGGTATTTCTTTCCAATGAACACAGGGGAGCCCATGACTCAGAACTATAACACTTTAACTCTTAAACTCCATTCCGGTTAGTTTCTTGAACAGATAGTTCCTCCCGACACTGGAGTTTAGATGAAGATATGACTCATGTAAAAATATAAAAGAACCCTCTTGATCAAAGAATGCTGAACATTCCACTATGCATTATATATATATATATATACACCCATCATTAAAACAGCTTTCCCAAACTTATCTCTCTAAGTGAGACAGGGATGCTATAATAAAATATTATAAGTGATTTGCTTAAAACTCAGATATTTACCTGGCCTAGTGGCACATGCCTGTAATCCCAGTGGCTCGGGAGGCTGAGGCAGAGGATCATGAGTTCAAAGCCAGCCTCAGCAAAAGTGAGGTGCTAAGAAATTCAGTGAGACCCTGTCTCTAAATAAAATACAAAATAGGGTTAGGGATGTGGCTCAGTGGTCGAGTGTCCCTGAATTCAATCCCTGGGACACTCTCCCAAACATATTTATTTCTCAGAGTCATTAGGGTTTTGGGAAGGTTAGGATCAAAGTGATGGTCAATTTGGTTCCTGGTATGGATCCACTTCCTGATTTGCACATAGTCAGTTTGTCGATATATCCACATTTGGGAGAGATCAGGTGGAGAATGTTGGGAAAAGAAAGGGAAAGAAATACAGTCTCTTTGTCTGCCTATAGGACACTAACTTAACTTTCATTACCTGATTTAAACCTATTACTTCTCAGAGGCCAACCTCCTATTAGCATTATACTAGGGTTTAGGGTTTTAATTTGTGATCTTGGGGGAAACATGAACATTCAGCCCATCCCAAAAGCACATCTTATTTTAAACCACCCATTTGCTAAGTACTGACTAAAATTTCATACTTAATTAATTTGTGTAAGAATATTAATTACTGGATTAAGACAATTTAATTCATTAAATCAGCAATTTTCTAATTTACTTTTTGTGTTCAATAATATAACTAACATTCTTTAAAATTACATAATTATAAATATTGTGTTAAAGTTTATTATTCTCTAGTTTGTATTAGGTTTGCAATGTGTATACTGCAATACAATCTTTATTAAAATAAATATGCATTTTGTTTACATGTCAATTTCTTTATTACACAAGGAATTACTTGAAAGCAATGAAAAGTTAGTAATCTTTATCTTATTTACAAGAACATATGGAACAGAGTAGGTACCCAGTTGATAGAAGTTGATATAGTGTTGAATAAGTAAAAAATACTAAATGCATAATGTGTAATAAAGCAAAATAAGAAATAATAATAATAAGTTAATTAGAATTTTATAAGTAATAATTACAATATAATAAAGGTTTTATTACCATTTGGAAAAATAATGACCAATTACAGGTAAAATATGAACAGTGGGAATATTTTTTGGAGATGGTAAGAATGAATCATGGCTTTGATTTACATTTATATGATTTTTATGTTGTTTTGACAATAAGCAACAGACAAGAGAAATTTTGGTTGTAAGAATTATATGAAATGTGGGCTGGGGTTGTGGCTCAGTGGTAGTGTGCTCACCTAGCATGCATGAGGCACTGGTTTCGATCCTCAGAACCACATAAATGTAAAATAAAGATACTATGTCCACCTAAAACTAAAAAATAAACATTTTTTTTTTTAAAAAAGAATTACATGAAATGTAATGTTCATCATCCCTAAATAATATGTCTGTTTCCATTTCCCTGAGATCTGTTACATGTGATTTTCCTCATGATTCCTCAAGCCAATGGCGTCATAATTATCCAATGGACTTTTATGAACACTCTATTTATAATAAATACCTAATGGCGACAGGCAATGGATTTTAAAATATCTGTATAGGCACATAATTTAAAAACATAATTTATAAGTTCTAAAATATTTTTTCTATAAATGTATATACATTATATAGTCTAGAATGCTGTGGCTTGAAGATAAACATTTGTCTTTGAAATTATGTACACCACATAATTCTACCTTAATGTGATATACAAAAACATTTGTTTAAACATGATATGCACGTCTTATAATTATTTATATAATCATAAGGTTAATATTCATTTCACTGCAAATCATTAGAGAAATATTCAATGAATCAAATAGCTGCAAAAATGCTGTCATAATCAAAAGTTTTACCTGGTTTATGCACTGAGACAATGATTCTGAGAGCTGCAATGAATGAAGGACAAAGGAAAAATACAGAAAAAATATGCCATTTTCTTAATGTTGTGTCCCCCCTGTTTAGAATTCTCTAGAAGAACCAATAGAATATAGAGATACACATTTAGAAACATAATCAGGAATGCAGTATGGGAATTGGCTCATAAATGATTGTCCATCTGCAAGCTGGAGAACCAGGAAAGCCAGGGTAAAATTCAGTTCAAAGTCATAAGCCTAAGAACTTACTGGGAAAGGAAGAAGACTTCTGATGTAAGTCCTGGAGTCAAAAAGCCAGAGAACCAGGAGCTCCAATGTCTGGGATAGGAGAGGAGAGATGCCACAGCTCAGCAGAACATTTGACCTCTGCTTCGGATTTCTGTTCCATCTGGGCCCTCAATTGATTGGCATGCACAGCTGTATTGGTGAAGGTGGATATTTACTCTTTACTGATTCAAATGTAAGTGTCCTTTGGAAACATGCTTCCAGACATTCCCCCAAAATGATGCTTTGCAAACTGTCTGGGCAATTCTTTACCCACTCAACATGACACATAAAATGATACACATACACATATTTATTTTCAAATAAATAAAGTAATAATATCATAAGTCTATCTAACATGCTATAATTCTTCTGCAACAACAACAAAAAAATAATCCTTCCTCAGAAGAGAAGCAAAGTCCTGAGTGGCTTTAACTCTCTACTGATATCATGAAACTTAAATACTACATAGAGTTAACCATATTTAAAGGCTGATATACAGTCAATATAGTTTATGCTACTTAACGAGGAGATAAGAGAAAAAGAAAGATATTCACTATGTATACGAATGTGTACATATTTGTATACACACACTTATATGCACACACACAAATATAAAACAAAACAGGGAAGGAATACACATTACAATTATAGGCCCTGTTTTTCTAACTGATAATTTTTCACAGCTGATATTTGTGTTTTTATTTACTTTATACTACCCATTCTGAATTCCCTTTTCCTCAACAAGCACCGCAACTTGTTATTTTTTACCTGGTGGTTTGACCTAAACCTTCATTTCTAAATGATTTTGATGCGTTACAATCTTGCCCAGATTGAGTTGTTCAAGTTTTCTAATGACCTTAATCACAGTATGAAGATACCAAGATATATTAGTCATGGTTCTAGAGGAACAAAACCAACAAAATATGCATGATTACAAAAGCAGATTTAATAGACTGGATTACAGGATCAAAAGCTGGATAGTTTCACAAGGCCATCTGCACATTGCAGAGCCAGGGTAGCAATTAACTGCTCAGTCCAAGAAGCTCGGAACAGGAAAGACAAGTGATGCAGGTCCAATCTACGACTGATGGCCTATAAACTCTCTGGAGAACCAGAGGCCAGAGACCAGGTTGAAAGAGGAAAGGATCTGGAGTTCCATGTCTTAGGGCAATGGCCAGAGCAATCAAAGTACCTGCTCCAGAAGAAATGAGAACTGAGAATGTAGCTCAGTGATAGAGCATCTGCCTAGCATGTGTAAGGCCCTTGGTTCAATCTCCAGCACCGAAGAAGAAGAAGGAAGATGAAGAGGAGGAGAAGGAAGAGGAAGAGGAGGAGGAGGAGGAGGAGGGGAGGGCAGCTGAGCTCTGACCACNGGGAGGGTGATGAGGGGAGAAGGAGGAGGGAGGGGAGGAAGAGGGAGGAGGAGGAGGGGAAGGGAAGAAGAAGGAGATGATGACAACAATGACTCAAGCTTTCTTGACTTCTACCACTAGGCAGTAAAATGGAAAAAGCATCTTAGGCCCTCAAAATCACAACCATAAATGACCCCTTGATTTCAGCCCCTTGAGACTATGAACAGAGAATGTCTTATAATTATTTATATAATCATAAGGTTAATATTCATTTCACTGCAATATTGTTTCAAGCTGTCCAGATGTGGTAATTTATTACGCAGCAATAGAAAATTTAGGAGATATAGATATATAGATGGATATATATATAGCTTATACTTGCTGCTTACATTTTATTTTATTCAGCAGTTGTTATACACGCCCATGGAATCCAGCTATGATCTGAGATCTGACCTGGATAGAGAAGCTGTATAATATCAATGCTTTTCTGAACTTGAAGGTGACTTTGAAAATGAAATGACTTTTTTCACCTCCGTATGTTCTGTGTCCTGATTCATTCATTTATCAAACATTTGTTGAACACATAATATCTGCCAAGACATGAGATGGTTATTGGGAACTACAATGTAAATTCATAACCCTGTACTCATGGAAATCAATGCATAAAATCCATATTTGCCAAGACATGAGATAGCTATTGGAAACTCCAATGTAAAGTCATAATCCTGTACTCATGGAAATCAATGCATAAAATCCATATTTGAGCGGTATAATTTAAAATTAATTTTGGCTTTACAATTCATATTTTTAAAAAATGTTTGATTTTATTAGCTAGCTTTCATTCCTAAACTCAGAATCAGTTTGATTTTTAAAAATTAATTGCATCTAGCCAACCACAGTATAGTAAAAAGTACAAAACATGAATCAGATTAATTCAGAAACCATGATGGCAGCCAGTAGTTTTTACAGTAATATAATGTTGAAAATCAGTTAGTCAATCAAAAAAATTTTATGGATTTAGATGTTTGAAATCCAGCTTTGAAGAAGCTATCCTTCCCCAAAATACCTTATCACCTTATCAGTAAGTTTCTTAAAATTATTCCCAAAGCTATAGGAAACATCTCTTCAACTATCTGCCTAAGCCAAAAGTCATGGAATGAAAGAAATCAACCCTGACAGTTTTATACATTAATATATCAAATGAATGCTGAAATGTCAGAAATAAGTGGTATATACCTAAGGATATGCACTTCAATCCAGTCCTTCGAAGAGAGAAAGTAACATAAAAGAGCGGAGAGGTCAATAGCTTGAAAGTCAGTCCACCTTTTTCTGAAATTAAAATGAGATGACAAAATAAAAGTAAAGAAAAACAGTAAGTTTCCATAAGATATTATTTATAGATTCTCATTCACTTTCTTAGCACTGCTACATTTATACGTTAGGAAATGTTTCAAAGAAAATATTTTTTTAGAAGCTGATTTTTTTATTGTTATTGTAAGAATACTTAAACTCAGGACATTTATGCCTATATTTTAAATACCACAAATCCAGTAACTACATTTACAACCCTTTTTTTTCTGATGAAAAAGAATGGAAGGGCAGCATCACTGCAGTGGAAAAATAATCAAATCAACAAAAAACTGTTTTATGAATTTAATAAGAATTCATATTAAAGACAAAAACTGAAATATCAAGAAAAGGATAGAGAATAGCAATATGACACAGTTTATCAGAAGGGCAATCTGTTGAATATACATTGATATTTACCGAGAAAACAACAACAAAACACTAAGAAAGTGTTTGCCACATCTTCTAGTGAATGGTACCACAAGAGCAAGTATTTGGCAGAGTCTACCAAATACTGTACACAGTAGATCCTGTTATAAGCTTTTGAATCACCAAATCATTTATTAGATTTAATACTGTACGGGTATTTCTCAGGGATATTTGCCCATATTGTTCTTGAGATCAGGCATTAGTTGTATAGTTTTTCGCCCTGACAGACAAAAAAAAGAAATATTAATTATACAAGTAAGTGATATACTAATTGGAAAGAACTCACTTTTAAATTAGTCTTATAATTAGTGCTTATTTATATGTAAATTTGAACATTGGAATGTAGTTTTTAGATGTAGAGATAAGGGATGTGGTCATTTTCCCCCAGGACACACCTTGAGCAGATTTATACTTTGGTAAGTAAGTGACTACTTTGTCAAGGAGAGCCCAAACAAAAGGGCCAAGTGTCATTTCCAAGTAAGGCCATGAGGTCTGTATATATGTGATGCTTAATCTCTGCCACTTTCCCTGTACCATGTCATACAAGAAGGTAATCGTATTGATGTGACAGAGCTACATATTTCCTGTGGGTGAAGGACAGTTGCCCAGGTGAGTGGTTAAGACCTACAGTAGACAACTCATGGAGTTCATATAACAAGAAGTAAAGAGAAGATGTGCTACAGAAAAATTGTTCATGATAAAATACACAGAGATAATAAGATTCAACAATTTTACAATACTCTAAACAATGTGCTAACTATCTTTTAAGAATTCAGGTCAGCTAGCTTATAAAAGATATGATGAATTTGAGGCTAGATATTTATCCCTTGCACTCTTTTTCCAAGACCTTTCTTTCTTGAGAGATGTTTACCAGAACCCATATAAAGCATTTCCTTAAATGATCTGGCAGCAATCACCTGCACATTCTATGGGAAGTATGTTACTTGTATACCAGACCAGAAATGAAGTTTTGTCTTATTTTTTTTTCCAAATAGTTACATTTCTACCAGAGAGAAAAATGTTTCACTAAAATGAGTAATGGATGAGTTTTTTTCTAAATGATACATTCCCATCAATTTATGTTCAGCAAAATTGAGAATAGATTCTGGGGATACCAGTTGCTAAAGGAAAAAACAAACTCATGCTTAGAAAGGTCAAGTATTTTATTTTCATCAAAAATTGCTGTGTACACAGCAAGAGACTTTCCTAAATAACCAATGTAAAAAGATGAAGCATTGAGCATTAACTTGTACTATTTCATAAAAATGACTTTCTTTTTGTCAACCTCTGCTTCCCTATGCAGTGACTGAAAACTTGATATTTGCAGTCCATGCATTGTTTCTGGAGTATTTCAGTTAATAATTAGAAAATAATGATGATATCTGACTCAATATAACTATCCTAACTGAAAATCTGATAGAATTTTTGCAACAATTCCTTATACCAATACCATAACAATGCAGTTTGGTCATAAATACTATTTTAAAGGCTACATGTATGATATTTTAAAGACATCTAAGGTAGAGTATTGAAAATTATGTGTAATACTATATGCTCTCCTTCAGTGTTAATTTTCATTAGATATGGATGTGATATATTGTTAACACAGTTGTTTATGAAAAGAATAGAATTTCTACTATCCCAATCTTAAGACTTAATCTTCTGTCACTTTAATTTTTAAATGTACCTGCAAATTTCAATTATACTATCATTTATAGACAATAAAAATATAGACTACATAATCTAGACTATACAAATCCATAGGCTATACAAAGACATAATCAATATAATGGAAAGAAAGGCTACCAGTAAGGAATAAACTATTTTGACACATATGACCAGAAAAATATCTGTATATAAAATATACAAAAAGCACCTAGAAATAAATAATAAAAAGGTCAACAATGCAAATAGTGGACAAAAAGAGATAAGCACAGGTATTTCAGAAAAGAGGAAGCATATGTCATAAATGAATATTGTCAACTGTATTGAAAATTAGATAAATTAAAATCATAGATGTCCTTTTATATCAATCAGCCTGTTAAAAAATGAAAAAATGAAAAAACTATCCTGTGTAAATGAAAATGAGAAGCAATTCTGATTTTTAATTTCATGAAAATATATAAAAATTAATTACTAAATGATTCAAAATTATTTAAATATAAAAATAACTATCAAAAGCAAGTGAAATAACTAAAAATATTTATTTCAACTTAATAAAAAAACAAACCATACATGCAAGAAGATGGTGGATTAGAGGAAAGCTGTACTCCACAATAGTTCCTCAGTTGGAGATTTAAAAAGTGGGAAGACCTCTCCTCAGTGGAGGGGTGGTGAAGGGAATCCACTAAAGCTCAATATTGGAGAGCAAAAACATCATGGAGATACAGAAAGTTGGAAACTTTGAACATAATATAAGAAATAATATGTTTGTGATGCACAGATTTGACTGGCAGTGGGTCAAGGTCAGCAGCACCAGCCCCCTGCTGAGGGAAGGGGAACACACAGAGGAGTAAAAATGCAGTGAACAAAATTGGTTTCCAGGAACCCGTGCAATAGAGTTGGAGGCTGATCTTAACAGACTGAAAAATGGTGGGGGGAGTTGTTGAGTTGAAATTGATGGAAATTACCTGGCCAAGAGACAGAGTCGGGCCAGAATCATGTTTGAGTGGCCACATGATGGCAAGCAGAGGCAGAAAACTGAAACCTAATAAAGTAAGCTGCCAGTCTGACCCAGCAGTCACCTGTTGTGGGATCCAAACTCTGCCTGAACCAGGGTGATTGAAACAGGCCTAGGGAAGACTGTCCCTTGGGTGATAGAGGCTGGGGAAACTGAGGACAGAGAGTCCCCTTTGGTGTCGGCATCCCATAAGAACATCTGGGAAAATGCCAGTAAGTGGTCAAACATTACAGGTCTGACCCTGCAAAATTAACCTCCATTGAGGTGACATATGTGAAGCTTGTACAGATTTAGATTCCTCACCCTAAAATTTAAATTTGGGGAAGGCCTCTGAGACCCCGACATACGGAAAGTTCACCATCTCCAAAGCAACAGGGGGTGTGATTGATCAAATCTCAAATATCAGAGTTTCAGCAAAGGTTGGCCTATAACAAACCACAGCTACTAGAACTTAGAAATCAGCACCAGCCCCACTGTGGGAGTACAGGGCTTGTCAGCACTCCCCAGTCTATCCCATCCTATATTGGGAGACAGGAAGCTGAGAGATACTACAACTAGCTTTGGCTACTAGCTATATGGCTGGCAGCTTTGTGAGAAATACACAGATGTGGTAATTTGCAGCCCCTACTTTCATAGCCCCAAGGTTTACAGAGTTCCAAACATAAACAAAAATAATAGCATAACAGCAAAAGCAGTGATCATCTATTCTTACCAATAGTTTTCACTACCTCAGGGGAAACAAGCTCTTTATTTTTAATTAAAAACATTTTTTTCTATCCCCCCTTTTGCTTCTTTTTAAATTATAATTTCATTTATTTTATTTTATTCTATTTTTATTTTACATTTTTCCATTCTAAATTTGTGTGTGATCTCAGTGTGCATATAGGTTAATATCAAATAATTTTTTCATAAAATATATTTATATAATTTTTCTTTCATTTTTATTGCTTCTTTCTTCAACATTTATTATTTAGCCATAGTTGATTTTCTGGGGTGAAATTTTACATGTGAGTTTAAGTTGTTTTGATTTTAGGTTGGTTGGTTTGTTCATACCTTAGGTTTTTTTTTTCTTATTATTATTCTTTCTTCACACTCTTTCTCCACTAATAGTCATTTTTTTCTTTTCCCTCGTTTTCTTTATTTTGTTACTTTAATTTTTTTACTACTTTATCTTTATAGCTGTCATCTGCTACCTCTCTCCTGCTTCTCCTCTGCTCATTTTTTAAGTATTTCATATCTTCTCTTGTTTTCCTACCATATTTTCTTTTTGCTTAAGCATCTACAATTACACTATTTGATAGAATTATATAATTTATGTAATTCCTATATCATTTATGTTATGATTATTAATAGAGTGGACAACTTAGTAAACAACTACTGTTTTATGTTTCTTATCTAGTATATAGCTGTTTGTTGTTGGAGCTGATGTTAAATGCTGAACCTACTGTTCCTCTACAGGTGGTAATTAGTGATAGAAATGTCAAAGTACACACCATTTGTTTATTTTAGGCTTATCTCAGTAGCCAACCCAAAGAGGGGCTAGAAAATGATTGGGCTGTTTTAAGTTCAGAGAAAAGTACTTAAGCAACATTTACAACTCAGCAAAGTAGCATGAACCTCACTCCACTCATAGATTAGTCCCACTTGAACCTCAACAGTACTTCAACACATAGAATAGGGAAGACAAAAATCCCAGACCAACAACCAAATTGCAGGTAGGAACAACAGAGGCGAACCTCAGGTCCTACTCCTGTATGTCTAGTCATACAGCAAAAACTGAGAGAAGTACTTCGAACAAAAACAACAAAAAAATCATATACCAAAGGACACACATACAAAACAGGAAGAGCAATGAAAGTCTGATGGAATGAATATACACACATAATGCAAGACTGATGTGCAAGTCTAAGACCTCTAAAAACATGAATAAAAAGAAAAAAAATCTCCCCTCAAAATTTATAATCCCCACAAAGAGGAACCTACAGATGGAGAAGGGGATGAAAGTCCTGAGAAAGACTATAAAGAACTTATTATTAAAATGTTCAATGAACTAAGAGAATATCTAATAAACAAATTAATAGAGCAAACACAGGAGGTGAAAGATCATTTCAATAAAGAAATAGAGATATCTAGGGGAAAAAACAATCAGAACTACTTGAAATGAAAGGCACAATGAGGAAAATCAGAAATTCACTTGAAAATATCAGTAACAGAATAGATTGATAGAAAATAGAACTTCAAGCCTGAAAGATGGAACTTCAAACATTGAAGATAGGGTATATGAACTTGAATACTCAGTATATAATAAAGGAAAAAAGTAAAAAATCATGATCAGAATATGTAAGAACTTTGGGCCAACACCAAGAGACCAAACCTGAGACTCACTGGGATAGAAGAGAACATGGAGATATACGCTAAAGGAATTAAGAACCCCTCAGTGAGATAATATCAGAAAATTTCCCTCACCTTAGAAATGAGATAGACATCCACATACAGGATGCATATAGAACTCCAAATAGACAAGATCATGAAAAAAATATGCCAATCAAGATGCTTAACATAGAAATTAAGGAAAAAAATATTAAAACTGAAAAAGGAAAACATCACTTTGCATTTAGAGGCAAACCAATAAGGTTCACTTCTGACTCTTCAACTCAGGCCCTAAAATCAAGGATGACATAGAATGAGATATTCAAAGTTCTAAGAGAAAACACTTGCCAAGATTGCTATATTCAGCAAAGTTATCCTTCATAACCAATGAAGAAATAAGAACTTTCCATGACAAGAATAAGCCAAAAAAATTTATGACCACTATGCCAGCACTACAAAGATATACTGTATATAGAAGATCTCAAAAAGAAACCAAAAGCTCCCAAATAGATGAATATCACTAGAACAACCAACTAAATGAAAATCACGACAAAATTAAATATAGAAAACAAACCCAAATGGCAGGAAATAGCAAATATCTATCCATAATAACATACTTATATCAACTCCCCAGTTAGAAGATGTTTTAGTGAGCTTTTTGTCTGCTTTGTCTTAAAGATCTGACCAGAATAATTTTAGGAGTGAAAGATTATTTGGGGGCTCATGAATTCAGAGGCCTCAATCCACAGATAGCAGACTCCATTCCTCAGGGCTCAACGTGAGGCTGAACATCACCAAAGAAGATTATGGTAGAGGGAAACAGCTCACATGATGATCAGAAAACAGAAAGAGAGACTCCATTTACCAGACACAAAATATATACCCAATGCTACACCCGCAGGGAAACACGTCCTCCAGCTACACCCTACCTGCCTTCAGTTACCACTCAGTTAATCCCTATCAGGGGATTGATTCTAATATTGGATTAAGGATTTTATAATCCAAATGTTTCTCCTCTAAACCTTCTTGCATTATCTCACAAATGATATTTGGGGGGACACCTCATACCTAAACAATAACAAAAGACATATTGGCAGTATGGATTAAAAATCAAGATCCAACAACAGGTTATTTGCAAGAGGCTCATGTTATAGGCAAAAAGATTCATGGCTGAAAATGAAAGTATGAAAAAATATATTTCATGCAAATGGAGTTCAATAACAAGCAGGAGTAGCTCTTCTCATATCTGACAAAGCAGACAAAATATTCCAGATTGATCATGCTCAGAAGGTCTAAAGAGCAACCAGTCCAAATGATAACTATAAATGGAGGACTTTGATCTGAAGAGAATAATCCATATAATACTGGGTAAAAGGATACAATCTCAGACATATAGCATCATTTTAGAATATGAAGATTTGTTATTTAATAAAATAAAAATAATTAGAAACAGGAAGACAGAGATGTAGTCCATGAATGAATCATAGGCTGCATAAAAGCAAATAAAAATGTGCTCAATAGCAAACACTATTGGTTCCAAAATACATAATTTAAATGTGTAAGTATGAACTGTCTAGAATCCAGTTTCCAAGATGGTCCCAATGATCTTACTTCCTGGCATTCATGTCTCCATATAGTTTCCTATCACTTTGAATAGGGTGACCCTATTTAGTAGTATATAGTATATGTAATAAAATGTCTCCATTATAGCTTAAACCTTACTCTTGGATCATTCTTGGAAACCAATGGCTATGTAATCAGGAAACTGAAAAATTCTTGAGGAAAGATCCATGGTGAAAATTTTATGTCTAGATCATTAACTAAGGAAACAGAGTGACTCCCAATTTACCTAAGCTAAACAGTTTCCATCCTAGTTAGTAATAAAAATTATTTTGCAACCTTTGATCCATTAAGTTTGCATCATCTTTCTCCTTGAATGAGAGTAAGGATAGCTAGGACAATAATGATCCAGGTATATGAGAATCCCTAATATACTACCTATCTATATTTATTTTTCATATGTGTCAGAATTAAAATAGCATTTTACAGTCTTGATAGTCTACAAATGCAATGCTAAACATCTGTAAATAATCCCAAATTATTATTTCAATTATGGTAACTTTCACAGATACTAAAAATATATTTATGTATAAACTAAACATAAGCAATTCTGGTCATTATGGACACTGCAAAATAATTATTTTTCATTTATATTAAGCATAAGTTTGATTTGTTAGATTTATTTCATACAAAACTGGACATTTTACTTTTCAATTCTAGAATAGTTTTTATTTATCATACTTTAGATGTATATATCAATATTATAAAAAACATGTAAGAGTTATTATAAAACAATTGCTATAAAATAAAAATAAAATAAATCTAAGTGAATTCCATCAGGGTAACTAAATAATGAGAACTGAACTATTCAGTTTACACCATTGAGCAAAACCAGATAAAAATACTAACATTGGCATCTACAGTAGATAAATGGCTTCTTGTGTCATATATTTTCACTTACATACAAAACACCAATTTCTCTCTGAAATATATCATGTAAAGTCCTTATGCTGCAGATTGAAAAATAAACAGGAAGGTTTTAAGACACCACTAATACAAAAATGGGACCAAGTAAAATTTTTAATCTATACTGGGAAGTAGGAAAAACTATTGTGAAATTTTCTCCTTTTAATTACTAACACTTTTTTTTCTCTCCAATCATAGCTAACTATTATGAAGGATAATTTTAAAATGCTGCCAATCTTAAATATTATCCAGATATTAATTTGAAGATACTTAAATGGGAAGAAAAAGCTTCAGATAAGGCAATAAAAGAGTAAGTAACCATATGAAAAACTAAAACTAATAAATTTTGTTTATGGAATGATACATATACATAAGTACACACTCCAAAGATTTGCAAAAAAGTATTTTTTATGAAAGAATAAGTATGCCAGAATATCGATATAATTAAATTTAAAATATCATGAAAACTAATTAATATGAATATTTAATATTATTTACAAACATTTTCTTACTGAAAGTTATGAAATGTCTTTTTTTTTACTATTGCTCTAGCTTTTTTCTGTAGCTGAGAAATAGGAAGACTCAAAAGAATGGAGATCTAAGTCACATCACGTAATCTTTGATTCAGTTTTGGTCTACCTGGTTTCTTTGTATATGATCATTGGCAAGTTTGGGTTCTCTCTCTCTCTCTCTCTCTCTCTCTCTCTCTCTCTCTCTCTCTCTCTCCCCTCTACTGAGAATTCAACTCAGGGTCTTGCACATGCTCTACCTTTGAACTATGTCCCTAGCCTGAGTGCTTTATTTTGTAAACTTAAATCACCTTATTTTGTAAAGGGGATAGCAATAACAATGATTATGAAACAAGAAGATATATATAAACATTTATCCTTGTGCCTGGCACAGAATTTTTTTTTTCTGTTTTTGTACTGGGGATTGAACCCAGGGGCACTCAACCACAGAGCCATGTCCACAGCCCTTTTTTTTTTTGTATTTTGTTTAGAGACAGTTGCTTAGGCCTGGTTAAGTTGCTGAGGCTGGGTTTGAAATCTGGGTCTTCCTGCCTCAGCCTCCTGAGCTTCTAGGATCACAGGCCTGTACCAGGGCTCCTGGCATGGCACACACTTTTAATGTTATCATAAAAGAAAAAAAAAATTAGAGAGATATTTGAATAAAATTGCAAATAGTTCATATATATGTATGTACATATATATGTATGTAGTTATTTACATATATAAATATTGTCACTAAGAAATATAAAACCAGATTGCATCATGTAAGTAAGCCTCAAATAAATTTAAGAGGGATGAATGATTATTAGATTATTATGAAGATTTGTGTGGAGTGGAAAAAATGGGAAGAGAATGTATCTTTTTGTGGGAGTAATCTAAAATGCTAGCAAGAATTTCTGGATAAATGACTATAATTTTTATAAGTGAAGCAAATGAGAAAATAAGGGCAGAATATCAGCGGAGAAGGGATAAAAGGAATAAATGAAAAATAATGCTTCAACATCCTCTCTCTCCAAGTGTGTAGCTGCAGAAAAGAGGTGAAATAATCAATTTCCATACCCAAAGGACTTAAAAACAGCATACTACAGGAACACAGCCACATCAGTGTTTATGGCAGCACAATGCACAATAGCTAAACTGTGGAACCAACCTAAATCCCTTCAATAGATGAGTGGATTAAAAATGGGGCATATATACACAATGGAATATTACTCAACAATAAAAGAGAATAAAATCATGGCATTTGCAGGTAAATATATGGAGTTAGAGAAGGTAATGTTAAGTGAAGTTAGCTAATCCCAAAACACAAATGCCAAATATTTTTTTTGATATATGGAGGCTGATTCGTAGTAGGGTATGGAGGGGTAGTGTGGGAGGAATAGATGAACTCTAAATAGGTCAGAGAGGTGGAAGGGGAGGGTGGGGTATGGGGTTAGAAATGATGGTGGAATGTGATGAACATGATTATCCAAAGTACATTTATGAAGACATGAATTGGTGTGAATATATTTTGTATACAACCAGAGATATTAAAAATGTGCTCTATTTATTGTAATTCATTTGCTCTATATGAATTGTACTTCATTCCGCTGTCAAACATAAATAAAAAATTAATAAAAAAACCCAACATCTGTTAGCTGTTTTACCAAGGAATGGAACTGATTAACTCTACAAGAGCAGATCCAACTACATTGCAGAGTAAGGAGGTGGACTGCTGAAGGTTCAGAAATGAACTAGGTAAGTGTGCATTTTGGCAGAACATGTTTGAAAACTTTAAAAAAGAGGAATGAGAAAGACAAAGTTGTGCAAAGGTTTTTACTGTTTTTAGTTTACTTGAATACAGGGAGAACCAGAACAGTTCCAAAAGACATAACAAAAGATCGAGAAAAATCATATGTAAATACTAAAAATATTCAAGCCCTAGGAAAAAATCTAAAGCATTCAATGAGAAACGGATAATAAATCTTAGACATTTCATACTCAAAGTCAGAATTGATGTGTGAATATAGTTGTAGAGGATGATAACAGCAACCAAATGTGTGTGTGTGTTTAGATTTTCAATATTTAAAAAATATATAATTATGGGGCACTGAATATGGGGATGGAGCTATTTTTGGAAGTAAATTCTAGGTATTTCTCTTTGGCAGTGATACTGAGACCCGCACAATACTTTCTAAAGTAAAATAAATTTCCACTCTAACAACACCTCTAAATTCCATTCTTTTGCATTATCACATATTGAATAATGAGACTGAAGAATCACCCAATTATATCCGTAAGATATCTGGCACATATCATTTCCTTCTTTTCCTACATCAAATCAATCTGCCAGACTTGTTGATTTTACTTCCTTCATAACTTTCAACCAATCCAATTTTATCCACTATAAATGTCACTCAGTTTAGATCAGCAGCACTGCTTTCTGGTTTTACTTTTAACCAATCTTTCTACCTCTAGAAATACCCATAGCAGAATGCAGAAGTATTTTCAAGAAATATTTCTTGAAAGCAAAAATGTGAACATCTCATCATATTTGAAACCTAACAGTAATTGTTTTATAGCTGAGTAAAATTCCATTGTGTATATATGCCACATTGTTTTTATCCATTCAACCACTGAAGGGCATCTAGGTTGGCTCCACAGTAATTGTTTTGTATTGCCCATTTCCATTTTGCCAAATTCATTAATATTCCTAACAAATCCCCTTATAGTTTAGTCTCTTATTCTTTTCACAATTTCAATTTTACTTGTAGTTAGTTACCTGAATGTTCACTGCTACATCTCTCTGCCTATAATGACCTTGAATGCATCTGCCAGATGTAGCTAACTATTACTCTTCTGAAGATTCAGTGTGTATTTGTGTGTAAATGTGTTTGTGTCACACACACATACACACACACACACACACACACATGGGTGGCGGAAGAAATTTTATATCAGTTAGTAAACTTGTATGCTTGCAAAGTGTGAGTTAAATAGGTTGAGTAATTTCATTGCCTTCAAAATTAATTATCAAAATCAGAAAGATTTTAGTGTGCATTGCTTCATATATATATACTATGTCCCATTTTGTTCCCTTTCTATATGTCACCACTGAGAGACTTATTCCTATTTCATTACATTTCAAAGAAAATTGTTTTGAAAGGGCTAAACCAATTGCTAAATCAATTTAAATAAAGCATGTTTTTCAGATGTTGAGAAAACTATCCCCAGGAGCTCAGTGTTTTTTATGGTGTTTTTCAAGTGGACTGGAAGTCCATTATAGACAAGAAAGGTATGATGAAGATCAAATCAAAATAACTCTGTCACATTTAAATGTTGATCTGATTGACCTAAGAAAATAATACTAGAACTAATAGCAGCACTTGATCACACATCAACTCTGTAACATGGGGCTTTCTATAGCTTCTCTCAGTGTTAGAAGAAAATATTGGGAGAAATTATCACTTTAAATATTTTTTGATTATTATAAACTGTCTTACAGACTTTTTTATGTCTCATGAATTCCGACTTTCTTCTCTATGTTTATCAAGTACATTAATTCAAAAATTCTAAGTGTTATTTGAAATTAAATTTAAACATTGTCATACCTGCTCAGCTAATCTCCATATCTGAATAAATTCACAAATATGCTGTTCCTGGTCCTATGTGCTGCCTTCAATGCAGAACTGCCACATCTTTTACCTGAAAATCAAAATAAAATTTTTAAGGAATTGATATTTTCAGTCTAATTTCAGTACTTCAGCAAACATAGCATTCATAAGTGCTGTTGTAATAACCCATCTATCTGTCCTTTTGACATTTGTCAACATTTGTCTTCTTTTGTCTTTTATTTTTTAAGTCCACACTCCATAAAAGTATACAAAAATCCCTTCAGTGTTTGTCACTAGGCAACTTATCAAGAACTGTCATTTCCTCTACACTCAGTTATAACTAATTTTTTTGTGTTTATAATTTTCATTTTGTGCTTTTGACCTTCTCCTCCCATTCACCAGAAAAGTCTATTTGATTAAACAAGAATTTCAACCTTCTTTTTTTATTGATTTAAAAAAATGACAGTGGAATGCATTATAATTCTTATCACATGTATACAGCACAATTTTTCATATCTCTAGTTGTATATAAAGTATGTTGACACCAATTCGTGTCTTCATACATGTACTTTGGATAATGATGTCTATCACATTCCACCATCCTTGCTAATCCCCTGCCCCCTCCCTTACCCTTCCACCCCTCTGCCCTATCTAGAATTCATCTAATCTTCCCATGCTCCCCTCCCTACCCCACTAGAGTCAGACTCCTTATATCAAAGAAAACATGTGGCATTTGTTTTTTGGGATTGGCTAACTTAGCATTATCTTCTTCAACGCCATCCATTTACCTGCAAAAGCCATGATTTTATTCTCTTTTATTGCTGAGTAAAATTCCATTGTGTTTATTTGCCACATTGTTTTTATCCATTCAACCACTGAAGGGCATCTAGGTTGGCTTCACAGTTTAGCTATTGTGAATTGTGCTGCTATAAACATTGATGTGACTGTGTCCATGTAGTATGCTGTTTTTAAGTCTTTGGGATATAAAACGAGGAGAGGAATAGCTGGGTCAAATGGTGGTTCCCCAGATTTCCAAGGAATCTCTAGAACTTCAACTTTCTTTATGAAGCTTCTCCCTACCCTGCTGTCTTCATCCAATAGCAATCTTCCTTCCTCTGTGTTCCTGAGGCATTTTTACAAGTCTCTGCCTAACACTGAGGTATGTTTGTTTGTGTTTTTCCCACATGAAACTTCTAGATGGAGATTATGCCATCTGTTCATTTAACCAATATTTACTAAATTGCTCTGTGTCATGTCCTAAAGATTTCACCTCACCTCACCTCAACAAAAAAGGTAACAGAAAAGACAATCATAGTGCAATATTAAATTTTATAGGGATTGTATTAGTCCACTTTCTGCCATTGTGACTAATACCTAAGAAAATAAACTTGGCTCAAGGTTTCAGAGGTTCGGGTTCATGGTCAGCTGGCTCCAAGGCAGAAACATCATCATGGTGGAAGGGCACAGAGGAAGAAAAGCTTCTCACCATGAGACCCATGAAGCAGAGGGAAAGTACAGAAGAACCCAGGGACAAGAGACACTCTTCCAGGGTGCTCTCTAAGTGACCCTCTTCAATTTCAACCAGGTCCCAATAACACTATTAAATTAGTGATCCATCAGTGGATCCATCTACCAATGAGGTCACAGACCTCATGATCCAATTACTTTTCAAAAGCCCCACCTCTAAGCATTGCTGCACTGGAGACCAAGCCTTCACATGTTAGCCTTGTGGGGACAGTCCAAATTCCAACCATAAGGTGAAAACATAAAGAGGTTCCCAGGAAGAGGTTATACTGACGAGGATATCACTAGACAATTTCTAAAAATGATGACAAGTGAATTGAAGTCTAGTCATTCTTGTCTTTGTTACCAAAGACACTGCCTAACTGGGAATTTTTAAAAATTCTGAGTGGGGGGAAAGTTCATAGAAAAATGAACAAAAAACTAGAAGTGGAAACCTTTAAAAATAAACATTATGTTATTAACTATGATACATCTAAATAGTGGTTATGACCTACTAGTGCTTGGGCCAGTATTATTTTTAAAAATGGCTGTGTTTTCGAATTCTCTTGGAGATGGGTAATTCTCAGCTTTGAGTTAGTTAAAATTAATTTGCATAACTTTAGTTATATATTTCTTTAACAGATAACTCACTTTAACACTAAGTCTTAGGACTCTTTCTAAAATGTGGGGGCAAAAATCTTGCTAATTTTTATAATAGTAATTTGAGTTTGTTTCCATATTGATTCTTTCCCTACTTGTTGATATTTTAAGAGAACACATTATTCCACACTCTCTCTCAGTGACTCCTCAGTTCTTCACAAAGTGCAATACGTCATGAGTAGGAGCCACTAATTAATACTTGTACAACACAGATTGATGAGCCACTGCAACTTCTCTGAAAGTATGCAAAGTCCCTACATCTGAATTGTTAGTCATAAAAGTACTGACAAGGTAATTAAGTTTGACTAGGTAATTTTATCCCAATTTAGGATAGTGGCAACATGCCAAACTTAGGAACCATCCTTTTATTTAGCTTCAATCTCCAATACAAGAACTATATTCAAATTTTTTATTCCATTAAAATTGTTCCTAACACTCAACTGATGAGTTCATCAGCTCATGACAAATGATTACATCACCTATTTATGTGTTTGTCACATAAATACATCATCTTTTCTCTGGGAAGCCACTGTACAGTACTACCTGGGGAACCAAAATTTTATTCTATTATGCACATGAAAATTGGAAATGAGGGCAGGAAAAGCACAAAATTAATGGATAATAGAGCTTAAGCAGTCACTGAATTACTTTCTGACCAGAATACAAGTGATGACAGAATTTGTCACAGTAGCCGTGTAACTGATATGCTTTCAGAGAAATAAGCTATTTATCTAGAAATTTTCATAGCATCTTTTCCTTCCCTCCCTCCCTTCCTTCCATTCATGACTTCAAATATTTTATTTTCTATCTCAGCATGGAGGTTTGCAGAGCTCACTGTTGGGTATTTGTTGGTGACAACAACTGAAATTGAAGGTAGAAAATTGAATCTCCCACGAGTGTTAAGATATAAACTGAGTCCTCATCCACTGAGAGATTCTTTTTTTTTTAACTCTCTCTCTCTTTTTTTTGAAGATAAAGTAGATAAGTGTTTTTGCTGCTGTGACTAAAAGACCCATCCAGAACAACCGTACAGGAGGAAAAGTTTGAGGGCTCATGGTTTCGGAGGTCTCAGTCCATATACAGCCAGCTCTATTCCCCAGGGGCTCCAGGGGAAACAAAATGGCAAAAGAGTGTGGTGGAGGTCTCCACTTGCCAGATACAAATATAAACCTCAAAGCCATGGCTCCAATGTCTCACTTCCTCCAGCCACACTCCACCTGCCTTCAGTTACTGCTCAGTTATTCCCTATCAAGTAATTAATTGCCTGATTGGGTTAAAGTTCTCCTAACCCAATCGTTTCTTCTCTGAATCTTCTAGTATTGTCTCACTCATGAGCTTTTGTGGGATATCTCACACCCAAACTATAACAATAAGTATGCTAAATCATTAAACATTTTATTGTCCAGATACTGATGAAGTTATTTTTGGCTCTTAAAATAGATTTTTTAAGAAACATTTTAAAAATGGTTAGCACATTGGAAATGCTAATGTACTCATTAACACCATAGGAAACTCAATGTATACTATTCAAGTCAAAAGCTGAAATAAATTCTTAGATTGAAGCTGGGATAAAAACACAAAGCACAGTGAGGGATGGATGGTGAGAGAAAGGACAAGGACAATCAGGCCATGATGAACTTGGCATAGGAAATTTATTATTTTGGGCAGTATTTTATTGACATATTCACAGAGGACATTCCTCCAGATTCTGTCGATCCCTCTCCAGATTCTAAAGGAAGGTAAGCAAAGCAGACTGGATCTGTCCTCTTTATCTGTACATCTGTACTGCTTAGGACAGCAGCCTTCTTGACCCCCTTGAAGAATGGCTATTAAAGTGTCTTTAGAAATGCCTTCCATAATAATTTGTGAAATTTAATTTCTTTATATCAATGATATGCTGGATTATATTTTTTTATATCCATCTGTCTAAAATCATTGTCTTTAAAAAAAAAATAGAACCTAGAGAAGATGTATAACATTTCATTATTTCTTCAGTGTTCAACTCTTGTACTTCATATGAATGACAAATGTTTTCAGTTCCTTAGCAATTATTTTTAATAACTTCAAAGGATTTGAAATTATGAAGATGGAGTGGTAAAGTTCATGCAATTACTCATTAGTTCTAAAAATTAGATTTATGTGTTGACTGTGGGAAAAACCAGTGTATGACAACTGTTATCTAGCTCTTGAAAACAGATGTGGATGAATATTTTATTATTGCCTTATTCAATGCAGTTATATAAATATGGAAGACAATTATACTCTTGGATTTTGTCTGATTATGCAAGATTTCAGATGCTTAATTCTACTTCATAACACATCACTGGGATTATCTTTGTAATGATTCAGTATGTTTTTTTTTTTTAACTTAAGTAAGATTTAACTTCTAAATTTAGAATTTAATTAATTCCTTTCTGGACAATCTTCTTTTCATGGCATTTATAAACTTATAGAAGTCTGAAAATAGACAGTGGGAAATTATATAAATATATGCTAGAAAAAAATTGCAGTTAAAATTTTGTCTCACTCATGTACCACGTCTTATAAAAATCTGCTGAGTACATAATGCCAACAGAAGTATATGAATTAGGTCAACTTCAAAGTGAAGAATTATTGTGTTTTATCTTTTAAGCTTGAGGATTTGAAATATTTAATAATGCTGATAATATTTCATTAAAATAAATGGTTAAATGTAAGACTTTTAAAATTAATGATTTATAAATGGAAGTATGTTTTTACCAATGTACATATTTCTTTGTATTCTACAATCTCTTAATTATTGTTACCTTAATTCCTTTTTTTATAATAATTTTCACTTATTAAATAACCTTATGTGCTCTTTAAAAAAAACAATGCCCCCACAAACACATACAAAATGGAAATAACTTTCATTTTCACTATGAATCATGAATAGAACTTATACTTAGTTATATGCCTCTATGTAGTTATTTGTTAGGTATAAATTTGAAAATCTCCTCCATGATTTCCAGAATACTTTTGTATGTTGTGTATACATTCAAATATATGTTATATTTGTATTGGCAGAGTATGGAATCACATTAAGTAACTGTATTCTGATTTTATCTCATATAATTATATTTTTTCCATAGTATATGTACTCCAACATCATCAGAGAAATTGAATCAGCTTATAGCATATTAAAATAGGAAAAGTAGATTAAGAAATAGCAAGAATGGCAACATAAAAAATGGAGAAAATGGCAACAAGCCTATTAACAGATCCTCATAGTGTTTGAATTTTAAATAGGCAAAAATTTTCAATCTCAATTAGTATCTGAGATAACATCAAAGACTAAATATTGACTATATACAATGCAAGTTTTCTACCATTTTAATAATCTTAATTATTAGTACATACTTTAAAGCTCTTTGTTTTTGAAAGTCTATTAAAGAACACTGGTGCATTGTAGAAATTAATGCTCCCAGATACAGAGATAGCTTAACCCAGAATGCCCTAATACCAGGTTACTTTAAATCCATGTATATATGACTTTCGTAATGATTTTAATCAAAGAGACAACCTCCTAATTCTTACTGTCATTGATGAACACCTCATTGTTTCAACAAAATATTGCATTCACTTCTGTAAGATACATTGTTGACACAATTTTAATAGCTCCATAAGATTTAAAGCTCAATTATTTGATATCACTAGATTTGCAGTATATTGCTATATATTTTGATTATTCTGGATTTGTATTACAAAAGCTCTTATATCTTCTTCATGTTTCCATAGTAAAAATGTACTTATGTTTATGCATTTTCAGATGAAATCAGTATCATTTTTAAACTTTCCTATCAAAAATAATCATTTTTTCTATCAAACCTGTAACTTATTTCTTAAAAAAATTATCATGTTAATTATATTCACTATTTCTAACAAGAAGTGTAGCATGCCTCTCTTTATTAATAACATCTTTTTTTCTTAGCAGTTTTAAGTTTCCTCAGGATAGCCATATGACCAATAAGAATCTCTATATTCTGACAGAGTCCTGTTTTATGTTTTTTGTTGCTCTTGAACCTCTAGTGAACTATTAATGCATTTTTAAATTCTTTCATGTCCACTATCTCAGTGGATATATAACCTATTAATCATAGAATCTCTTGACATCATCACAAGGTCTATGAATCATCTGCTCAGAAACATGTACTTATGCAAAATATTTGGAATTTAATATTTCATTTACAGATATTTTATGTCCCATGTCCTCCAGGTATGAAAATATATTCTCAAGAATTTTTTCTAAATTATTAATGTATTTAGTTTCATATTATATTGAGTTTTGAATTTAATTCCAATAAAATTATGCAATCAAATGTTCTCATGCACAAACTTGGCAATTTTTGTCCCCTCTAGTTATAATAATAAGATTGGTCTTCACAACAATGCTACATTGTGAATTTTCTGGAAAGACAGAAACTTGTGCACAATTCTTTAATTTTTTTGCTAGTTCATATTCCCTTGATGTTACAAATTAACTATAAGATTACTACAAAAGGCTTTCCTGTACCTTAAGCTAAAAATGATGCCCCTTTTGGATGATGCCAAAACCAATTTGAATGTTTCCTCTACTACAGATGGATTTAATTGAGAAAGGACTGATGAGTTACATAAAGTTATCATTTATATGGAATACACAAGGGAGTCTTTATCAAAACTTGAAAATAGGTTCTGAGTGGCCTTGGAGCAGGTGGAAAACATGCTGCCTGGCTTTTTGTTGTTGTTGTTTCTTTTGTGGTGCTGGGGATCATACCCAGGGCTTTGTACATGTGAGGTAACCACTCCTCCAACTGAGCTATATCCCCAGACCTGTGCTGACTGTTTTAATGTAAGGATTGAAGAATAGCATTCATTATAAAATTGTCAAAAGTAAAATAAAACATTAAACAGTACTAATGAGCATTTATAGAAGTAGACAATAGTATTCACTGAAATTAGAAAAATAAATTTGTATGATATATATATGGATAATTTGATGTGTTTTATTAAAAGCATTCATTTCTCATCCAGGTTCCCTCTTTTTTATGTTACTTTTATTATGATAGTTTAAGATGTCAGTGTTTCTAGATTAAATAACTCCCAGTCAGCTGGCAAAGCATAATTTCTGAATGTGTCTGTGAGGACAAGTCCAGAGGAGATAGGTGTGTAAGTAGGTGAGGTTTAAGGCATCACTTACAGATATATTGTGTACCATGCCACTCCAGATATGTAAATATATTCTCAGTAATTATTTCTGTCTTATCAATGTACCTATTATGGTACTATACATGACACAACAGGATTTCTAAATAAATTGTAATAAAAATTGTGGAATAAAATGCTCTCATGCACAAACTTGACAATTTTTATCCTCTGCTTTTCCATAATTACAATCATAATTCTGGTCAGGACTTTCAGAACAATGCTATATAGGGAAACCCTTTTCTGCGCAGATACCATCTAATCTGCTGGGGAACAAAAATGTGCTCTCTCTCTTCTGGAGTTTTGTTACACACTTTATCTCCTGTCCTTGGATTACAAAGCTCCGGGTTCTCCAGTCTTTGGATTTTGGGATTTGCACCAGTGGCTACCAAGTTGTGAGGCTTTCATTCCCAGACTGGGACTTACACTATTGAGTTTGCTAGTTCTGAGGCTTTATCCCTGGTTTACCTATATTGTGTCGATTTTCCACTGGTTGCCTTCAAGGTTTTGTCTTTATCTTTCAGCATTTTATTTTATGTCTATTATTATTATTATTATTATTATTATTATTATTTTGGTACCAGAGATTGAACCCAGAGGCATTAAACCACTGAGCCACATCCTCAGCACTTTTTAAAAAAATATTTTATTTAGAGACAGGGTCTTACTGTTTTGCTTAGGGCCTGGCTAAATTGCTGAGGCTGGCTTTGAACTCACAATCCTCCTACCTCAGCCTCCAGAGACATTGAGATTATAAGCATGTGCACACTGCCCAGCTCAGCATCCATTTACCCATTAATAGATGTTTAGGTTCTTCCTAAGTTGAAACACAACAAAGGTATAGTACAGACATTAGAACTATCACTAAAAAATATTTTTTAACATAAGTCTGAATAACATATTAGAAACTCTAATAAAAACATGGATATCATATAAGATCAGGTATATAATTTTGGCAAAGAGATGGAATGTATAAGAAAAAAGATATGCAGACATTCTAGAAAGAAGATAGAAATGAGGAATGTTTTAACTGTCTCTTTGACAGAAATAACACAGAGAGATAAGAACCAGTGAACTTGAATAGAGGTAAAATGAAATTTCCAAGAGTGAATTTAAAAATCAGACCATCAACAAATGTTAGGAAAACATCAAATAGTCTAATGTACACATAATTGTAATCTCAGAAGTAGACCAAGATAAGGCAGCACAAGAAATATAAGTGCTTAGTAATAAAACTTCAATCCATACAAAAGAGTCATGACGAATTCATAATGAAGTTACTCTTTTCTAACTCACAATTCCTCTTGTTTGCCTATAAGTGATCATTTTTATATCACTTTAATTTGGATTTTGTCAACATTCATTTTCACAAAGCCTTTGAGTATTTATATTTATTTTCTTTTCATATCTCACATTTATTTCTAGTATTTATTTCCCTGATTAAAAAACATACAGCGTTTCTTTATAGCTGAACTTCATTTGTGATGTTATTGCATACATTTGTTGAAAGCATTTCATAGTGCATCCTGAGCCTAACTTTATATGTTTTGGCAATAGATTTGGACATTTCTGTTCCTGTAGCTGGTCACAATCTTTGGAGACTTGACTGCTGCAAAGTGTCATTTTCAATAGTACTGAGTTATTATATAGGAAATGTGGGTTAAAGCAATATTTCTGACAGTGAACTGTGATTTTCTGTGGATTGTGTGTTTGAAAGCATGAGATAGATTTTCTAAGCTTTTTCTATTATAGTACATAAGACTCAGACTTTCATCTTAGATAGCTAAAGTAAAGAATTGCTACTGATAGCATTACTCAAAAGGAAAAAACATATTTTCTTCATTGAAGCCAAAATATTATTAAAAGTCACCTACATGAGTACATAGATTGCTTTTCTGCCTGGTCTCAAGAGACTAAGCAAGATAAATACTTTCTTAATGCCAACCTTTCATACATCGAAATCCAAAGATTTTTGTTTACTTGTTTGTTTTTGTTTATAACAAAAAAGATTTGTATTGAATTAAACATGAGGATTGCTTCTATTAATGTGACATCTCAAATTTTTGTTAAAAAATAAAAAGTTTACTCTATGAAGATAAAATTTTACATAGAAATGGTAAGAACACCTTGTTTTAGTCAGCTTTTTCACTGCTGTGACCAGAAGACCTGAGAAGAACAATAAGAGGAAGAACAGTTCATTTGGGGGCTCACAGTTTCAGTGGTCTCAGTCCATATATGGCCAACACCATTCCTCAGGAGGTAAGGGAGGCAGAACATTGTGGCAGAAAGGTTTGGCAGAAGAAAGTTGGTCTGGACTTTACCAGAAAGCAGAGGGAGACTAAGCTTAGCTCAGCAAATGTATACCCCTAAGGCATGACCCCAATGACATATCTTCTCCAACCACACTCTATCTGCCTTCAGTTACCACTCAGTTAATTCCTATCAGAGGATTCATTCACTGATTGGGTTAAGAGTCTCATAACCCCACATTTAACCTATAAACCTTCTTGTATTGTCTCATACATGAGCTTTTGGGGGACACCTAACCTAAACCAATAAAAGTGGCATTGCAAATTTACATGCAGTTTAAGTATCTTATAATGAATGTCATAATTTGGAAATGCATTTTCAAGGGGTTAGTGATGTATTTGCAATTTTCAGAAAGATTAATAAATAAATATTGATTTGAAAATATTACAATCCATTTCAAATTATGGGTCTTTGTAATCAAAGCTTCCCTGTCTGATCAGAACTTAACACGTACATCAAGTTTCCCATATACATTCACACAAACAAAATAATTTTGATAAAATTCAAAGTATTTATGAAGAAAAAATGAAGCAATATTAAAATTTGTCTGAATGTAATAAATACATCTTTTAAAATTTACTTCATAAAATTATTAAAACCAATTTATTTTCTTACTTTTAGAAAACATTAGATCTTTGTAGAATATGCCATATTTTCCTCAGATATATAGATTAATGTTAATCAATCAAGAATATTTGTTATATTTATTTTTGCTTGTACAGTTAGTTATGAACATAATAAGGGTATTCTATCATTAACATATTTAGGGTTTAAGGGGTGTTAAACAGAACACACAATTTAAGACTATAAAATCTATTCCAGGACCAGCATATAAACAAGGTATATTATTGTCTTTCAAATCAAATGTCATTATGGATTAGTTATTCAAGGTAAATTTAGTTTTAAAAACTGTAACATGATTCATAGCTGTTTATGATGAGATATTATTCATTCTCTACTTAAAATAGAGAAGTTTTAAGGGCACATATTAGTCATGTACTGTCACGGTCATGTATACCAAAGCACTTTCAGATTTTCATAATAAAACTAGAAGATAGCTTTCAAGATTCCAAGAGGGCCAAAGTAGTTCTTGTTCAGGCTACAGTTCATCTCAACTGCAGCTTTCCCCATTTGGGAAAAAAAAAAAAAAAAAAAAAAACCTGAAATTCTTCTCATCGAAGAACACAGTAAGAAAGGCAAGTAAGTGGAAGCGTACAAAACTTAATACTTGGCCTACCTGGCACAATATCACCTCTATCCATTTCTCATTGACAACATGGAAACATAACCAAGAGCAGTATTGCCGATCCCAGCAAATTAGGGAGGGGGAACACAGAGACTTTTGTATTTTGGCCATGAGATAATTACTACCAAATGCAGTGTTAGCCTTTTCTTAAAGTAATGTTTCAGTTCTTGATATGTAAAGCGTAAGATATGTGAAAATAATCCTTTTAGGTTAACAAGGTTAGTAAAAAATGGATTACACAATGTAATACCTAAGCATGATACCTAAGACAAATAGATTCTGCAGCATTACACTTTACAAAACCAGGTCTTCTGAAATGCCAGTCAGTGGTTTTGGTTGTCACTGTGTTTCTCTGGAAAGTGCCTATTTGAAATATATTAACATATGTGTTATCTATGGATAAGCAAAAGGTGGAGGAAATAAAAAATATATAAATAGAAGACAAATAGGCAAAATCATTACATGGTTCTTCAGGGAACAATCATTTAGCTTTATTCACAGACATCTTCCAATTTTGTGCATATTCACAATATGTACAAGGACACGTGTGTTTTCTTTACACTTGATTGAGATGGTCTGCTAAATGGCAAACAAAATGCAGTAGAAACTTCTGGCAAATTTAATCTGCCTAAAACATTGGGAAAATTATAGAAAAAAGGTCCAGTGTAAACTAAATGGCAAGTACATAACAATTGAGATTTGGGAGGGCTTCTCCTCTGGGATGTTGTACAGTGAAAAAAATATTTAATAGCAATATTCCTATTCAGGAATATTGCTATTAAATAAATCTGTGAAGTTTTTTTGGTTTGGAGAAAGTTTTTATTTTCAGTTAACTGACATAAGAAAAAACAGACTAATAACAATGGAAGGATATGTATGCATATTGTCAAATGTATCAGTACTATATTGCTGCTGACCGACAGGTAATCAGAACTACCTTGTCGGGAGAAAAATAAAATCTTTCTGATGCTCTAATTCTAAAGGGGAAAATAAGGGGAATTACAAAGCATATTGTTTGGCTTATGGTCAGTTGCAAGTTTCACATACTTATTTGTAAATGGCATTAAAAATATAAAACAAAAATAGAAGGCTCTGCTCCCTTGCATTAACTTTTTCCCCATAATTGTTAGTCAATACATGCCAAGAGTGAAATCTGACATTTGAAAGCCCATTATAAGACTCTAGTCTTTGTGAAAATAATTCTCACTGTAGATCAAAGTAATCAACTCATGCGACTGAAATTGCACAGGAAGTTATAAACTAGGGTACAATATACATGCCAAAGAGAACATGCATTTCAAAGGAAACATACTGTAAATATTTTTCAAAAGCAGAATTACAAATGTCAGCCCAAGTGGCAGATACTCCATTTTAACCTTTAGCTGTCAATGTCTAATTTTTCCAAGAGAAGGGTGTCATTCTTTTATAAAATAATGAATGAATGTGTTAAAGATCGAAGAGCAATGTGAGGTTAGCATACAGGTATGAAGTATCTCAAGGTAACCCAATCAACCCTTTATTATTTGAATATCTACTGCTGGCATTGCACTTTGTTCAGTGCAAAAGACTTAAAGGAATATTTGTGTCTATAATAAACTATGTGTGAGTTAAATGGAAGGAATGTGTAATTTGAAATTATATTTTTAATGTATTTGAGGATGGTCCTAGTATCTTATTACCCTGACTCAAATATCAGTGATTGAATTAATGTCACCTAATAAATATCTACATTGTACTTATCTCTTTGTTATGCTTTCCTCTCCTTATAAACTTGTCTCTCAATTTTTAAAGCTTTCTCTAAAGCTAATTAATTTCCACTTAATAAATTAGAACAATTTAAGGTTAAAAAAACTTAATAGTAGCTGTGCACATTATGAATTTGGAAGGAAGAAGGGGGAGAATCATTGGTGAAAAAAATACATGAAGAACTTCCTTTACTGAAAAAGTTTTATCAAGTGAATTTTAGTCTTCCACTGAAATTTCTTGTGTTAGCAATGTTGGAATGTTACTATTAGCTTTTTATTGAGTACTCATTTGATGGTGCATAGTAATTGGCCTGTATCTTACTTTGATATGCATTTTCATGATATGATAGGTACATCATCTTAATAACAAAGTTTAAATTTTTACTTTATGAAATTTTAAATTTAGTTATCAAAAATAAATATCTTTACTCAAAGGACATTCTTCCCTTTGATAATGCTATAGCAGGATTTCACACACTGGGCACTACTGATATTTAGCTCCAGGTAATGGTTTGTTATGGAGGCCGCATGTGCACCAGGGGATGTGTGCTAGCTTGCCTTACCTGCACCCTTGAGATGCTGGTGGCATGCACACTCACCCTTGTCATGACAGCCAAACATATCTTCAGACCAAACCAACTCTCTCCTGAGGAGATAAAACTGTCCGAGTTGAGAATCACCTTACTAAATGATAACACTTCAATTAAGAGACATCTTTAAGTGTACATTAGTATGCCTTTTACTAGCATTGATTGAGTACATTCAATGAATATTAAATGGTAATAAATTAGGATTTATATTTAGTGACTAAACAGTCTGTATATGATATATATTAATACCCTATCTCTGACTATTGAATTCTGAAGAAAATATCCAGGTATCAAAATTAGCTTTGTATTGACTTTCTACATCTTTTAAAGGAATAGTATAGCATGTATGAGGCAGATTAACATTTTAGATCTGTGTTATATGCATTTTGTTACCTTTATGTTTTTGTAACTTTAGTTTTTCAGAGCAAGACTATCAGTGTTTTCATATTTGAAAAGCCATAAAATTTATAGATAATTTACAAATGTAAATGATAATATTATTTCCTGTTAAATTTTAGATGTAAGTCATTTGCAGATAGAAAAATTGTGAAAGCATTTACCATATAGTGGTGAGAACTAACATTAATAAATGTACTAATGCCTGATATTATTCATAGTAAAGCTTAAAAATACAGGCAGAAACATTTTGTTTCATATCCTTTCTTAAAGTCCTGCCAGGATTCCTCAAGGCAAGATTATCTGAATGGCTAATATTTAGAGAATGACTTTTCTTTTTTGGTTTATCAATAGATTCATGCACTGACCTTGATGTGTCCACCACTAATCTCACAACACTTAATCACCTGATAAGAAAACTTTTGGCAAAGTCCTCTTCAAACATGAAGGCAAACAGAGTTTGAATATTAAAACATAAAACGAAATAATTACACAAAATAGCACTGATTATGTACCTTGCATTTTGATAGCAATCACAAAATTAGAAGAGCACAAAATTAAGAAGTAGATTGCAAAAACAGAATCACAATATGCTTTATAAAGCATCTGCTTGAAAATTTGATTTTGAACCTGGCTATTAGCTAACCTTCCCATTGTCAATGTATTTTTCTAAAGTTTGCCATATGACCATTATCAGATTTAATTTACTCTGGGATGGCTAATGATCAGAAACAGAGGCTCCTAGAAGGATGTCTTATAAAATCCATTTCTCATGGTATCATTACAGAAAGACATGTTAATGACTGAATTTGTAAATTTATCAAGCAAATAGAGCTTGCAGCAAGAAAATAAATTTTGAAATAAAATTTTTAAAATTAAATTTTCAAGATAAATTTTGAAATGGAACCTCAAGTGAAATCCAAGAGGTCTTCTGCAGAGTAAAGTATGTTAAGAAAAAGGATGTGACACTGAGGGTGGAGAGGCCCTACCCGAAAATTCTGAGTGCCATCCACACAGGTGGTCACCTTGGCCCCACCTGCTAGAAAATGTGCTCTGCAGCATCCTCCCACCAACATGTGGCAGAGACACAGCCTTGAAAAGCAGCAACAGAAGTCAATGTGTTCTTGTAAAATGGATATGTACTCAAGGTTTTAATCCTTCTGTCATTTCATTAATTCTGTGGGTCATCTGAATTTAATGGCTACTTTTTTATTTTACACTTTTTTATTTTACACTCCCTCTTGCTGTCTCCCACATTTTTACTATTTTTTTTTAATTTCATAGGTTGCATTTGAATTGATACATATATATCTAACTTCCATTGAATGCAAAGTTTTCTGTATTATCACACTTAACGCTTGACATAAGCCTCCCCCTTCTTTTCCTGGAAGATTTATTTATCATTTCTATAATGCTTATGTACAATATTTACACTCATAATACTGTTACTTTCTTACATTGTTTTGCTAATGTTGTAGGTCTCTTCTTCTTCTTCTCTTCCTCCTCTTCTTCTTCAAAAGGATTAGAGCCAGACAATTGGCTCACTTCTGTAATCCCAGCTGCTCTGGAGGCTGAGGCAAGAGAATTGCAAGTTTAAAAACACCCTCAGAAATAGCAACTTAGCAAGACCCTGTCTCAAAATGAAACACACAAAGGGCTGGGGATGTGACTCAGTGGTTAAACACCCAGAGTTCAGTCCCTCATACCCACCCCCCCCACACAAAAAAAGGAGTATAGAATCACAACTGGAAAACACACAAAGACACCTGAGATAAATCTGAGAGTTGTTGATGGGAAAAGGGGAAAGAAAGTAAAGAGAAGATGCTTCTAGTAGCTATTAACCATGTATAAAGAATTGGAAAGAAATATGGTGTAATCATTGAGACTGAGCTCCAAAATACAATATAATTTCTCTCTATAAGTTTAAAAACATATATGTACATATATATGCTATTTTAAGATATACTGAGTCTGCTAAGAAATAAAGAATATTAAATATTGATAAATGATTTCTTTATGCATATAACACCTAGCTATATGTACAAATTAAAATAAAAGAAATTATATGTTAATTCAACTTCCTTTTATTTTCTTATGAAAAAAATTAATTCTCTGTTTTCTTTGTTCTTCTACTAACATTTACTTAACAATTCATTACACCATTACCAAAAGTAATACATCAAAAATCTTTAGCTGAAAGTTATTAAAAGTCATTCAGCCTGACCCTCATTTTATAGAGGGAAACCCTGGTCCACAGAAGTTAATTGACTTAGCAAAAACTATGTTTAGCTAATGTGTGGGTTAAGAATCTAGTTTCCTAGTAATAGCTTCATTGTCTCTGAAATACTGAACCTTAAGAATCTGAGATAGAATAGAAGACCAGTCAACAAATAATGATACATTCCATTGCCCTCAAATCAGACCCTGAGCATAATTACTATCTATAAGAGATATGAGCATGTACCAGCCCTCACAAGGTACCATAAAGAGCAATAAAAGAAAAATGACATATCAACTCCATCAAAAAATCCTAGTAATGCAAGCAAAATAAATGTAACTAGAATAAGAGTCAAATAGGTGGTAAATGTCTAATAGAGGTAAAAGGTGCAACCTTTGGTAGCTCAGAAAAAGGACAACCATGTCCTGTGGAACAGAAGGAAACCATTCAGCTTACAATGATGAGAATTCTCATAAGTAGGTGCAAAAGAGGGAAATTTGATGGAGAAAAACTATTAAAATATCATTGTAATTATTTTATAATCATAGGAATTTACCAATAACAGGGAATAAATTATTAAGTGTCACAAACAATGTTTAGGACCTAGAAAAGAAACTACTATTTCTAATGATAATTCAAAATAGAAGTAGCTACCATTTTATGGGAATTTACCGTGGTGCAGACTCTGTTCAACATTTACTGATATGTAACAAACCCTCTACCAAGCAAAACACTCTCAATTCTCATGGAACTGTGGGATGGCTATGTCCAGCTAGGTGGTTCTTCTGCTTCAGGTGGGATCAGCTGTGACTGCAGGTATCTGGATGTTCAATTTGTCTGAAACAACAAAGATGACTTTCTCACATGGGCAGACGCTTGGTACTGGTTGGTGGCTAGGAGTTCAGATGGGGCTATGGAACAGAATTCTTTGATTCTCTTTCAAAGAACCTCTACTGTTCAGTTGGGCTTTCTGATGGCATGCACACAAGAACCAACCCAAGCATGTAAAAGAAGAAGCAGAAGATTACTTCAAGCTCAAGTTCAGAAATAACAGAGTATCCCTTTTCCACATTCTATGGGTCAAATCGATTCAATACTGTGCCACTTCCAGAGGAGAAAAAATAATCTGACTCTTTGACTTAAGAAAAGGCAACAGATCTTCAGCCATTTTTATTCTTAAAACAAAACAAAAACATTATGTTAATTCAATCATCCAAACAAAAAAAAAAATAGAAATGGTAAGTATATGGGAAATTTGAAATACAAAGAAATTCATAGGCAAATTTTCCAAACTATCATACCAAGGAAATGGCATAAACAAATACCTTGGCACAAAAGACAGCAAATTATATTTATATTATACTAAACATGAAGAATACAAATTATTTTATTAATAAACAAAAATAAACTTAATGGTTTCTGAAATATTGAATTTCTTTTCTTATTTAGTTTTCATCCCAGTCAACAGAATTCCCAATACTTGATCATTTCCTTTATGATTGTTTAGTTTAGTTTAATATTGCCATAGTGGTAGATGACTTTTCATGATTGGTTGAGTGCTAATGGTTCCTTAAGTGTTAAAATTACATTACATGAATAGGAAAAATTTACTCATTGCAAAATACTGAAAAAAAATGTTTTAATAAGCTTCTTGAAATGTCACTTTTTATTATATATGACTGAAACAGGATTTGAGAAGATTAGCACATCTTTCAAAAATTAAATAATAAATTTCAGGATATTTGGAATTACCATGAGAAAACATAAAATTATATCATTGTGAAATTTGTTCTAATTAGTTATACATGATAGTAGAATGTATTTTGACACATCATACATAAATGGAGAATAACTTCTCATTCTTCTGGTTGTACATGATGTAGAGTTTCATAGGACATGGGATTATTTTTGCACATAGGGTGATAATGTGTGATTCATTCTACTATCATGCCTACCTCCATACTCCCTCCCCTCTCTCTACTCCCCTTTGCTCAACCCAAAGTAACTTTACTCTCCCACCCCGCCTTATTGTGAATTAGCATCTGCATATCAGAGAAAACATAATATTCTTCATAATATATATAATATTCTTCAGTTTAATTCATTTACCAGCAAATGCCATGATTTCATTCTCCTTTAAAGCTGAGTAATATTCCATTGTGCATATAAGCCACGATTTCTGTATCCATTTCATCTGTTGAAGGGCACCTACGTTGGCTTCATCTTTTAGCTATTGTGAATTGAGTTGCTAAGAACATTGATGTAGCTGTGCCACTGCAGTATGCTTATTTTAAGTCCTTTGGGTATAAACAAAGGAGTGGGATAACTGGGCCAAATGGTAGTTCCATTCGAAGTTTTCTGAGGAATCTCCATACTGCTTTCTATAATAGTTGCACCAATTTGCAGCAGTGTATGAGATGATATCATTGTTGAGGATTGAAAGAGCTTACCAGAACAACACTATAATTATATGCTTTTACATTTACACCTAACTTAACCTATTTAATTCTACTTTTTTCTAACTAGGATTTTATGATCTCTGTTAGAAGTTTTATCCACTTTCATAATTGCATTCAGATATTCAACAGAATCCTGAGCAGAAGTTTTTTAGAGCACTTGATAGCATTTCACTATTTATTTTATGTTTCTTCCACTAACATACCAGGTCCCTGTGAGTAGGAAATGGTTTCTATTTATTGTTTTACCCCAGAAAATTTTTCTTCAGTTACAGATTTAAAAACTATGTTCCATCTTCAGTAGACATATTCATTTTTCTATGTTTACTCTCTGTTCTCTTTTATCAGAAGTGGCAATCTTTTATCTCACATCATCTCTTATTCATTCTATTGCATATTATTAATGGACCTCTCAAGTTATCCTTAGTGTTGATTCAATTATCTGCTTGGTAGACTTAAAATTAAAGCTTCTAATGAAGATTTTTTTAAATCTTCAGTTTTTATTCTCAACAGTTTTCTGTTTTTCATAATCTTCGTTTAGAACAAAAATTTCTTTTCTTTGATTCTAATTTTCTCAAAATTGGGTCTTCCTTTCCACTGTTTGTATTATCTGATCTTGTATTAGTTCCACTGATTTCACTTAAAATCTTGAATTAGTAATGCAAAGCAGAATCTTTGTGAAAATTTAATTACCTTTATAATTAAAAATTATATACTAAACATTTTGCATATCCAATGTATTTTTCATGAAACACGTGTATTTTCCTGTTTTTATCTCTAAATGAGATGATGTTCACAACTGCTTGCTGTTGTTGTCGTTGTTGTAATGAGAATCAGCAGGAGATGTGCTTTTTCTTGCATTCCCTGCATTCCAAATGGTTATTTCCTTGTGAAACCTCCTTTATTCTACTAGTTGTGTGTCTTCATTGTAAGAACAGAGAAATAATTATTCAAGGTTCTCTTTGGAAACAGTACCTTCATTACAATGAATATTTACATGTATCTAGTTACAGTTTAATAATTTAAACGAATTAAAATTCTTCTCTAAATACAGTCACATTATGAGGTATCCTGGCTTAGGACTTCAGCACATTGATTTTGGAGGCCACAATTCAGCCCATAATGAGCTGGATTTTAAATCTTGATAAATGTGTTTGTAACGCACTAAACATTATAGAGTGCTCTTATAGAAACCTAGATGGCATGTCAATCACTTGATTGCATCAAGAGATGTGAGCATGAGATGTGTGAGGCCATCACACGTGTTACATTGGATTTCCTTATGTTGTAAACAAGCAGAAGGAGTTTACGCTAAGGATTATACTAAACACACAAATCAATAAATGTTATTTATGATCATTATCAAGTGCTATGTACTGTACATAATTGCTGTCCTACTTTTTTAAGGCTGGTATTGAATAGAAATTTTTAATTTTTAATACTCTTGGATTTTACTCTCTAAAGATTATTGTTTCTGGAACTTTACTGTTATTTTTTTCCTTCAGAAATCATGTTATGCTAACAACAAGGATCTCCTTAAAAATCTTTTTTCTACTGTGAAGTTCAATGCTATATTATGTAGTAGAGAAAAGTTTTCATTTTTAGAATAATTAAAATCAATTAGACTATAGCCTCTGAATTTCATGAATATGTGATCCTTTAGAACTTTTATTCCTTTCAAGAGTCTAACAGAACTTGAAGATAGGGAGAAAATGTTCTTATCTATACTTTGCAGGTAGGTCAGCTAAGCTATTGAGAATTGCATGAGTAGCCTAAAGTAACAGAAGAAACATCTAAAATCCTCTATGCTTTGGAATTGAAACTTCTTTTTAATTTTTTTTTTTTTTGCCTCTTCTCCTCCCTTATACCAGCAAAATTTCCTTTTCTTTGCCAAATTGCTTGCAGGTGCACTACACTATGGAGCAATATCAAAGTAGCTTAATGCAGCAGTTCCAGTTCTAGAAGGAATTGAAAAAACACCATGGGTTGTGTTTGAACACTGTCAGCTGAGGGTTGGAGATACACTTTTGCTATCTTCACATACCCCATGCAACCAGAATTTGCTAAACCAATTTCCACTTGGAATAAAATTTTATGATGTTTTTAGTGCCCTTTGATATTTGCATGAGTATATTAGTGTAATATCAACAAAGTGGTAGTTTAATTGGCATGCTATCAGTTCAATTTAAGGAGATTAAGAAAGTGCCAAAAACACTGATGTATTGAAGTCAAGTTTAATTTTCCAAAATGGTCCAATATACATTCATGTCCCTGAAATATTATTATATGAATCTAGTACAAAGTAGCAAGCAAAATATTTGAGGAGATGATTTATATGGCCACATCTTACAATTTCAATCCTCTTTGGTATGAATATTAATGATGCACTAGCTTTCAGTTTCACCATAGTGAATAATGGTTTGGTAAAGTAACATGATGAAGAAACTATTAAAATAATTAAGGCACTGGGCAATGGAGGGTAGCTAAACATTAGTAATAATTAGGATTGACCCAATATGACCTCTGTGATTGATGAATGCCAAGGTCCCTTGCTTAGTTTCTGTCAAAACATTTTATATTCCATTCAGTAATTGAAATAGCAGCCTTCATATAGGAATATGACTATTTCCAGTTTCTATCAGTAACAAGAGCCTAAGGATGGCAAATCTACTAGGAAGAAATATTGGCACAGTAACACATTTTCTTTATTCTTTCCTTCAAACCATGTCATTCACATTGCCCTTCAAAATTAAATGACGGATATATTATTTTCTTTTTCCTTACAAGGTAGATTTTGCTTTATATTAAATTAACTTTGATTCAGTTTATTATTTTGCACTGACCTTTTAACTAAACTAAGTCTGGGGTAAACCCAAGTTTCAAATATAGAGAAACTGGCCAAACTCTCCTATGTACATATATTATGCTGCAGTGAATTTCACCTTGATGGATATCATGCACTAGTTAAAAAAATAATGTATATATATATATATATATATATATATATATATATATATATATATATCTCAACTGGTAAAGTGGAGGAAAGAGAACAGGGGTTCAGGTAAGGGAAAGGAAAGGGAAAGTAGTAAGGACTAAATTAGAGCAAATACATTCCATGCTTGTAAAATTATGAAAATATAGATACCAATATCATGTACAACCATAATGTACTGATAAATAACTTAAAAATAGAACATGCCAATAAAGTGAACACTGAGAGCCAAAGGCATAGAGCAAAATGTTTATATATTTCTAGAATATATAAAGATTAGAAAACTAGTGTTTTCCAGTCAGTGGATCCAGTAGAGTTTCTTCAAATTTCCCTGGTTCTTTGTCAAGAAATATTTAAAGGTTTTATGTATTAATTCTTAAGGTTGAATGAATCATAAATATCAGTCTAATTTCCAATCCACCCACTGTCCTCTATTGTCTGGTTTAACCAAATTATCTCATTTGGTTGTTATGATGATGGATAGATGCATGTCTACATGCATCTGATTTTCTTTATTAATAAATGCATACATAATTTCAAACTATTATTCATATTGGAACCAAATCTATCTCATGGATTTTTAACTTTGTCTCAAAAACAAGAAAAGCTAGACAGTGGAGCTAACTACAATGAAAAGCCAAATGACCCTTACTACCATAACATTTTTAGAACACATCTGAGCTCTAAGGTCATAGGAAAACTAGCTCCTGCATTCCAAGGAAGACAGGTACCATCCAGGAGAGAGGACACAAGTGGCTACTATGAAATTAGTTATTAACAAATTGCTGAAAGTTGAGCGTGGGCTAATGTGAAAATGTAGAACCCTACCCACGTATTCACTGGCTCTTACCATGGGAAAACCATGAATCCCATTGATTTGAAGGTGCACATGAAGATTCATTCTTGTTGACTGAAGGGGAAAAGACTACCTCCACACACAAGTTACAGGGGAAGAGGAAAAAAACAATCCTGAGCATAGACTGATATAGGAAGCATCCCCTGCATAGGAAGAATCAGAAATATCAAGAAAACATGATTTTTTTTAGATCCTAATGCATAGGATCTGCTTAATCCTGAAAACAAATGAAGATAAGTGGCAGTGGGCAATCTCTTGCAAGAAAGCTAGTAAGCAATGAGTTAAGGCAACAGTGTTCTACCACTGGAAGGGGGCAAAAGACATAGAGGATTTTTCTAAGGTATAGGAGCAAAGGAAAGGCTTAAAGCTGAGAAGTAAATACCCGACTTGCTTAACACAAGGCAATAGCATAGGAATTTAAAGTTAGTGGTGCATTGAAAATAACACTACCAAAAACAGCACAAGTTGAAATTAACTGCCACCTATATTGAATCAAACATCTAGAGTCAAAACTCACCAGAAATAGAAGCATGCCATTTCCATACATAATATTTACCTCAGTCTACTTTCCCACACAAGAGGCAGGGTTCCAACTATAAATCACGTGACATTTAAAAAAATAAAAATTAGAAATGTATATTTTGAAAAAAATTTATCAATCAGAATCCAAGGTGAGCCATATGTTGAAACTATCAGATGGTTAAAATAACAAACACTAATATGCTAAATCCTTCAATGGGAAAGATGTCTAGAATGCATTAGGGAGAACCACAGAAAAAAATGAACAAAATAAAAAACAGCACAATGTAAATGCCTGAAAATAATGCTAAATAAGATGAACAATGCCTGAGACCATCTCATTGGTAGACTTAGCACAGCTGAAAATAGAACAGGTGAACTTGAAGTTCGGTCTGTACAAAGTTCCCATTCTAAGAAAAATGTAAAGTGAAAGAACTAAAGAGAACATAAAATAGCTGTACCGTAATATCATATTGTATACACACACACACACACACACACACACACACACACACACACACACATTACAGTCTTAGGAGAAGAAAGAGGGCCAGGCTAAAAGAAATATTTGAAAGGATTATTGCCAAAGAATTCAGAAAGTATTTAAGTATGTCAAATCACAAATTAAAGATGCTTAAAGAACCTGAAACAGAATAAAACAGCAACAACAAAATAATACACACATACACACAAACACAAAAGCACACACATTTATGCTATTGAAAGCAGAGGTAGAAAAAAATCTCAAAAGTTAACAAAAAATGAGTACTTATTGCATACAGAATAGTGAAGACAAGAATTATATTTTATGAATATTATTGTCAAAATGTACCCTGACTTGATATTTTTTATAATGTGTAGCTCTATCAAATTATTATGTTCCCCATAAATAGGTACAAAGACCATGTCAATTACAAGTTTTAAAAATATTTTTTTAAAGTATGAGAATAAAGGAGATAAGAAGGGACATATTTGCAGTGCTGAAAGAAAGGACTAAGGATTGTATACTCAGTGAAAATGTATTTTGCAAATGATCAAGATGTAGAGATTTGTGGTATTTTAAGCAGAAAAAAAATATGAGATCAGATAGACACATATTCCCCTGAATGAATGGGTGAATAAGCAAGTGAACAAAAATTTATCTCTGTAAGTAAAGAAGAATGTAATATGCCAGATGAGTTAAAGAAATAAAGACCTTAAAATGTATTGAAAGTTAACCATATAATAATAGCAGTGCATCATAGGTTTATAGCTTATGTAAAACAAATAGTATGTAAAACCAATAAGAAAAATGAGACAAAGGAATGGGACATGAAATTTTAAGATTCTTACATTGCATCTAAAACAATATATTATATGGAATGACATTATGGTATCATATTTATTTTTCAGGATAGGTTTCAATAAATTAATTATGTAGTGTCAACTCTGGCAAAATATTGTTCTTCAAATTAATTTTTAATTAACAAATAACAATTATATATATTTGGGGGTACAATATGATGTTTTTTATGTACATATACGTAGGGATATAGGCTAAAGGAATATTAAGGACATGGGACTTATTTTATAACAGAGAAAAAAGCACAATATGATAGTATCTAATACTGCTCCTTACAAGTCATATTTGTCACTTATACTATGTTGAATGTGTCAAATGAATGACATGAAGGGCCAAGCATGGTACCTACCAATTGGATAAGGATGCTATTGGGTTTGGAGCTTTTTTCTTGAAACGACTGTGATATAAGATTAGTGTCTTCTTTCATACCAGAGCCCACCTGAGTTTGTATGTGAAACTCAGGGAAGTATTGGAAAGTAAATATGAGAAGAAAGCAATGTAATACAATCCTTGGTCATAGCAGATGAATAATAAATGCCTTCCATAACTTATCTCCAGTCAAAAACAACTGCATGATATCTAAGAGGTATTTGAATGAGTTTGTCATGACCCTATGCAGGGTGTTTGACTAAAACAATTCTAAAAAGAATTGAATTAACATTCAAGAAACATAAATAAATCTTTAACATTTTATATATTACAATGCACACTAGCAAGACTTATTACCAACCATTTAGCTAGTTTGCTGCAAATTTGATGAGGAAATAACTAAACTGATATGCCCAGAGACTGCATGATTTCTCCATGATCTCTGATATAAAAAGCCTTCTCCAGATAACATAATGGAATTGGTGACAAGTTTTTAATATTAAGATACAGATGGAAATGAAAAGTGATTTTTGAAAGCCTACTTTTTTCACTCCATTGCCACAGTTTTAGTTTCAAGCTTTATAGATGAACTATCTTTTCTCATGTGATTTTATAAAACAGCAAATACATGCAAAAATATTGGAAATGGAAATATAAATGAGGAAATAGATCTTAAATCTACTTCTGAAAATATTTAGAAAGCACCCTCATACAGTGCCAAAGCTTTGGTTTGTGTGATTGCTTCCAGGAAATCACAACACCTTCAGCTTTATTTTCTATTAAAGCATTAAGTTTCTAACAAAGAAGTCTGCAGTCAGAAACAACTAGGTGGGATGGGATCAACCTCCCCATCATCAGAAACCTATTCTGATACACCTGGCCAAGTGTACCATCCTCCTCCAGTGACTTAGCTAAAAGTAAGTAGTGCACGTTGTCCTACCCAGAGAAGGCAGGGTGACCCCATCAGCAATGTGGAACTGACAGTGTTGGTGAATTGCTCCACCTGCAGCATAATGTTTAACGCTTATAATTAGTCTATGACATTTAAAACAGCACACTATTAACATAAAATGTTTGTAAATTCTGGATGATTTTTTTTAACTGCATGCTGTACTGGTGATGCCTGTCTTCTGATCAATATTGATTTTTAACACTTGGCCATTCAGCATTTGGCTAAACTTTATATTTGTTGAGCCTCTGTAAAATTCCAATGTGACTCCTTGCCTATTTTTAATTTATATATATGCATAACTAGTTCTGCTCTCAATATCTTTCTCAACCTCTGACTTATTATTTAATTGATGAGTTTGCTCTTGAAGGAGGCAACCATATGGTCCACCTGCAGTTCCCTCACAGAAATGCCACTCTACCTCATCTCTTATCACCCTTCCCCTGGTCCTTGCTTCCCCTACCACACTCTCCTTCTGGCACTTGGCTTGGTACATGATGCTCTTAAAACCTTTATTCTAACTGTTTCTTCTGACTGGAATACAACTAACATACACAGACATTTGCTTGTCTTTGTACGTCATTTTCTTCAATCAAATTTCACTTCCTAAATGATACTGACCCTGGCATCCTATCTAAAGATAAGACGTTTCCTCCTACAACTTCTGATTCCATTGACCCTTATCTTCCTCTTCAGTTTATATTGCACTCATCACTTACTAAGATACCACATATTTTGCATATTTTTTTTACATTTTTTGTATTTTGCTTGTTCCCCCTACACACATATTCCAAAACACGTTCTTCCAGGACATGAATCTTGATCTGTGTGTGCCTCATGATTAGTAGCTTTTCTTTAAATATTTCATAAAAGATGAATGAGCTTCAAAGTGGAGCTCTGAGTACCATCACACTTGAAATGACAATTATACTACTCACAATTAATCTGACCCTAAGAGCATAATTCTCTATAAACACATTCAAGCTGCAGGCAGATCTCCTGTATAAATGCCTATAACAGATTTTATGAAAATATTATATTGATACTTTAATAAGTTTTTAACAAAAAGAAGGTGGTGAAAAGATTCCAACTAGCCAGATTTTTACCCCATAGGTAGATAAATTTAAAATGCTACAATTTAAACTAGCTCATGATGTGATGGTTATGATTGGGTTGTTTTTTTTAAATTTACCTTGTCCCAAGCCTTTTATGTGATCATAAGGTTGTTGCATGAATTCAACTCCCTACTTGCACACTGGGGGAGCAAAGGCAAAATAAAAACAAAATCATCTTCCTTTGTTTTTTTTTTCACATTAGAGTTAAATGATATGAAAAGCATTCTTATATAGATAATAGGCATGGTACATTGATTTATGCTAATGACAGTACTAAAGTATGTTTTTATGATATTAAAAAATGACAGGAGTTAGTTGTTTCCTCTATGCATATCAAGCATTATAATTTTGAAAGGAAAATTTTAGTTTATAGAAACAAAATGGTTCCATTTGCAAACCATCCACTTTCAAAAATTTTAGATGCTGCTTTGTCTCAATCAATAAGCTGTTTATTTTGTGACAAAGCAACCTAGAAATGTCATATCTTTATTTTTCGTATCACACATGATTTCTGTGTTCCTTGACACACAGAAAACTCCACGTGACAGGTACAGGGCCTGTTCTGTTCCACTTTGAATCACCAGGGTCAAATAAAAAGGCTCTAGTGCCAACCATGATGTTACCATTATGTTAGTAATAGAAAGAATATTAATCTTATAAATTCTGTCATCACTTGCATCTTAGTACAGGAACTTCAAATTAATATTGTTCTCTTGAAATTAATTGCCAACATGTCATTTAGGGAGTGATACTATGGAATAAGGACACTCTGCTTTTCTAACTTATAAACTTCTTCATGAACGCATACTGTTTAGCTCTCTCTGTACATAAAATTGGGCTAATAACCACCTTATAATGGCATTGGCAGGACTTGAACCATTGGATTCTGTCATGGAGAAGAAGAGGCAGTCAGGAACTCAAAATAAACACTTTATTGTGGTTTTCTTGGGATGGAGTATGTAAGGCCATTCTAGCAGGCATAGAACTGGCTGATTTGAGTTATTTCCTGGGCTGTGGAGCACAGGGGCCATATCTGGTTGTGCAACACATGGTCTTAGGGCAGATACAGTTAGGGCAGATACAGAGGGACGCATAGTGTGAGAGCTCATTAGGAGAAGTGGTAGGGTTATAGGGTTACTGAATTAATCAGCAGCTTAAGAAGAGGACTTGACTAGTCTCCAACCAGGGCCTCAAAACTGGGTGAAGACAGCATTCAAAAACTTATATTAGACTTTATAATCCTAATTTTGGGGGCTATTCCTTGACCTCCTCTCTGATTCTAATATCTATATGCTTTCTTCTTGTTCCATGCATTGACATGCATTTAAATCAATCTTGAAACATTTCATTAATGTGACTTGCTTCTCTAATAGGTCTTCACTGTATTCCTTGCCTTAAACTACAAAAAAAAAAGTCAGAAAAAAAAAGTCATTTATTTTCAATAGCTAATTTAATTTAGCTAGATTTAAAAATATTTTCTTGGCCATAAAGGCCTTACCCCTAAAGCCCTGTCACAATGATTCTGTTTGAAATAAATAAGACAACTGATTAACACAGCATGTCACTATTAGCATGGAGAAAAATCATAAAACCCATGAGCTTTGTGAAATACATGCTGTACTGTTACAGTTCCCTCAGAAGTATCTGGTTGGTCTATATAAAAAATAGTAGTAATTTTGTAGTTGAAAGTCATTGTTATATTTCCATCCTTAGTGCTTAAGTCTGTCTTCTAAGCAGTTTCATATAAGCTTATATAGATTAACCACTTATTGTAGACTTGAAATCGCAAGTTATGGAAGAAAAGAGGGAAGTAAAAGATATTTCCTATGCTGAGTTAGTTATTCAGGACCTTCGATTAATTGGTATCATATTTTTGTTAAGTGAAATGATCTAGGATAAATAGAAAGCATTCAATTATTGAGGGCCAGATAATTTGGTAGATAATTTGTGCTTTTATTAGATCTGAGAGCAAAGAGAAGGTGATTTTGTTTCAAGGCAAGAATCAGTGGAGACTCCAGAATCTAAGAGGAGTCCAGAAAGGATATTAAGAAATAGAACAGTGGAAAAGATAAAGGACTTAACAGAAGATCAATTTAATTTGTTTTCCTTTGTTCATTATTTATCAAAGAGAAAGAGAAATAATGTAAGCCAGAATTAATCTCACATGAACTTAGACATTAAAATTTTAATTTAAAAATGATTTCAGAATAGTAGAATTTTTTTTTAAAAATGTCAAAAATTTTTGTATGCCATTCGTTTTTATCTTAATGACAATATTTTACCAAATTTGCTCATTCCCCCATCTCTAAGAATTAGTGTGTACACAAACACCATATATATGTATATAAACACATATATATTATACATATATGCATGTATATGCCCAAATTCATGCCATTCATATACACAAACAATTTTCTGAACTCTGAGAGTAAGTACTAAAGACCCTATTCAAGCTTTCCAATTTTCCCAGTAATGTTTTTAAAGCAACCTAGAACTGTATCATGTATTTTTATAATATCCCTTTAGTAAACTAAGTTGAAACATTTTCTTACTCTCTTTTTCAGTTTTACTGAGGCATAATTGACAAAGTATATATATATATATATATATATATATATATATATATATATATATATAATTATACAACTTGAGGTTTTGATATTCATAAACATTGTGAAATGATCATCATAATCAAATAACATGTTCCTCACCTCACATCGTTACCATTTCCTTCTTTTTGTCTTCAAAATTGATGAACTTCATATGCTAGAGTTCTCATTCATTTTCTAGAATTACCCCTCAGATTTTGATCATCTGGTGTCTCCTCATAATTATATTTTTGGCATGTTATTGGCAGTAATGAAATAGTAACATTATATCTTTCTCAGATAACATGTGCATATAAGATAGATATGTATTCTGTAGTGGTGAAAATAATGGATTATAATCTATAGAATACAATATGATTCCATACTGATGTGAATAAATGAGAATGGAAATTTTTCTTAAAATGGAATAAAATTGTCTATATAACTGTAATAATGGAAGTAGAAAGTCATATTTGGATATTATCAGTAATAACTAATTTAGGCAAAAATAAATAAAAGAATCTGACATTTATGATTTTAGGAGAAACAAGATATTTATTTACATAGTTTTGAAGCATTTTCTCATGAGATACTTAGTAACTGCAAAGGAAATTATACCTACTTTAAATTACATAAAATTTGCAAATATTTAAACTGAGGGATCAAAGTAAAGATTTATTTTAAAAAGTTATCAATATTCATAAAACTTATGAATTAAGTGTACATTCATGAAAAATTAGAAAACAGCTAGGCAAGTTTGCTCACACTTGTAATCCCAGTATGACAAGAGACTGAGGCAGGAGGATCATGAGCTCAAGACTAGCCTCAGCAACATAGTGAGAACTTCAGCAACTTTGTGAAACTCTGTTTTGAAATAAAATATAAAAAGTAGAAAAATGGTACAGTCAGAGGAATGAGAAGTTGTGCTCCATTTGTGTACAATGTATCAAAAATGCATTCTACTATCATGTATAACTAATTAGAACAAATTTTTTAAAAAAATTACTGGGAGTATTACAATGGTAAAGTGCCCCTGAATTCAATTTTAAGTACCAAAAAATAAAATAAACAAAAATTGCCATCTTATAATTTTCTACCAGCTACATCAATAAATAATTTGGTTGATATTTATTTGTTCAGTAATACATTCATTTTTAAACATAGTATCTTACCCCAATTGGTAGACAACTGCAACTGATTTAAATGTTTTGGGGAAAATTAGAATAAATCTTTGGTTTTCATTTTTACTTTTCAAAATGAATTGTTTTGTGTGAGTCTTTCTCTTGACATATTTTATATAATCATAGAAAGTTCTCTTCAAGATTTCAAGAACGTGAAATATTTCATAGAAAAATATACTACTGATTTTTAATTATATAGGAGAGAGTTAACTCTGTTTAAAGGAAATTTGTTTTAACTTTGGTTAATTCACTGCACACTCCTACTTGCATAGAATAACACGAAGAAGATTCTAAAAAGTATTCACTGAAACTTTGCAATGTTTCTCAAATAAAAAAAAATACATACACTTAATTGTGATGAGGGAAAGGAGTAGGATTTAGTTCTATTAGTTTCTATGCTGGAGAGAAATTACATATCCAAGAAAAAGAAGTCTTTGAAGCTGATGAAAGGATGGTCTGTTGTAATAGCCTGGAAACACTCTGACACTTAGAGAAGCAGCAGAGGTAGGTAGTCATGATGCACTTCAAAGAACTGAAGTAGTTGTTGATCCTAAAATGGGTAAATAGTGTACCTCACTTAAATTCTACACTTAAGTTAAAAAAGTGAAACATGAAAACAAATATTAAAAAAAAACATAGAAAATGAGAAAGTAATTGAAACCTTACCAGATTAAATAGCATTAGACAAAAGGAATACTCCAAAAGTAATTGATTACTACTAGATACTACCAATGTTAAATGAAAGCATTTATTGAATCTAGTGGTATTGTTTGCAGTTATGAGAAAGGATACAGAAAAGGCCAACATAGATGTTTAATAGAAAATATAGAGCTATTGGAGGAAACTGCTTAAATAACTGAAGGATGTTTCCTTCAATGTTCTATCATACAATGGAAATGAATTGAAGAGAAAATAGTAGGGTAATTTTCAGCAAGGGATTATTTCAGTTCCTTGCATTTATTAGTAGAGTTTGAGGGCAAAGTTGTTCTATAAGGTTCTCTTACAAGACATTCAACAGAAAACTCTAAGAATATAGATAATGAAGCAGAACGTAAAGAATTAAGGATAAGAGGGAAATCTGCTGAAAGGACTCCTCAATTAGCTTTTCTCTTCATTGTAACTTGTTATGTCATTTTATATACCTAAAAAAATCTCAAAAATTCCACTTTTGAAGTACTCTCTAATTTCTCTCTTCTACTCCTTGCAAATTGGCATCTTCTCAGAATACTTTCTTAAATATCATTTTGGTTTGAAAGTTTCCTCTAATGGATTTTGCAGTATAGCAATGAATAATCCAAACCAATGAACAATCCCTAAAATTGTTTCCACTTTTATCTTCAGGCTCAGAATTTTTCTGTTACCCATAAACATACTAGGCCAGAAACTATATCAAAATTTAAATTAGTTAGTATAGACTGCAGATTCTTTGAAAATGTATGTTTATTATTTTCTTTATTAACTAATATGTGATACCTTGATAATTAAGGAAAAAGCACAACCAGCAAATGTGATTGTAATGGGAGTTGGGAGAGCAGGGAATATTACATATTGAAAGAAGGTTTATGATTTTTTTTAAATAACTTGGTTTCTGTATTCATTGAAAAGAATTATAATAAGAGAAAGTGTCAGACAAATGGGATATATTCTGGAAAGGATGACCAAATATGTCATGAAAATGGTAATTTATGAAGAAAGTCATTGTCTGATTCTATAATGACTATGTGGGAAACTTTTATATTTCAAAACATGAAGCTGCAAGAAGAAAGACTAATTATTAAGCAAATTGCAGAATAAAATAATTTTAGTTTGTGGAATAACCTGCATGTCAGTTTCCCTTTGCATGAAGTACCAATTTTAAATCATCATTATTGTTCATATGACTTCTTCTGAATTCATCCCACCGCTCAAATAAATTGAAATGCTAAAACATGACTACAGATGCAGGTAGTACTTATTTCTTGGCATTCATGTTCTTTTTTGAAAGTGACAAATTAAGTATTGCAGTTCTCATTGCCTTTAGAGAAAACAATAAAGAACTAAGAGGAAAAAAAATAAGAAGCCTCCCACTAATTGGTTTTGGAAACTGGTGGCTGCTCTTTGTCTTTGTCCTTTTCCTGTTACTACAAAACAAAGCCAAAGTACTCTTATTTTAAGGAAAGTTCAGGATCTCATTTAAAATAGAATTCATTGTTCCTTAACTGTGATTCAAAAAGAAGTAATAATAATTTCTCTTATATGTACCACCAAATTTTTAAAATCAGAATTTTTGATATATTATTTTTCAAATTTTTTATTTCCTTAAAGCTACTTTGTGGAAGTGTAATTGAGTTGCAAAAAGCTGTATATGTTTAATGTGTGCAATTTGATGAGTTTACAGATAAGTAAATAGCTATGTGATCATTTCCACAACCAACGCCACACACACATATTCATCACCTCCTGAGATATCTTCCTACCTCATCATTATTCATTTACTTATTTTGTGTAGGAACAATTAACATAAGATCTACTCTTTTAGCAAATTAAGTACACATTATTGTTACCTACAGGCACTATACTGTAAAAAGGCTCTCCAGAAATTATCCATCCTTTATAACTGATAAAGTATCCTTTGTCAGAAAATCTTAACTATCATTGGATTCCTATTCATTGAATAGAGATACCTTATGTGAAGTGGTTTGTTTCCTATATTTTTAAATTGCAACTGATTATAATTTTTAATTTAACATAAACAATATAGTAACAACTAAAAAAATGGAAGTTCAAACAATTCTCCAATTTTATGTAATGTTATTTATTTCAAATTTGGATAATATCTAAATGTAAATATTAGCTATAAAAATTTGTCTACATGGGGGTGACATTTTATTGAATTATAAAATTCATGGATTTTTCTGCATTCATAGAAATGCAGCCTCTTCTTTGATACAACATTTAAATGAACTCCATCTACAGGAAAAATACATTATTTACTCTATACCTTAATCTTTCTTCGTTGTCTTCTCCTCCTCCTTCTTCTCATCTTGCACCTCCTTTTCATTTTTGCATATGTTTTTTCATTCATTGTCTTTCCCCTCTTCCTCCTCCTTCTCCTCCTTTTTCTTTATTGCTTGTGAAACTCTTTGTGTTTGGTCTCCCTTTATTAACCAATAACATTTTTCTAGGTGGATCATGCATAGCAGCAAATTATTTTCCTAGAAACCAGGTTCACATTATAGATATGAAACAATAAACATGAGAGCATTATCCACATAGGATTTCTCATAGCAACATTAGTTTATTTATTTCCATCCATAATAAACTGCTGTTTTTTTGAAAATACAATTATAAAAATTACTAAAAAACAAGTAAATAAAAGAATTTAAAAATATGAGCTCCATTTAAAAATTAGATTCAATAAACATATTCTAACAACCTTCAAATTGTCACATCTCTAGATGCTTACTCTTTTTTTTTTTTAACCTAACTGTCTTAACCTGGTAACAGATATCTCAAACCATCCTGTTATAACAGACACACATGTTTTCAGTAACACTCATCTGAGGGCCAAGTCAAAAGGTCAGGTAAGTTAGGCTCTTTGAAAGGATGGTAATCTAAAGTGTATTTTCCCCCTAGTTATCTGCAAAGTACCTCAGGGAGGGTTTCTTCCATGGACCAGAGAATAGAGAAAAAGAATAGAAGAATAGAGCCCAATCATAGGCCATATAATCAAGTAACTTCTAAGACTAAACTGAAAACATTTCAATAGAGTATTAAAATTTTAATTTTAAGCTGATTATCCCTTTATTAAAATATACACATAAATTTATCAATACAGCACATATAACTGGTAGCTGAAAATGTGAAGATAGAAGTCAAATGAACAATTGAAAGTTATACAAATTAAATTTCATGTAGAATAAAATGTTCACTAAAGAGTAGGTAATAAAAACTGCTTATTTTAAGGTTTACATATATACCATTAAAATTCAACAGTTTTGAGAAAATAAATCCTATTTTAACTTCCCAATCACATATTTTGGGGTAGAAAAGATAATAGATTAACATTTTCTGTTGTACCAGTTATCATTTTATTGCTTCTGCACTCAAAATCTACAATTCCTTGCCAGCTATGTAACTCTGAAGTGCAATTGTAAAAATTGTTTTTGCATTGACAGATGGCCTGACTCTGGGGAGACACTGGTGAAAAAAGGGTCGTTCTTCCTCATCCCTTTTCAACAGTTTCTTTCAGATTAATCTACTGATAAGGTTTGAGTCTTCCTGATGTGATTGTTTCTTAAAAGTCTCACCTTTGTACACTGCTGCAATGCCTAACACATGAAATTTTGGAGGACATACCAGATTCAAACTACAGCATAAGACAACTTCCTTGTCCCTACATATCTGAATTTAGCATGGAAGTCACATTTAATGTCTATATAAATTCATTTACTTAAAATCAGGACTTCTTATCAAAATCACTAAAACTTGAAATTAATGATTTAGAACTTTAATGTCCAAAAGCTCATGTTCTGACATCATGATCCCCAAATACAGAAAGATTCAGAGGTGAAATTTTTAGGCAATAATTAGATGAGGGCATCTGTAACCTCATCTGTGGATGAATCCATTTGATGTATTAATAATTTGAATGGACTTCTAGGTGGTAACTGTAGACAAGTTGGATGTGGATCACGAGTCTTAGTCTTGACTATGTCCCTGCAACACTCTCTCTCTCTCTCTCTCTCTCTCTTGCTCTAATATGCAAAATTTGCTCCCCCTTCTCTCTCTCTCTCTCTCATGCAAAATTTGCTCATATTTATTGTACACATTTTGGTAGGCATGGATATATGCAAATACCATGAAAAAAACTCTAAAATCAAGGTAATAGGTATAAAAGTATTTTTGTGTCTCTTTGTTTATTGATGTTTTCTTTTGTGATAAAATCACTATTATGGGTTGTATCTGGATGATCCCCAAGGATTCATGTGTCAAAGACTCTGTCCACAGTACAGCAATGTTTTGGGGTTCTTGACAATGAATGTTCTTATCTAATTTCTGGATTAATCCATTGATGGGTTCATAGCTGAATCCATTAACTGAAGATTATGGAAACAATAAGACTTGGTGCCTAGTTAGAGGAATTACTTCACTGGAGTCATGCTTTAGAAGAGCATTTCTTGTCCATATCCTCTGCCTCATTCTTTTTTCTGCTTCCCAGCTATGTTGAGGTGGGCAACTCTGCTCTACTATGCCCTCTCTACTGTGATATTCTGCCTTATCACAGGTCCACAGCAATGGAGCCAGCAGACCATGGACTGAAAGCTCTGAAACTATGAACTAAAATAAATTATTTTTCCTTTGTTTTTCTCGTATAGATCATTACAATGATGAAAACATAACTAACAGAAATACTGAAGGTTTGCATTCTTAAATTTTAAAGTGTGTGTTACATTATTGTTGACCATCACTGTGTTGTGAATCAGACCTCTAGAATGAAATCAAGATGCCTTTGGCTATTCTGGATCTTTTGTGTTTCTATATGAATTTAAGATTCTTCTTTCAGTTTCTGTAAAGATTTGCCTTTGGAATTTTCATGGGATAACTAGTAAAACTATTTTTAAACTAGTTAAATGTCAGCTCGCCATTTCCCCTTGTTCTTGGCCCCACAAAGCACCCTTCAATTCCTTACTTTTGAGTGTGACCATTTTAGGCAATTCATATAAATGGAATCAAGCTGTAATTGTCCTCTTAAGATTGGCTTATGTCACAACAATGTTCTCTAGGTGTATCTGTGCTGTCACAAAGAGCAGAATTTTCTCCCTTTTTTAAACTGAGCAGTATTCCATTGTGTATGTAACATATGTTCTTCATACATTCATTTATAAATAGATAATTGGGTTGTTTCCATATCTTAACTACTGTGAATAATCTTCAATGAACATGGGGCTTCAGATATCTCTTCAAGATCCTTATTTCAGTTCTTTGGGTATATATCCAGAAGAAGGATGACTACATCATATGAGAGTTCAGTTTTAAGTTTCCAGGAAGCTCCATACTGTCTCTCCCATAGTCACTGAAAATTTTCACATTCTCAACCACAGTGTGTAAGGGCTCCATTTTCTCCACACCTTACCAATATTTCCTCTTCTCTTTTACTCATAATCCAATCCTGTCCTGACAGGTGTAAGATGATACCATATTGTGGTTTAGATTTGCATTTCTCTGATCATTAGAGATGTTGAGTAATTTTTTAAAATATATCTATTAACCTTTCTCTTCTTTAAAGAAATGTCTATTCAAATCATTTGCTTGTTTGTCTTTATTGGATTATTTGGCTTTTTGCTACTGAGTTGTAGGCATAAAATATTTTGAATATTAATCTGTTATGAGATATGAAGTTTGAAATATTTTATGTCCAAGCATAGGTTGTCTCTTTGTTGTGTTGATGGTTTTCTTTGCTGTGTAGAATTGTTTTAATTTGATGTAACATTACTTGTTTATTTTACTTTTGTTACTTGCATATCTAGGGTCATATCCAATAAATTATTGTCAAGACCAATATCATAAAGCTTCTTCCCATTTTTTTCTAGAAATTTTACATTTTGGTCTTGTGCTTAAGTCTTTAATATACTTTGGATTGATTTATGTGTGTGCTATAAGGATCCCATTTCATTCTTTCACATGTGGATATCTAGTTTTCTCATTGCCACTTGTTGCAAACAATGTAATTTCCCCATATATATCCCTGGAACCCTTGTTAAAAATCAGTTCAGTTTGGCTTAATTCTGTGCCTAAGCTGGAACAATTTGAGCAATAATACAAAGTAGTATTGTTATGTCTGGGGTATTATAGCATGTCTACTTTTTGACAGTGACATATTAATTTATAACTTTATAATATATTTGAAACCAGTAAGTGTGATTCCTTCAGCTTTGTTCTTTATCAAGATGCCTTTGGCTATTCTGGATCTTTTGTGTTTCTATATGAATTTAAGATTCTTCTTTCTGTTTCTGTAAAGATTTGCCATTGGAATTTTCATGGGGATAACATTAGAAAAATCACCTCTTACTGAAGGCAAGCTGCTCCACAGCCCCTTGTTTGGCATGTGCTGTAAGTGAATCTCTTTCACTTATACATAGTAATAAAACCAAGTTTTAAAAGTCACATTCTGTATAACAGCTTGCAAAAAAAAAAAGCAAATGAATAGACTGGGTTGTGGGAATTACATATAGATTTTCTCAACAGGGAAACATCCAAACTACACTTAGAATGGAGAGTCTTGTTCCATTTCCTTGAAGGTGAATTATCTACAAACCTCATTTGTAATTTTTCTGCACAGGATTTGCATACATTCCCTATTTATTAATTTATTCAATTATTACTTATGTAGGCATGAATTCATGAATATTTATTTTATAATTTCAGCTAAAATATTATTTCATTGATCAAATTCTTCCAGTTAGGTTCACTGGGAGTTCCTCCAGTTATCTTTCACATGCCTTTGATATATTCCTATCATTGTAGTTTATTTTATTTACTCTTTTATTTTTGCAACATTTTCTCACTTTCTATCACTATAAGATGCTTCAGAATCATCTTGTGCATTTCTGTCCCAGTCCTAAAATTAGTCATTTCTCCAAGGAACCCTGGTTTCTTTTACTGTGATGTGGTATTAGAAGCCAATGCCATATGTGCTAGGTGTGTATATTAGTACTTGTGGGGTTGGGAAGATTATCTTTAAAATTATTAATTTGTTTGGGATCACAGATCTCTGAAACAAGGAAATATAAATCCATTCTTCAAAAATATTTATTGAAAGTCCACAATATCTTAAAATGGTGTTCTATAAACAAGGGATTCATTTGTGAATAAAACAAAACCATGCTTTTACGAGGTTCACATTTAGCAGATAAAAATAGAAAATAATTAAAATGAATAAATAATGATATCATGAATTAAAGTGAAGTCAAGAAAAAGTAAAGCTGACACTTGAGCAGTCCTTTTGTATATGAGGGAAAACCTAAATAAAGTCTCCATTTCTACTTGCCTTCAGTTGGTTTTAAATATCGATAATTTTGAAGGTCAAGAAGATGAGCAATATATTCTTAGTGCCACACTAGCTTTGCTGTACGTAACATCCCTGAGGCCATCAACAGGTTAAGATTATTCCGTTAAAAGTTGCCTTTCACTATTTTGTCCAGCAAAAGCTGTTCTTTCATGATCTTCCCACATTCTGGAGTGAGGGAGGGGAGGCTATTGCCTTTCATGTCTTTCCAGATCTTCAATGAAAGATGCCTTTTGTATCCTCATGATTAACTGCTGGGTAAGCCACTCTTGAGGGGATGGGGACTAAAAGACCTGAGTTATAGACATTCCCATTAGTACCTTTTCTTTAGATTTATAGAACCCAGAACATTTGGTGATTTACAGAAAACTGCAGCAGCCCATGTGTGAGAAAAGCAGACCATCCAAAATTTGTTACTACGTTGGAATTTGCAACTTCTCTAGTGCCCCTATCTGAGGCATCTCCCCAAAACTCCCTATATAAGCCTTGAGCCTGCATTCCCCAAGCAAACTGGTCCTTGTTGACAGCCTCCATCTTCTTTGGCTTACTAGCTTTCCAAACAAATATTTTTTTTTTTTTCGTGCTACAACAACTGATCCTGGTCTTTTTGAGTGGCAAGCAATGAAATTTTAAACTGTAACACTTTAAGATGAGAGGAGAGATATCAGTATTGGATAGAATACCTTTCCATTATTACTTGGTTATGAATCTCATGACAAGGAAGCTATGAAAAATGCCAGCTCAGAACAGACTCCAGAACAGTTGTTCTGAACAACTCTTTTGGGGCCCAAAAGAGAATCTAGAGGAATCCCATCCTTAGTGAGAAATGAGAGGAAACAGCACACCACAAGGCACTGAAACAGAAATGAGCTGGGTGTAAGCTATAGGTAAAGTGGCAAGACAACTGTGACCCTGATTGACTACAGAAAACTGCAGCAGCCCATGTGTGAGAAAAGCAGACCATCCCAAATTTGTAACTACATTGGAATTTGCAACTTCTCTAGAGTCCCTATCTGACTAACCAGTGGGAGGGTAGTAGGAGAAAAGGCCAATGAGGAAGACAGCAGCTAAAATAATGTAAGGTCATTTAAGCCATACTAAAGACTTTGGATTGTACTCTACCTGTTGATAGAAGGCCATTGGGGAAATTTAAACAAATGAATGACAAAATCAATCAAACTTTAAAAAATCATGCTAGCAGTTGTGAATATTTACTGTATGTGAGGAAAAACATACATTCTTTCATGCTTGATATCACAGCTCCGGACCTCACTAATGAATTTCATAGCAGAGCCCCTGTGGCCTCCTATGATATTAACAGACATTCCAAACAGTCTTTTGTTCACAGCTCTGTCCAAGACAGTTTTTTGGATCTGTTCTTATGTAGTATTCTTGATTCATTTATCCTTTATCACAAGGTAACAGAAAAGAGAATTGCTTTAGTTCTGAGAAGAGGGAGGATTGGTAGAATCCTAAAAAAGTTGTCACCATAAACTGGGCCTCAGAGTTTACAACTGAAACCAAACCACACAGTGCATTTGCTGTAGATTAGGAACCTTAACCACCTGCTTGCTTTCTAAGGGACCCTCATCCTAGGCCACACAGGTAATCTCCACATGTAACTTCCTACAGAAGATAAACATCACAGAAGGGGACAGCCTCCTTGTAAACAGAAGTAGAGTAAGAATAAGCAGAAATAACATTACACAAACAGGGCACTAGGACCTCAAACAGTAAAATTATCAAATATTGGCAAAACAGCAATGCCTAATATGTTTTAGGAAATAAAGGACAAGATAGAAACAATCTCCAGCAACACAATAAATGACCTAGCAGATTTGAAAAAGGAACCAAATTGAACTGATTATGTGGAAACACAGTAATCAAAACTGAAACTCAAGAACAGACTTAGGAGATCTGCTATAATTGAAAGGAAAATTGTTGAACTTTGACAGCCTTATAAAGTAATTACAAAATATAGACAAAAATGGAGCGTAATGAGGAGAGGTGATGTGGAGAAGAGTGACATACAGGATCAGAGTTCTAGGAGAAAAAGGAAAACACTGGAACAGAAAAATGATTTGAAGCTGTGACCGTTCAAACATTTCCAATACTAACAAAATACATTAACTTACTCAATGAATACCCAACATGAGCCACATCCCCAGCCCTATTATGTTACTCTTAAAGGATATTCTAACCTTTAATTATTAGAACTAATTTAGTGAAAGTTAACATTAAAATGATAACAAAACAATATGATTTAAGTGAGGCATAAATTAATTTAAACTGCATTAAATACATATTCTAAAAGAATATGTAACCATATTGATGAAATTTACTTACCAACAAGTAAATTATGTATATTGTAATTGCTGACAAGATTTTCTAAAAGATTAAAATATAATGTATAACAAAGTAGAAGAGAGTAAAAATCGAAATATTGAATAATAATCATAAATCCCCCAGATAAGAATAGATAAAAAATAATACACAAGATAGGAGGAACAAAGAGATAACATTATTTGTTCATAATTGAATGTTCCAGAGATTGTCAGAATGAATATAAAATATCCAACTAATTACTCCTTAAAAAGACATACAAAATAAGTGTGAAAATATCAATATAATATTAAGAACCAAATAGAGAAATTGTAGACTTAAAATATATACAAATATCTCAAATATTATACAGCAAGGAAAATAGCATATCATTGTCTTTAATATTGTCTATTATAAATTATTTTTATTATGTTATAGATAATAGATTATAATGTCACTGTGCTCATGGTGATTGTGGTTATTAATAGTTATAAAATAAAATGTTTCAACCTCATAAATCTTTTTTTAAAAATCTTTAAGAATTTTTAATTTGTATTAATTAGTTATAAATGACAGTAGACTGCATTTATGCACATTTTTTGCCTTTTTAAAATTAATCTTTTTATTTATATATGACAGTGGAATACATTACAATTCTTATTACACATATACAGCACAATTTTTCATATCTATGTATACAAAGTATATTCACATCAATTCATGTCTTCATACATGTACTTTGAATAATAATGTCCATCACATTCCACCAACATTCACAAAACTCAACTCAAAATGGATCAAGAATCTAGGAATAAAACCAGAGACCCTGTGACTAAAAGAAAAAAAATTAGGCTCTAATATCTATCATGTGGAATTAGGCACCAACTTCCTTAATAAGACTCTTTTGGCACAAGAATTAAAATCAAGAATCAATAAATGAGACGGACTCAAAATAAAAAAATTCTTCTCAGGAAAAGAAACAATCTCTGAGGTAAATAGAGAGCCTACATCTTGGGAGCAAATCTTTACCCCTCACACAGATAAAGCACTAATATCTAGGGTACATATAGCACTCAAGAAGGTAAGCACCAAAAAAACAAATAATCCAATCAATAAATGGGCCAAGGACCTAAACAGACAATTCTCAGAAGATGATATAAAATCAATCAACAAATATATGGAAAAATGTTCATCATCTCTAGAAATTAGAGAAATGTAAATCAAAACTACTCAAAGATTTCATCTCACTCCAGTCAGAATGGCAGCTATTAAGAATACAAACAATGAGTGTTGTCGAGGATGTGGGGAAAAAGTACACTCATACACTGCTGGTAGGACTGCAAATTGGGGCAGCCAATATGGAAAGCTGTATGGAGATTTCTTGGAAAATTGGGAATGAAACCACCACCATTTGACCCAGCTATCCCTCTCCTTGGTCTAAACCCGAAGGATTTAAAACAGCATACTACAGGGACACAGTCACATCAATGTTTATAGCAGCACAATTCACAATAGCCAAACTGTGGAACCAAGACTAGATACCTTTCAGTAGATGAATGAATTAAAAAATGTGGCATATATACACAATGGAATATTACTCAGCAATAAAAGAGAATAAAATCATGGCATTTTCAGGTAAATGGATGGAGCTAGAGAAGTTAACAAATTCCAAAAAACCAAATGCCAAATATTTTCTCTGATATAAGAAGGCTGATTTATAGTGGGGTAGGGAGGGAGAGCGTGGGAGGAATAGACAAATTCAATCTCATAAATATTAAAAGAGTCAATGTCATATCTTTAACTTTTTTTTTTTTCATGTCTAGAGCAGTTGGGTTTTTTCCCAGGGCTGAGCACTCAGGGAACTCCTGTCTTTGGATGAAGCTCTGCACATTTTCTCCCTGGAGTTCTGTCAGCAGATCCTTGAGGGAAAAGTAACTTCACAGCCTCAGTCTTATTGATCCCTCAACATCAGCTTAGGACTGTCTTATTCAGGTCCTTCTCATTTTGGTCATATTTAAGGTCTCAATGCTTCATATCACCTACTAATACCAGGTTGTCACAGGGGACCAGGACAATATGTGCCTGTTGGTACTAGAGGGACTGGAAACTTCTATATTTTCATCATGGTGTAGAGAAGACCCTGGGCTATGCCAGTTCTCCATACTTCTGGAAGAAGGTGGAGAATAAAGATTTCTTCTCTTTTGTATGTAGAGGAGATCATGGGGGCCTAGATACCCTGTGGTAAATTAATGTTTAATTGAAAGTAAAAAGAGAAAGTCCATTCTAATACTAACCAAGAGAACTCTGACATTCCTCTATTAATATAAGACCAAAAGAATTTCTAACAAAAGAGAATCACGTTATGATAATCGAAGGTTAAATTCATCAGCAAACTATAAGAATTTTAATTTTTGACATCAAATGACGTTAATCAGGATTGCAAAATTACAAGGGACAATGAACAAACAAATAATCACAGCAGGAGATTTTAGCCCTTGCTAGATCAGGTAGACAAAAAGTTAGTAAGGATAGAAAGGTTGTGTTTTTGTCAGTTTTTTTTTTTTTTTTTTTTTTTATCACTGTGACCAAAAGACCTGATAAGAACAATTTTAGAGGAGGAAAAGTTTATTTGGCTCATGGTTTCAGATGGCTGACTCTATTGCCTGAGGTGAAACAGAACATCATTGTGGAAGAGCCTGAAAGAAAAAAAAAAAAAAAAAAACAGCTCAAATATGGCAACAAGAAAGCAGAGAGAAACTCTTCTCACCAGGGACAAAATATAAACCTCAAAGGCATATCCCCAGTGACCTACTCCAGTCACACCCTCCTGCCTAGAGTTACCACCCATTCCATCCCTATCAGTGGATTAGTGCACTGATTAGATTAAGGCTCTGATAACCAAATTCTTTCACCTCTCAAGTTTCTTGCATTGTCTCTCACATAAGAGGGGTTCACCTCCTATCTAAACCATAACATTGGGCAACAGTATGTTCATCTTAGAGGTTTAAAAATTAGATGAAACCACAAAATGTACTTTTCCCGTTACATACATGACATTCCACAGATGGTTTATATACTAGATTATAAAGAAAAATTCCACATATCCATGATTTTACATTGCAACACAGTTTTAATGGTAGTATCTTCCTTCCTCTCTTAACACGCATACACACATATACACACACATTCACACACCCACATGGATAAAAACCATTATCTTTTTCATCAAAGCCCCCCAAAAAGTGGTTCTAAAAGAGAAAATTCCAAGCTGTGAAAAAAAAGGGCAATGTTTTGAAATATACCCAATCCAAGAAAAGGAATTGCTCATCTGTTCTCTTATTCACTTATATTATTTTTGCTAGATCTGTACCTAAGATAACTACTATAAAAATTATAGATTCTATTCTATGCTAGAATCTAAGATAAAATAGTAAGAGACACCAGAGGGTTCTAAAAGTCCACTTATTATCCATTTCAGTTGTTGGAATCCCAGCTGTGATCTTGATAATTCTCTAAGACCATTGCCCCAGGCCTTTATAGCATCCCTGAAAACCTTCCTACAGCCATACTTTACATCCATCCCTGCTTCAAACTGCCAACAGTTTCATTTTAAAGATTCTAGTGATTTTACAATTGCTTCTATTAGAGAGGGTGTAATTGCTAAAATTCCCTAAGGGGGAAAAAACTGTCATTGGTAATAGCAGGGAATTTCGCAAAAATGCCAATGAACTTTGTGATTGATGGAACTGAGATATAGATGAAGCTTAATCTCTAAGGATAAAAAAAAATGAATGAAAAAAGAACTCCAATGTGCCAGCATTCACTAAGCATTTCTCTGCTTTGTAAGTAATAAATGACATTTAAATGAATTTAAAGGAATTAAATCAGTTTCTGGCATCATGATCCCAACATCTATGTGGGAATCATGAGTGGTATTTCAGTTCCTTCTTTGAGCCTATCATTATTCAAATATTACTATGCCTACTATCAACATAATGAAAAGAAAGGAGTTATTAAGGTGTCAGTAACAAGAATACAAACATTATCAAAGGCAAAGAATAAAAATTGTGGGATGAGCTGCATGCTTCAACAAAAACTGGATGCATGTTGTAAGCATCTTAAGGACTTTAATTAAAATACAGGCCTAGGTACATAACCAAAAAATTAGCTGGAGCAAAAGCAATAGTAAATTTTGAGTTGAATTAGTATTGTGTTTCAAATATTTAATAACACAATGATAGAATCCTTTTCAAAAATGAACCTATTATTTACTTTCTTAATAAAGTCCTTTTAAAATCAGTGATACAATAGTATTTTTAATTTTAATCTTGTTGCCCATCTTATATCTAGTATTTTTTTAAGAAGCAGTTACACAATTGTATTATAAGAGTACATTAATTTTTAATTTTTGATTGTAAAATACCCTGAGAGCAAATAACTTAATTTTCTGCTAAGATTCCACAAATAATACTAACATCAGAATACAATAAAATAGCATTTTTCCCGACATATGGTAGACTTTCAAGTAATGTATTTTAATTGAATTTTATTTTTTATAGGGAAAGTAAAACTCATAATGTTTGGAGGATTATTGTAAGTGTTTTACCCCAGAGATTCGCTCTTGATTCCCCCAAAATCACTTCTTGGTCTTCCCCTTGTTTCCAAGCTTTGTTGTCAATACCTTAATGGCATCACTTGCAAGCATATAGCCCCTTAAGAAGCAAATCATGAATGACAAATGTGACTTACAAACTTCATATTTCATACTTAAATCTCAATTTTTTAAAGTAATTCTGAAGACTGTAAGTAAATCACTTTCCTTAGGTAAAAACAATAGAGCAATTCATTTAGATCCTACTAGTATGCTTTTTATGTACGGGTATATCATGTTTCCTTATTCGGTATTTCTAATTAGCTTGTTTTTTCTATTTTTTTATTGTTTTTATTCACTATCTTCCATTTTCCTTCTCCTGAAAGTTTATGTGGACACAGCTAAGCTGGAGACCAAAACCTGAGCTCCTGACCAGTATCATGGTTGTGCTGATGTCCTGTGATATGCCTCTACTTGTGTTGTTGTCTTGACTGTGCATATTACAAACAAAGGTGAGTTCAGGACTAGTGAATGTTGCTTCGTTATTTTCCAAATTTTTTTCTTCTAAGGGTGTTAATACCTTCTAAGGGTGTTGCATACCTCTAAAAATATATATATTGAGTAATTATACTATGTAAAAATGAGAGTAAACAAATATCAATCACATTAAAATAGGTTGCATTAATCTTATTATGATGTTTAAGTTTCAAAAAAACCACAGATTCAGAAAGATAATACTGCATATACACATTTGTAGAGAAGTAAAAGAAATGAAACTGAACATTAGTGTTAAAAATGAGGAAATTATCATGGCAAAGGTGGGCTTCTGAAAATCAGGTAAGATTTTATTTATTGACCTAGTTACTAATTACATAGGTGTGTATATTCTTTGTGAAAAAATGTAATTTAACCAATTGTAAAGTATAAAGTTCTTCTCAAAACACACAAAACCTCCAAGAAAAAATTTCAAGAGAAGAAAAGGCTTAGAGGTAATAAAGACAGCCTGAAAAATCAATATGAAAAGAACAATAAAATTCATAAAAATTCTAAGAATGATTAAGCAAAAAGTATAAATAAGCAATGACAATCAAAGGCAAATTACTATATGGCACAACACATACACACACACATATATGCATACATATATATTTATATATATTAATAACATGAAAATTTTTATATTCCCAATTTCAACTGTCTGACAAAATTAGTTTCTTTGTAAAATGATATATTAATGAAAAATATAAACGATTAGAATAGTCTATTATCTGTAACATAAATCTGTATTTAAAGCTTCCCCCCAAATTAGTGTTTCTTTTGGCATTGCTTCATGTTCTTCTGGATTGTGATTACTAAGGCATGTATTAGTAAAATTTATGAACTTATATACCAAGAGTATTTTTTTCTGTAATATATATTAGTAGTTTCATAGAGAGCTTCAAATCAAGTTGGTTCAAAGAAAGTTTGCTGGAAATAAAAAGAATTACAAAAGTCAATCATAGAAGAGAGAAGGACATTGCCCTTTGGGGTAAATTGAAGATGTTTGTAATATTTGGGAGGTAAATTTGAGAGTGTGTAAAGTTAATTATGAAGAAAAAAAGAGGGAAAAAAGGAAAAGAAGCAAAGACAATTAGAAAGAGAAAAGGAAGGGAAGAAGAAAAAAAAGGAAATAGAGGGTAGAAGAAAGCAAAGAAAACAGTGGATAAAGAAATATAATAGAATGAAAATGTGTGATTAGAGAAATACGGATGGTAAACAGCCTTGGAACCCAGGTCAGAATAAAAAAGATACATTGGAAAAAAAAGCAAAGCAAGCCAACAACAGCAGCAAAACCCAGGGAGCTGGGACAGTTGTCCTCCTATCTGCAGTGTCACTTTCCACAGCTTCAGTTAGCCATGACCAATATTTGTCTGAAAATATCAAATGGAAAATTCCAAAAACGAACATTGTGTGAATTCCAGATCGCACTCTGCTCTAAGGAACACGGTGAAATCCTGCTTTCCTGCTTCATCACATCTGAGACTGGAATCATCACTCTGCCCATGAATCTTCTCTTTAGTCACCACCTACCTGCTAGCCACTTAGCCATCTCTGTCACTGAATTCACTATTGTGGTATCAGTAAGTGACCCAAACTTAATAAAGGCCCCAAGTTGCAAAAGTCATGATGCTAGAAATTCAGAAATACCAAAGAAAAGCCATAAATTACTTCATGTAAGTGAAAATGTCAAACCTTTTGACATAATAAGGGAAAAAAATGTGGTGAGGGTACTGAGATCTATGGTAAAAATTAATATCTGATAAATTTTAAAGAAAGGAAATTTGTGTTAGTTTTGCTGTTCTACCTAAATGCAAAAATTATGACAGAGTGTGATAAGTTGCTAGTTAAAAATGGAAAGGAGATTAAATTTATGCATGTATACATGTACAGGAAAAAAAAACTTTTAGATATGAATTGGTACTATCTGCGGTTTCTGGCATCTACTGGGATCTTGGAACTTATTCTGAGCAAGTAAGAGTACTCTATAGCAAAACAAAAGCACTGATGATAGAGAAAATAACAACATAGGGCTTACATTTGCATACAGAATATTATGAGAGCCTTTTACCCAGGACTCCAGACAAAACAATTCAAAGGGAAGGTTAAAAAATGCAAACAAAACAAAATAAACAAACAAAAAATCCTTATTTCCCAAATGAGGAAGTAAAACTTAATTATTATAAAAATTACATTTGAAAAGTAAGGTAATCTTATATCTTGAAGTTACTTCCTCAGTGACTGTAAACATCATATAACAAAGTAGAGTGGCTAAACATTCACATAAAATTAGGCACTTTGGTAAGCTGAATTATTTTACTCTGGCTACTGGGATACCTTTTGTTAAATGTATAGTTCAACAACATATATTTGAAATGATAAATGTCATCATTTTGCAAAAGTTATCAAATTATTTGGGGCCAAACACTCAACTTGAAATCCTAGTTTAAACACCTTCATTATGTATAAAAGAAGGTACATTTGAAGAATGAGGTAAATCCTATGGGACATGAGAAAGCATAAAATCAGGAAAAATTAAACAAAAGTAAGTAATCAGATTTCTTTGTAGTAATTGATATTTGAGTGACAATCACTTGCCAAAGCTTCCCTTAGATTTGTTACTTCAGGTTATCCTAATGATTTTTATTCAGTAGCTGAATACTTAATGGCAAAAGTATAAACAGAGGTTTCCACATTTGAAAAGAAATGAGTAAATGACCAATTTACATTAATTACAATTAACTCCAGGTTTATAACAGAAAAGTTAGAATGAAGACCACATTTTATTAAATAGTGGACAGTAATAATTTTTGTGTATTTTGCTACTATTTCCTATTATAAAAATGTCAGGAAAAGCATTTATAATGCTTTCTATTCAACACAATGTAATAAGAATGCATTTAATATGAACTTTCTGCTATTTACTACAGGTATCATTTCAATAGTACATAATAGAGTTCTGACACAGAAACAATAGTTGATCACTTATTCATAGCAGAAAGCCAATTAAAGGCATTTTTTAAAAAGACATGTTATAGCCAAAATAATATAGTCTTATGAATAGCAATATATGTTTGGTGCTTTCATCCTAGGAAATATAAATTTTCAATGTCATTTGTTTAAGCCTATTCTACTGAACATAGCTATTTATCACTCTATTCTTTTCTCAAGCAAACATGAGTACTGAATATGGATGTACTCTGGTGGGATCTTCATTAGAATATAATCTTGTGCTCTATTCTATGAGATCATTTAGTTTTTATTCATGATTTTACAGATTTCTCCAGAATCTTTCATATCTTTCTTCCCTACTAACCTGAAGTCCTTCCAACTGTTTCTTATACAACACAAAATGACCCTCAGGATGTAGCTTTATAATAAATGACCTACATTCAAGAAACTCCACATTAGGGATGTCAATTCCAGACAGATTGTGAGCAGATCTCCATGGAGCCTCTTCCCAAGAAAACAACCATGGCAAATAAAAATTATAAAAATATTCAATTATTTGAAATTTTAAAAATTGTCACAATAGTATATAGTAAATCCATAAAAAATGCATTTATGAAAATCCACTGAATCTTGTTAAGAACAATTTGAGCTGGGACTCCACCCTCCTATCCTCATGTCCATCAGGAGGAAACTTCTACTCTAAACTCCCTCAACCAAGAACATGTGAATTTCTCAACTCCTAATCTAGGGGCAAGTCAGGATGGACAACTCACCAACTTGATTCTCAACTCTTTACCTCCATGTTGTATATCTATTTCAGGCAAGAGCAGCTAAATGATAATGGGCTCTCTTATTTTATCCTGCTTAGTGTAAAAGATGTATTGCAGGAATAGCAGACTGGAAACACTGCAGTGCATTTTCACTGCTTTTGACATAGGGTGGAGATTCCATGATAGGAAAAGAAGAATGAAAATACTAGAAACTAATACCCTTACCCAATACCCTCCCTGCAGCACTGGAATATCACTTCAAGAGCATCAGACTGTTCCTCCTGCCCTGAACCCCAGAACAGTGGCAAAAGATTCTATCCAAAAGATGAAGTCAGAGAATGCAAACTCTGTTTTCCTAAGAGAAAGTAATTTATTTAGAAGGAATTATAAGTGATTTGAATCTGAAGGATACTATTGAAAGTAATGAGATTTTCATCATGAGCAATTAAGGGAAGAATGTTAGCTACATGCTGGCAGCAAATAAAATGGTGGATCAGCTAGAAGTTTAACAGAGAAACCAGAAAATACATAATTAAATGGAATTTTCTTGGGATCGGAATAACCCTCATATATTACCTCAAATGTTAATCCTATCAAATATCCTAAATTTATGTTCCAGAGCATGCTTGAAAACAACTGTGCTAGCAGCTGACAAGTAATGGAATCTAGTGGCTAGGTATGATAATCCTAGAGACAAACAGCTAGAAAAATAACACAACAACTGAGGAAAAGATGCAAAAAAATCTATTCTAGTTGCTGAGGGGTGAGAAAGAAGAAGAACAGTACTTGCATTTAACACTCAACCCTCTGAAAAGCAGACTCTGTCCCAAATGGTTACAAATTTTACACATAAACAAAACTAAGACTGGGGTAAAAATCAGTCTGTAGAGTTTCTACACTATATAATCAAGAATTTCCAGTTTTCAACCAAAAATTATGAGTCATACAATGAAATAAAGAATTGTAACTCATACACATAAAAACAAGCAGGCAACAGAAAAATTGCCCCTTAAAGACCAAAATGAAAGCCTTCACTACCTAAGTCTTCAAAAGAGACTTACAAATCTTGCATAAAATAAAGGAATGTATGATGATTGTGACTCATCACTAAACAATATCAATAAGGAAGTAGAAATTATAAAAATAAAGATAAAAATAAAAGTTCTGAAGTTGTAAAGCACAAAATGAAAATTTTCAACCATCAAAGTGAAAAATTTACTGGAGGATGCCAACAGTAGATTTGTGTAATAAGAGTAAAAAAATAGTGACTTTGAAACCAGGTTACAAAAATCAACAGATATTAAGAGAAATGTGTAATGCCAATAAATGCATGGATATACACATAATTACACTATAAGGAGAAGAAATGAGTGGAAAATTTTTAAAAAATATAATGGCTGATGTAACCATTACAGAAAGTGATAGAATATTCCTCAGAAAACGTGAAATTGATCCACCATTTGACCCAGTTATTCCACTCCTTGATTTATACCAAAAGTACTCAAAATCAGCATACTACTGTGATGCAGCCACATCAGTGATTATAACGGCTCAACTCACCATACCAAAACTATGGAATCAACCTAGGTGTCACGTCCTTCAACAGATGAATGGATAAAGAAAATGNATATGTGTATAAGAGACAGTATATATATATATATATATCTTCCCAAATTTGCTAAAAACTATTAATCTCAGGAAGTTCAATGAACTCCAATAGGATAAATGGAGAGAGAATCATGCCCAGAAATATTATAGCTAAAATATATTAAGACAAAGAGAATATGTTGAAAACAACAAGGTTAAGAGAAAAAAGAAACAACTCTTCCTTTTCACGTAAATAACAATAAGATGAACATCTGACTGTCTTTAAAAACAGTGGAAACCAGAAGGTGATGGTAACCACATTCAAAATGCTCAAAGAAAAATACTCATCCAAGAAATTCTATATCCAACAAAGCTATTTTTCAAAGATTAAGTTGAAAGAAAGAAATTCCAGAAAAGCAACAAGTTATAGAATTCTTTTTTCCTGGTGAACATTATGAATATTAAAGGAAGTTCTGCAGGCAAAAGGTAAATAAAACCAGAGAGCAATTCTCATGTGTACACGAATGTGCATGCGCACACACACACACACACACACACACTGTAAAAGGTAATTATTTTGTTTCTTAGTGCTGTTGCAACAAATTACCATAGACTTAGCTTAAATCAATATACATTTACTATGTTATGTTTTGGGAAGTTAAAAATCCAACCTGAATCTTGGCAGGTTTGGGTTCAAGGTGAATCCTAAAACAAAGTAGATTCAGTTGTTTTCTTTCTTTACCCTTCTCCTTCCCCTTTTTTAAAGGTAGATTTCTTTTTGAAATAGAATCTAAAAATCTCATTAGTAGATATTTATCTCACCATCATTCATTTCCTTTCATCAACGCAGTCTGTCATTGATTCACTAATTTCTATCCTTAGATGCCTTCTTCTCAAATAGATACTCACTTACTTCAGACACCAGGTAAAACTCTGGTTTCTATATCTTAATTTAGAATAAAACATGAGGTCTGCCATGCAACTAGGGGTAGACAAATGTATACTTCTTCAATTTATTCTGATGTTCCATGCAGTATTTTCAAATATAACATATCTAATATTCTCTGAAACTATTAAACCTTTTTTCTTTTGCCTTCTTTTTTTAGAAATCAATAAACAGAATGTTTGAAAAGTACCTGCTACATCATCAAGATTAATGAAGTATATTTGTTTTCTTTGAATTGAAAATATTCAATCCTTTCTGTAATCTTTTTTTGTATATATATATAATATACACATATATATATAATATATATATATATATATATATATATATATATATATATATATATATGAGTGAGAATAAATTTGTATAAACATATGTATTACATAATGACATCAGATACTCCACCTTACCTGAAAAGTTATGAATCTGGCTTCCATAACTCATATTTATATCTGATTAAGCAAAATCTACATTTAACAACAGCCCACTTGCAGACCTACAAAAAAGAAGTTCAAACTAGGCACAATGATGCATGCCTGTTATTCAAGCTTCTCTGGAGGCTGAAGCAGGAGGATCTTAAGTTCGAAGCCAGCCTCAGCAATTTAGGGAGAACCGGTCAAAAAATAAAATACAAAAAAGGGAGGATACTGGGGATAGGGTTCAGTGGTTAAGAGCCAATGCATTCAATCTCTGGTACCAAAAACAAAAGGAAAGAAAAAGAGAAGTTGGAAAGATTTGTCATCATTACCAAATATATTATGGATGCAACTTAGACATCTGAGGTTATACACGTGACTATGCTTAAGGATTTGTTCAAGTTGCATGATTGCTTACACATCAGAAAACTTGCTCAGAGATAGATTCGACTAATTGGCATGTACTATGTGCCATGGAAAAATGAAAGACAATACAAAAAAAGAAACAAGAAAACCTGGTTCCCAGAGGAGATTTGTATAAAGAAAGTAAGAATTAAATGATTTATACAAGCATTTCCATCCACTATATTTAAGCAAATAAAAATATAACTGGGGTTTAAATCATAGGTTCTACTTGGAAACTCAAAAAGTCATGTAAATTACTGGTAATTTTAGAAAATCATAGCATATTGGTGATGGAAATTAAAGTATAAAGATATGATTTTCATGAAATATAATTGTGTGATCAAAGATTCTTGAGAGTAAAAACAATGTTGTTTTGCAACAGAAATGCAGTAATTTCATAGCATTTACTAAAAATGCTAATGCGTTCTACAGAATGTTTCTTCCTTATCTTTTATACCATTATATTTCCATTGTTTGCTTGATCCATTTATTCATCTATTCATTCATTTTGATGACTATAGAACTATAAGACCCATGAGACTGAAGATTTTTTGTTTTATTTGCCATTCTATAGCCAGCAGTAAGTAAAATACCTGTCTAATAGGGTCAGCACAATTAGTATTTGATAAATTAGTTGGAGAAGTAAGCATCAGCATGGAAATTAGACATTTATACAAAATATGACAGTGATTTCTACTATACATTTTTTCTAGGTAATTATACAATATTATAACTACTTAATCTCAGTTTCCATTGAAAACAATACACAATGAGTAGAGGTAGTCATCTTCCTATCAAAAGTTTTTTTCTACTATGAAAAGAATAATTAGTTGTGCATTATTTTTTTGTTTTGAAAAAAATTCAAGCAAGTTTCCTGGCACCTTGGTATTCTACGTTTAAACAAAGACCTCTTTGTGAAAACCAGGTAACAGAGCAGATCAAAAATAAATACAAGCTGAAGTTGAGAAGATAAAACATGAAAAAATTTCCATGGTAACTCAGTTAAACAGAATATAGCAGTAAGAGTTTTTATTGACGTGTATTGATCAAACATTTTAAAGGCACACAATGTGACATTTTTTTATATGAATCCTATTCCAGCTGTAATAACTGAGTTCATGTTTTCAAAAGGTTCCTCTTTTGTATTCAATCACCCAACATTGGAGTTAAGGGAATATTTTTAAATTATTTGAATTTTAACTATAAAATTGAGTGGGGTTTTTTTGTACCTTAATTAACATGTCTTCTCACGCATATGTGCAAGAATCAGCAAGGTAGACATTATTAATTCCCTCATTATTGACTGAATAATTCCTAGATTTGGAATGAAATCAATGACAATAATTGCATGATGAGACTACTGCAATGAAACAGACTGCACAAATGGTCTACTCTGGAGAAGACAATGCAAAGCTAGGTAAATCACCAAATGAAATATAAGATGCAATATTTACAAGGGTGGAGTGAGCTGACTAATCGCCACACTTATTTTCCTTATTCTTCTTCTGTCTCACTATTTCTCTATGCTGATGGACAATAAATTTCCTATTTTGTAGTTGTCTTATGTACAACATTAAAACCTATCCAGTTCTCACATCTTTTATTGTCATTATAGCAGCCTTGCAAAAAGGCACTGAAGTCAATTTTTATTTAATCTAGCCTGCTATAAATACAAACCCTTGCTTGACAAGAAACCTAGACACTGTTATCTCTTTCAGACACTATAAAATCCCCATACTTAATAGCTTGCAGGTGTCAGAATGGAAATATCATATGAAAAATTGTATGTTTGCAGGAAGAATATGTTCAATTGCAATAAATGTAATGTCTACCACCTGAAAGACAGGATATAAGTAGAATAACTTGACTCAAGGGAATACTTTCGAGGACTCGGAATATAGCAAGAGCTATAAAATATTAAGTATTATTATAAAAAAGAGCAAAGAGGCATCTTTTGAATTAAATCTTTTATAATACTACCAAATCAAAGTATTCAGTTCTATTTTCAACTCTAATGTAAAAAAAACCACTTTATTATAATTTTTATAAATATTATTGACTATAGTTAATAAGTTACTTATAAATAATTCTGTTTTTATGCATTAACATATATAAACTTTGATTTTTAAAATTGGTGCATTAAAATTCTTCATACATGTGCACTTAGTGATGAATAATCTCTCTGATAAGGGTTATGGACACACTAAAATTGACAAGCATACATATTATTTCAAAGTTTGGTACACACACATACACATGGCATATATATACATATATATGTTTCTTTTTTTTTATTTTTTGGTGAGTTGTTTTCCTTTCCCTATTTTTTTCATTTCTAATAGTACCTGATGAAACCACTGAGGGTAAGAAATAAAACTCTCCACTGAAGAATTCAGGTTTTAGTTCAGGCACAAACTATTCATTTACTCATCAGACAAAGCTGCGGGTATCAATCACAAAGACCCTCGTGGAGATGCACAAGCTATATAATCACCACTCAGTGACTCAAAGCCTGACCTCAGAGGATCAAGACAAAATGTGTTCATGTAGTTCAGAGTAAAGAGTGTGAGCACCATTTGTTTTCTAATTTAAAAGCTTCACAGACTATTGAGATTCAATTCTTCTTATTAAATTCATTATTAACATATCAAAAACATGTTAATTTGAAATCCTTGTCATTATCTAAGTTCTAATAAAAGGACTTTTTAAAATTTATATTGGTATATGCCTTCTGTATGTCTTCATGTTGCTTAATAAAATTCAGGTTAGCCATAGTAAGATAAATAATATTAAAAACTGAATTTTCTATTCTTCATGATATTTTTATTGATTCATAGAAAAAAATTAGCTAAGAGCTATATTGGGAGTGCTTTGATAGATGAACAACTGTGTGGAATTTAAGATGGAAGATGGATTCCTGTAGATGCTATCAGTGTTTAGATAATTTAACATTTTAAGGTGCATTGATCTTTGGAGATTATGATCTTTGGAGATTATGAATTCTCTTAATATTAAGTCTTATATACAAAAGTTGTTTAAAATTTTCCCATTTCAGAGAAAAAAAGTATAAAATTAACTTTTTCCTGCATTTGTGTATGTGTGTACCTATGTGCCTGTGTGTGTGTGTGTGTGTGTGTGCGCACATGTGTGTGAATGGAGAGAGATTTTTATCATTCATTATATTTTATTGTCAATTGCCTTAAAGAGAATTCTTCCTCATCTTTTTTAGTACTTGCCCATAACTGCTGTTAAATAAGTGTTTGATGTATAATATGTAATATTATCTGACACATGAATATATGACATATTCACTCAACTTAGGGAACAGGCGACAGAACTCAATATTTCCTGAATGCAGTAGAAATGTTTCCTCAGACCTATTGAGCTCACTGGCATCTGTGTGTGGCATGATCTTCTTCATGTCCCCCATCTTGCTCTTTTATCTCCAATGATTATCTCTGTTCAATTGTCACATGATAAGTGACACCTTGCCTGATTACCATATTAATCTTTTCAGTGCACCTTCCCAATCCTCTCATTCACTATTTATGTTTTATGTTTCTCCATAGTACCTCTACCATTGGATTAGTTAACATTTTATGCTCTGTGTCTTCTTTCTTCTGGAATGGTGGTGTGTAAACTCCATGAAGGAAACATCTTTTAAATGAAGTATTTTCAGAGCTCATATTACAATCTGGCACATTCCATGACTATGTTCAATGAATGCAATCAATTTTATTTTAGTTCTTATAATCTCAGTTTATATGTGAAGACCGTAGATTTTTTGCTAATTTTTATTTTACATAGATCATAAATCTTCACATATAAACTGAGATTATAAGATCTTATAAGATTATAAGATCTCATTTTGATTCCACCCCCCCCCCCCC